>NC_080385.1:109040732-109358187 GCF_014773155.1 Arachis stenosperma | reverse complement strand
GCCCTCAGGAGTTTGAAGCACGTCGCAGTCATTCAGTCATTGAATCCTACTCAGAATACCACAGACAAGGTTTAGACCTTCCGGATTCTCTTGAATGCCGCCATCAGGTCCTGCCTATACCACGAAGATTCTGATTAAAGAATCCAAGAGATATTCACTAGAGCCTTGGTTGCTTATAGAACAAAAGTGGTTGTCAGTCACCTTGTTCATGAGTGAGAATGATGATGAGTGTCAATCATCACCTTCATCAAGTTGAAGAACAAGTGATATCTTGGAACAAGAATAAGCGGAATTGAATGGAAGAACAATAGTAATTGCATTAATACTCGAGGTACAGCAGAGCTCCACACCTTAATCTATGGTGTGTAGAAACTCCACCGTTGAAAATACATAAGAACAAAAGTGATCATTGGTTTCGGCCCCAGAGAGGGAACTAGAAGAACCAAGATCTGATCTAAGAACTAGATGTCCGAAGATGAAAATACAATAGTAAAAGATCCTACTTATAGAAAACTAGTAGCCTAGGGTGTACAAAGATGAGTAAATGACATAAAAATCCACTTCCGGGCCCACTTGGTGTGTGCTTGGGCTGAGCATTGAAGCTTTTATGTGTAGAGACGTTTTCTGGAGTTAAACGCCAGCTTTTATGCCAGTTTGGGCGTTTAACTCCCAATTAGGTGCCAGTTCCGGCGTTTAACGCTGGAAATTGTAGGTGACTTTGAACGCCGGTTTGGGCCATCAAATCTTGGCAAAGTATGGACTATCATATATTGCTGGAAAGCCCAGGATGTCTACTTTCCAACGCCCGTTGAGAGCGCGCCAATTGGGCTTCTGTAGCTCCAGAAAATCCACTTCGAGTGCAGGGAGGTCAGAATCCAACAGCATCTGCAGTCCTTTGAGTCTCTGGATCAGATTTTTTGCTCAGGTCCCTTAATTTCAGCCAGAAATACCTGAAATCACAGAAAAACACACAAACTCTAGTAAAGTCCAGAAAAGTAAATTTTAATTAAAAACTAATAAATATACTAAAAACTAACTAGATCACACTAAAAACATACTAAAACAATGCCAAAAAGCGTACAAATTATCCGCTCATCACACCAAACTTAAATTGTTGCTTGTCCCCCAGCAACTGAAGATCAAATAGGATAAAAAGAAGAGAATATGCAATGAACTCCAAAAACATCTATGAAGATCATATTAATTAGATGAGCGGGGCTTTTAGCTTTTTGCCTCTGAATAGTTTTGGCATCTCACTTTATCCTTTGGAACTCAGAATGATTGGCTTCTTTAGGAACTCAGAATCCGGATAGTGTCATTGATTCTCCTAGTTAAGTATGATGATTTTTGAACACAGCTACTTATTGAGTCTTGGCTGTGGCCCAAAGCACTCTGTCTTCCAGTATTACCACCGGATACATACAGCCACAGACACATTTGGGTGACCTTTTCAGATTGTGACTCAGCTTTGCTAAAGTCCCCAATTAGAGGTGTCCAGGGTTCTTAAGCACACTCTTATTGCCTTGGATCACAACTTTATTTCTTTCTTTTTCTTTCTTTCTCTTTTTTTTTTTCTTTTCGGATTTTTTTTTTTCGTTTGCTTCCTTCTTCTTCTCTTTTTTTTTTGTATTCACTGCTTTTTCTTGCTTCAAGAATCATTTTTATGATTTTTCAGATCCTCAGTAACATGTCTCCTTTTTCATCATTCTTTCAAGAGCCAACATTCATGAATCACAAATTCAAAAGACATATGCACTGTTCAAGCATACATTCAGAGAACAAAAGTGTTGCCACCACATCAATATAATTAAACTACTATAAAATTCAAAATTCATGCAATTCTTTTCTTTTTCAATTAAGAACAATCTCTAAGAAAGGTGATGGATTCATAGGACATTCATAACTTTAAGGCATAGACACTAAGATACTAATGATCATAAGACACAAACATAGATAAACATAAAGCACAATTTTCGAAAAAAACAAGAAAATAAAGAACAAGGAGATTAAAGAACGGGTCCACCTTAGTGATGGCGGCTTGTTCTTCCTCTTGAAGGTCTTATGGAGTGCTTGAGCTCCTTAATGTCTCTTCCTTGTCTTTGTTGCTCCTCTCTCATAATTCTTTGATCTTCTCTAATTTCATGGATGAGAATGGAGTGCTCTTGGTGCTCCACCCTTAGTTGTCCCATGTTGGAACTTAATTCTCCTAGGGAGGTGTTAATTTGCTCCCAATAGTCTTGTGGAGGAAAGTGCATCCCTTGAGGTATCTCAGGGATCTCATGATGAGAGGGGTCTCTTGTGTGCTCCATCCTTTTCTTGGTGATGGGCTTGTCCTCATCAATGGGGGTATCTCCTTCTATGTCAACTCCAACTGAATAACAGAGGTGACAAATGAGATGAGGAAAGGCTAGCTTTGCCAAGGTGGAAGACTTGTCCGCCACTTTATAGAGTTCTTGGGCTATAACCTCATGAACTTCCACTTCTTCTCCAATCATGATGCTATGAATCATGATGGCCCGGTCTAGAGTAACTTCGGACCGGTTGCTAGTGGGAATGATTGAGCGTTGGATAAACTCCAACCATCCTCTAGCCACGGGCTTGAGGTCATGCCTTCTCAATTGAACCGGCTTGCCTCTTGAATCTCTCTTCCATTGTGCGCCCTCTTCACATATGACTGTGAGGACTTGGTCCAACCTTTGATCAAAGTTGACCCTTCTAGTGTAAGGATGTTCATCTCCTTGCATCATGGGCAAGTTGAATGCTAACCTTACATTTTTCGGACTAAAATCCAAGTATTTCCCCCCGAACCATAGTAAGATAATTCTTTGGATCCGGGTTCACACTTTGATCATGGTTCTTGGTGACCCATGCATTGGCATAGAACTCTTGAACCATCAAGATTCCGACTTGTTGAATGGGGTTGGTAAGCACTTCCCAACCTCTTCTTCGGATCTCATGGCGGATCTCCGGATATTCACCCTTTTTGAGTGAAAAGGGGACCTCGGGGATCACCTTCTTCAAGGCCACAACATCATAGAAGTGGTCTTGATGCACCCTTGAGATGAATCTATCCATCTCCCATGACTCGGAGGTGGAGGCTTTTGCCTTCCCTTTCCTCTTTCTAGAGGTTTCTCCGGCCTTGGATGCCATAAATGGTTATGGAAAAACGAAAAAGCAACGCTTTTACCACACCAAACTCAAAAGGTTTGCTCATCCTCGAGCAAAAGAAGAAAGAAGAGAGTAGAAAAGAAGAAATGAGGAAGAAGGAGATGGCTTATGTATCGGCCAAGGAGGGGGGAAGTGGTGTTTAGGTTGTGTGAAAATGAAGGATTGAAGAAGGGTATTTATAGGAGAGAGGGGAGATGGGGTTCGGCCATTATGGGTGGGTTTGGGAGGGAAAGTGGTTTGAATTTGAAGGGTGAGGTTGGTGGGGTTTTATGAAGGATGGATGTGGGTGGTGAAGAGAAAGATGGGATTTGATAGGTCAAGGGGTTTTGGGGAAGAGGTATTGAGGTGATTGGTGAATGGGGGAAGAAGAGAGAGAGTGGTGGTGGGGTTGGTGGGGATCCTGTGGGGTCCACAGATCCTGTGGTGTCAAGGAAAAGTCATCCCTGCACCAAATGTTACTCAAAATCACGTTTTGAGCCATTTCTGGCGTTAAACGCCGGGCTGGTGCCCATTCCTGGCGTTTAACACCAGGTTCTTGCCCTTTTCTGGCGTTTAACGCCAGTCTGGTGCCCCTTTCTGGCGTTAAACGCCCAGAATGGTGCCAGACTGGGCGTTAAACGCCCAACTGCTAGCCTCACTGGCGTTTAAACGCCAGTGAATTCTTCCTCCAGGGTGTGCTGTTTTTCTTCCTGTTTTTCATTCTGTTTTTGCTTTTTCAATGGATTTTGTGACTTCTTATGATCACCAACCTACAAAAAAACATAAAATAACAAAGAGAAATATATAAAATATAATCATTGGGTTGCCTCCCAACAAGCGCTTCTTTAATGTCAGTAGCTTGACAGAGGGCTCTCATGGAGCCTCACAGATACTCAGAGCAATGTTGGAACCTCCCAACACCAAACTTAGAGTTTGAATGTGGGGGTTCAACACCAAACTTAGAGTTTGGTTGTGGCCTCCCAACACCAAACTTAGAGTTTGACTGTGGGGGCTCTGTTTGTCTCTGATTAGAGAGAAGCTCTTCATGCTTCTTCTCCATGGTGACAGAGGGGTATCCTTGAGCCTTAAACACAAAGGATTCTTCATTCACTTGAATGATCAGTTCACCTCCATCAACATCAATCACAGCTTTTGCTGTGGCTAGGAAGGGTCTGCCAGGATGATGGATTCATCCATGCACTTCCCAGTCTCTAGGACTATGAAATCAGTAGGGATGTAATGGTCTTCAACTTTTACCAAAACATTCTCTACAAGTCCATGAGCTTGTTTTCTTGAGTTGTCTTCCATCTCTAATGAGATTCTTGCAGCTTGTACCTCAAAGATCCCTAGCTTCTCCATTACAGAGAGAGGCATGAGGTTTACACTTGACCCTAAGTCACACAGGGCCTTGTTGAAGGTCATGGTGCCTATGGTACAAGGTATGGAAAACTTCCCAGGATCTTGTCTCTTTTGAGGTAATTTCTGCCTAGACAAGTCATCCAGTTCTTTGGTGAGCAAAGGAGGTTCAGTCTCCCAAGTCTCATTTCCAAATAACTTGTCATTTAGCTTCATGATTGCTCCAAGGTATTTAGCAACTTGCTCTTCAGTGACATACTCATCCTCTTCAGAGGAAGAATACTCATCAGAGCTCATGAAAGGCAGAAGTAAGTCCAATGGAATCTCTATGGTCTCATCTTGAGCCTCAGATTCCCATGGTTCCTCATTTGGGAACTCATTGGAGGTCAGTGCACGCCCATTGAGGCCTTCCTCAGTGGCGTTCACTGCCTCTCCCTCCTCTCCATATTCGGCCATGGTTATGGCTTTGCACTCTCCTTTTGGATTTTCTTCTGTATTGCTTGGAAGAGTACTTGGAGGGAGTTCAGAAAATTTCTTACTCAGCTGTCCCACTTGTGCCTCCAAATTCCTAATGGAGGACCTTGTTTCAGTCATGAAACTTTGAGTGGTTTTGATTAGATCAGAGACCATGGTTGCTAAGTCAGAGGGGTTCTGCTTAGAATTCTCTGTCTGTTGCTGAGAAGATGATGGAAAAGGTTTGCTATTGCTAAACCTGTTTCTTCCACCATTATTATTGTTGAAACCTTGTTGAGGTTTCTCTTGATTCTTCCATGAGAAATTTGGGTGATTTCTCCAAGAAGAATTATAGGTGTTTCCATAGGGTTCTCCTAGGTAATTCACTTCTTCCATTGAAGGGTTCTCAGGATCATAAGCTTCTTCCTCAGATGAAGCATCCTTAGTACTGCTTGGTGCATTTTGCATTTCAGACAGACTTTGAGAAATCAAATTGACTTGTTGAGTCAATATCTTGTTCTGAGCCAGTATGGCATTCAGAGCATCAATCTCAAGAACTCCTTTCTTCTGACTTGTCCTATTGTTTACAGGATTCCTTTCAGAAGTGTACATGAATTGGTTATTTGCAACCATTTCAATGAGTTCCTGAGCCTCTGTAGGCGTCTTCTTCAGATGAAGAGATCCTCCAGCAGAGCTATCCAAAGACATCTTGGATAGTTCAGAGAGACCATCATAGAAAATACCTATGATGCTCCATTCAAAAAGCATGTCAGATGGACATTTTCTGATTAATTGTTTGTATCTTTCCCAAGCTTCATAGAAGGATTCTCCATCCTTCTGTCTGAAGGTTTGGACTTCCACTCTAAGCTTACTCCATTTTTGAGGTGGAAAGAACTTTGCCAAGAAGGCATTGACTAGCTTTTCCCAAGAGTCCAGGCTATCTTTAGGTTGTGAGTCCAACCATATTCTAGCTCTGTCTCTTACAGCAAAAGGGAATAGCATCAGTCTGTAGACCTCAGGGTCAACCCCATTAGTCTTGACTGTGTCACAGATTTGCAAGAACTCAGCTAAAAACTGATGAGGATCTTCCATTGGAAGTCCATGGAACTTGCAATTCTGTTGCATTAGAGAAACTAATTGAGGCTTAAGCTCAAAGTTGTTTGCTCCAATGGCAGGGATAGAGATGCTTCTCCCATAGAAATTGGGAGTAGGTGCAGTAAAGTCACCCAGCACCTTCCTTGCATTGTTGGCATTGTTGTTGTTTTCGACTGCCATGGGTTCTTCTTTGAAGAATTCGGTCAGGTCCTCTACAGAGAATTATGCCTTAGCTTCTCTTAGCTTTCGCTTCAAGGTCCTCTCACGTTCAGGGTCAGCTTCAACAAGAATGCCTTTGTCTCTGCTCCTGCTCATATGAAAGAGAAGAGAACAAGAAAATATGGAATCCTCTATGTCACAGTATAGAGATTCCTTGAGGTGTCAGAGGAAAAGAAAAATAGAAGAAAGAAGAAGGAGAATTCGAACTTGATTAGATAGAGTTCGAATTGTGCATTAAGAAGGAGTAGTACTCCATAGATAGAAGGATGTGGGAAGAAGGGAAGAGAATTTTCGAAAATTAATTAAAAAGATGTCAAAAACATTTTGAAAAATTGATTGATAATTTTCGAAAATTCAAAGTGGAAAAGAAATCAAGTGATTTTTGAAAAAGATTTTGAAATTAGAAGTTAAAAAGATTTGATTGAAAACTTATTTTGAAAAAGATGTGATTAAAAAGATATGATTGAAAAGATTTGATTTGAAAACAATTTTTAAAAAATATGTTTTGAAAACAATTTTTTAAAAGATTTGATTTTGAAATTAATGACTTGCCTACAAGAAAAGATATGATTCAAACATTAAACCTTCCTCAGCAGAAAAGGTAACAAACTTGAGATGTTCAATCAAATCATTAATTGTTAGTAAGTATCCTTAAAAAAAAGAAAGAAATTAATTTTGAAAACATTTGATTGAAAAGATATGATTTGAAAAAGATTTGATTTTGAAAAACTAAAAAAAATTGATTTGAAAACAAAATCTTCCCCCTAGCACCATCCTGGCGTTAAACGCCCAGAATGGTATACTTCTGGCGTTTAACGCCCAAATGCTACCTCTTTGGGCGTTAAACGCCCAACCAGGTACCCTGGCTGGCGTTTAAACGCCAGTCTGTCTTCTTCACTGGGCATTTTTGAATGCTCAGCTTTTTCTGTATAATTCCTCTGCAGTATATTCTGAATCTTCAATTCTTTGTATTATTGACTTGAAAAAGACACAAATTAAAAATATTTTTGGATTTTTAATAATCAAAATGCAACAAGAATCAAATAACAATGCATGCAAGACACCAAACTTAGCAGTTTGTATACTACTGACACTATATGAGACACATAAACATTCAAGTCAAAAGAATTCAAAGATCAGAGTAAGAAATCATCAAGAATTACTTGAAGATCTTTAAGACACATGAATGAATGCATGCAATTGACACCAAACTTAAGATGAGACACTAGACTCAAGCAAGAGACATAAAATCTTTTTGGTTTTTATGATTTTTATAAAAAAAATTTTTGTGATTTTCGAAAATTAAGTGGAAAAAGATATCAAAATTCTTAATGAGAATTCCAGGAATCAGTGCAATGCTAGTCTAAGACTCCGGTCCAGAAATTAGACATGGCTTCACAGCCAGCCAAGCTTTCAAAGAAAGCTTCGGTCCAAAACACTAGACATGGCCAAAGCCAGCCAAGCCTTAGCAGATCACTGCTCCAATAGCAAGATTGATAGAGATCAACAAGCTATTGTGATGATTAGTTGAAACCTCAGTCCAATAAGATTAGACATGGCTTCTCAGCCAGCCAGATTTCAACAAATCATCATGAAACTCTAGAATTCATCTTCAAGAATTTCGAAAAAAAATAAAATAAAATAAATACCTAATCTAAGCAACAAGATGAACCGTCAGTTGTCCATACACGAACAATCCCCGGCAACGGCGCCAAAAACTTGGTGCATGAAATTGTGAACACTACTTTGTCCATATTCAATAATCCCGGTAATGGCTCCAAAGACTTGGTGCTCAATACCATGGCATAAACACAACTTCGCACAACTAACCAGCAAGTGCACTGGGTCATCCAAGTAATACCTTACGTGAGTAAGGGTCGATCCCACGGAGATTGTTGCTATGAAGCAAGCTATGGTCACCTTGTAAATCTCAGTCAGGCAGACTCAATTGGGTATAGATGATGAATAAAGCATAAAGATAAAGATAGAGATACTTATGTATATCATTGGTGAGAGCTTCAGATAAGCGTATGAAGATGCCTTCCCTTCCGTCTCTCTGATTTCCTACTGTCTTCATCCAATCCTTCTTACTCCTTTCCATGGCAAGCTCGTGTAGGGTTTCACCGTTGTCAATGGCTACCTCCCATCCTCTCAGTGAAAGCGATTGCATATGCCCTGTCACGGCATAGCGGAATTCAGCTGTCGGTTCTCGGTCAGGCCGGAATAAAATCCATTGATTCTTTTGCGTCTGTCCCTAACGCCCCGCCTGCTAGGAGTTTGAAGCACGTCACAGTCATTCAATCATTGAATCCTACTCAGAATACCACAGACAAGGTTAGAGCTTCCGGATTCTCTTGAATGCCGCCATCAGTTCTTGCCTATACCACGAAGATTCCGGTTAAAGAATCCAAGAGATATTCACTAAGCCTCATATGCTTGTAGAACAAGAGTGGTTGTCAGTCACTTTGTTCATGAGTGAGAATGATGATGAGTGTCACAGATCATCACATTCATCAAGTTGAAGAACAAGTGATATCTTGGACAAAGAACAAGCGGAATTGAATAGAAGAACAATAGTAATTGCATTAATACTCGAGGTACAGCAGAGCTCCACACCTTAATCTATGGTGTGTAGAAACTCCACCGTTGAAAATACATAAGAACAAGGTCTAGGCATGGCCAAATGGCCAGCCTCCCAAAGTGAGTTCAATCATAAAAACATGATCAAAAAGCTCTCCAATACAATAGTAAAAGGTCCTATATATAGAGAACTAGTAGCCTAAGGTGTACAAAGATGGGTAAATGACATAAAAATCCACTTCCGGGCCCACTTGGTGTGTGCTTGGGCTGAGCAATGAAGCATTTTCGTGTAGAGACTCTCCTTGGAGTTAAACGCCAGCTTTTATGCCAGTTTGGGCGTTTAACTCCCAATTAGGTGCCAGTTCCGGCGTTTAACGCTGGAAATTCTGTAGGTGACTTTGAACGCCGGTTTGGGCCATCAAATCTTGGGCAAAGTATGGACTATCATATATTGCTGGAAAGCCCAGGATGTCTACTTTCCAACGCCGTTGAGAGCGCGCCAATTGGGCTTCTGTAGCTCCAGAAAATCCACTTCGAGTGAAGGAAGGTCAGAATCCAACAGCATCTGCAGTCCTTTTGAGTCTCTGGATCAGATTTTTGCTCAGGTCCCTTAATTTCAGCCAGAAAATACCTGAAATCACAGAAAAACACACAAACTCATAGTAAAGTCCAGAAAAGTGAATTTTAATTAAAAACTAATAAAAATATACTAAAAACTAACTAGATCACACTAAAAACATACTAAAAACAATGCCAAAAAGCGTACAAATTATCCGCTCATCAAGTTTTCAGAGGTTCTTTTATTTCCTCTGGTTCCTCCAGATCAGGCTGAACATCTTTAAAAATGTTCTCTAGCTCTGATTCGAGACTCTCAGTCATATAGACCTCTTCCACCAGGGAGTCAATAATATCAACACCCAGGCAGTCGTCTAATGTGTCTGGATGTTGCATAGCTTTGACAACATTCAACTTAAACTCATCCTCATTGACTCTCAGGGTTATCTCCCCTTTTTGGACGTCAATGAGGGTTCGTCCAGTTGCTAGGAAAGGTCTTCCTAGAATGAGAGTTACACTCTTGTGCTCCTCCGTTTCCAGCACCACAAAGTCAGTAGGAAAGGCAAATGGCCCAACCTTGACAATCATGTCTTCAATCACGCCTGATGGGTATTTAATGGAGCCATCAGCAAGTTGAAGACATATCCGGGTTAGTTTGATTTCTTCAGTCAAACCAAGCTTTCTGATAGTAGATGCAGGTACTAGGTTGATACTTGCCCCAAGGTCACACAGAGCTTGCTTGGTGCAATTACCCTCTAATGTGCATGGTATCATAAAGCTTCCGGGATCCTTAAGCTTCTCAGGTAAGCTTTTCAGAATGACTGCACTGCATTCTTCAATGAGGTAAACTTTTTCAGTTTCCCTCCAATCCTTCTTATGACTTAAGATCTCTTTCATGAACTTAGCATAAGAGGGTATTTGCTCAAGTGCTTCTGCAAACGGAATCTTTATTTCAAGAGTCTTGAGATAGTCTGCAAAGCGGGCAAATTGCTTATCCTGTTCCGCTTGGCAGAGTTTTTGAGGATAAGGCATTTTGGCTTTGTATTCCTCAACCTTAGTTGCTGCAGGTTTATTGCCTGTAGAAGTGGGTTGGGAAGCCTTTTTAGAAGGGTTGTTATCAGCACTTGTATGTGACTGATCCCCCACTGGCATTTGAATGCCAGGGGTGGAAGCTGGAGTGGCGTTAGACGCCAACTCCTTATCTGTTACTGGCGTCTGAACGCCAGAACTGTGCTCCCTTTGGGCGTTCAACGCCGGATTCATGCTTGTTTCTGGCGTTGAACGCCAGGAATGAGCATGGTCTGGGCGTTCAGCGCCAGCATTATTCCTCTCTGGGCTCTGACTGTCCTCAGAGGGATTTTGAGTAGCCATTTGTTTATTTCTTGGCTTCCTGCTGCTTTGAAGTGAGGTATTTAATGTTTTCCCACTTCTTAATTGAACTGCTTGGCATTCTTCTGCTATTTGTTTTGACAGTTGCTTTTCTGTTTGCTTTAACTGTACTTCCATATTCCTGTTAGCCATTCTTGTTTCCTGTAGTATTTTCTTGAATTCGGCTAGTTGCTGGGTTAGAAAGTCTAATTGCTGATTGAATTCATTAGCCTGATCCACAGGACTGAGTTCAGCAGTTACTGTTTTAGCTTCTTCTTTCATGGAAGATTCACTGCTTAAGTACAGATGCTGATTTCTGGCAACTGTATCAATAAGCTCTTGAGCTTCTTCAATTGTTTTTCTCATATGTATAGATCCACCAGCTGAGTGGTCTAGAGAAATCTGAGCTTTTTCTGTAAGCCCATAGTAGAAGATGTCTAATTGCACCCATTCTGAAAACATTTCAGAGGGGCATTTTCTTAGCATCTCTCTGTATCTCTCCCAGGCATCATAAAGGGATTCATTATCTCCTTGTTTGAAGCCTTGGATGCTTAGCCTTAGCTGTGTCATCCGTTTTGGAGGGAAATAGTGATTCAGGAATTTTTCTGACAGCTGTTTCCATGTTTTTATGCTGTTTTTAGGCTGGTTATTTAACCACCTCTTAGCTTGATCTTTTACAGCAAATGGAAACAGTAATAATCTGTAGACATCCTGATCTACTTCCTTATCATGTACTGTGTCAGCAATTTGTAAAAATTGTGCCAGAAACTCTGTAGGTTCTTCATGTGGAAGACCAGAATACTGGCAGCTTTGCTGCACCATGATAATGAGCTGAGGATTCAACTCAAAGCTACTAACTCCAATGGAGGGTATACAGATACTACTCCCATATGAAGCAGTAGTGGGGCTAGCATATGACCCCAAAGTCCTCTTGGACTGTTCATTTCCGCTTATGTCCATGTTGGAGTAAAGGGATAATGTGGATTTAAATTTTTAGTTTATAAATAAATAATAAAAAAAATTCAAAATAAAATAAAAACCAAAATAAAAATAAGATAAAATAAGAAAATTAAAATAAAAAAAATTTAATAAGAATTTGAAAATATTTTATGAAGATTTTTGAAAAAGTGAGGAGAGAGAAAGTGGTTAGGATATTTTTGAAAAAGATAAATTTATTTTTTTATTTATTTATTTTCTTTTTTTTAAACTTAAAAAGATAAGAATTGAAAAATTTTAAAATTGAAATCTGAATTTTTATAAAAAAAATTTCGAAAAAATAGTTCAAAATTAGTTAGAAAAGATATTTTTTTGAATTTAGAATTTTATGATGAAAGAGAAAAACACACAGAAGACACAAGACTTAAAATTTTTAGATCTAATGCTCCTTATTTTCGAAAATTTTGGAGGGAAAACACCAAGGAACACCAAACTTAAAAATTTTAAGATCAAAACACAAGAAAGACTCAAGAACACCTTGAAGATTCACAAGAACACCAAGAACAAAAGAAAGAACACCAAACTTAAAATTTTTAGAAAACCAAGATAAATTTTCGAAAATTAAAGAAAGATCAACAAGAAAACACCAAACTTAAAGTTTGGCACAAGATTAATTTAAGAAAAATTATTTTTGAAAAAAGATTTTGAAAAGAAGATGCCCAATTGCCAAGAACATAAGCCAACGCTATAACCAACTGAGCTAAAAATGTAACGTATTTTAAAGATGTATTATTTTTATGGATAAAAGTATAATTTTTGAAAGTTAATGTTTTGAAAAAGCACAAGAAAAACAAGAAAAGACACAAAACAAGAAAAACTCAAGATCAAACAAGAAAAATTAACAAGAACAACTTGAAGATCAATGAAGAACAAAGAACACAATTTCGAAAATTTAAAGAAAAATATAAAATATGAAATTAACACCAAACTTTGAACAGGACACTAAACTCACGAAAAAAAATTAAAAATTGATAAAGAAAAATAATATTTTTAAAAAATTTTTAAAAAGGGATAATAAAAGATGCAATTCTAGTGAAAAAAAGAGGATAAATTCTTCCTAATCTAAGCAACAAAATAAACCTTTAGTTGTTCAAACTCGAACAATCCCCGGCAACGGCGCCAAAAACTTGGTGCACGAATTTGCAATCCGTACAACTAACCAGCAAGTGCACTGGGTCGTCCAAGTAATACCTTACGTGAGTAAGGGTCGATCCCACGGAGATTATTGGTTTGAAGCAAGCTATGATTATTTTATTAATCTTAGTCAGGATACCAATAAGGTTATTTGGTTTTAATTGTAAGAAGTCAAAGTATTTGGAATAAGGAATTGTTACTTTATTAATGGAGAATATGTTGGGGTTTTGGAGATGCCTTGTCCTCTGAACTTCAGCTCTTCCTTGAAATCCTTTTCCCACACGCAAGGTTCCTTCCATGGCAAGCTCTATGTAGGGTGTCACCGTTGTCAATGGCTACTTCCCATCCTCTCAGTGAAAATGGTCCAAATGCTCTGTCACAGCACGGCTAATCATCTGTCGGTTCTCAATCAGGTTGGAATAGAATCCATTGATTCTTTTGCGTCTGTCACTAACGCCCAGCCTTCAGGAGTTTGAAGCTTGTCACAGTCATTCAATCCCAGAATCCTACTCGGAATACCACAGACAAGGTTTAGACTTTTCGGATTCTCATGAATGCCGCCATCAATCCGGCTTATACCACGAAGATTCTGATTAAGGAATCTAAGAGATACTCATTCAATCTGATGTAGAACAGAGGTGGTTGTCAGGCACACGTTCATGGATTGAGGAAGGTGATGAGTGTCACGGATCATCACCTTCTCCATAATTAAGTGCGAATGAACATCTCAGATAAGAACAAACGTGTTTGAATGGAAAACAAAAGTAATTGCATTAATTCATCGAGACGCTGCAGAGCTCCTCACCCCCAACAATGGAGTTTAGAGACTCATGCCGTCAAAAAGTATGTAATTCAGATCTGAAAATGTTATGAGGTACAAAATAATTCTCTAAAAGTTGTTTAAATAGTAAACTAGTAACCTAGGTTTGCAGAATATGAGTAAACTAAGATAATTGGTGCAGAAATCCACTTCTGGGGCCCACTTGGTATGTGCTGGGGCTGAGACTAAAGCTATCCACAAACTGAGGCTTTTCTTGGAGTTGAACTCCAAGTTATAACGTGTTTTGGGCGTTCAACTCCGGATCATGACGTGTTTCTGGCGTTTAACTCCAGACAGCAGCATGTACTTGGCGTTCAACGCCAAGTTACATCATCTATCTTCGCGCAAAGTATGGACTATTATATATTGCTGGAAAGCCCTGGATGTCTACTTATCAACGCCGTTGAGAGCGCGCCAATTAGACTATTGTAGCTCCAGAAAATTCATTTCGAGTGCAGCGAGGTCAGGATCCAACAGCATCAGCAGTCCTTTTTCAGCCTAACTCAGATTTTTGCTCAGCTCCCTCAATTTCAGCCAGAAAATACCTGAAATCACAGAAAAACACACAAACTCATAGTAAAGTCCAGAAATATGATTTTTGCCTAAAAACTAATAATATTTAACTAAAAACCAATTAAAACATGCTAAAATCTACATGAAATTGCCCCCAAAAAGCGTATAAAATATCCGCTCATCAACCACTAACTGGGGACTTTAGCAAAGCTGAGTCACAATCTGAAAAGGTTCACCCAGTTATGTGTCTGTGGCATTTATGTATCCGGTGGTAATACTGGAAAACAAAGTGTTTAGGGCCACAGCCAAGACTCATAAGTAGCTGTGTTCAAGAATCAACATGCTTAACTAGGAAAGTCAATAACACTATCCGAAAGTCTAAGTTCCTAGAGAAGCCAATCATTCTAAACTTCAAAGGAAAAAGTGAGATGCCAAAACTGTTCAGAAGCAAAAAGCTACAAGTCCCGCTCATCTAATTATAATTAATATTCATTGATATTCTGGAATTTATAGTATATTCTCTTCTTTTTATCCTAATTGATTTTCAGTTGCTTGGGGACTAGCAACAATTTAAGTTTGGTGTTGTGATGAGCGGATAATTTATATGCTTTTTGGCATTGTTTTTAGGTAGTTTTTAGTAAGTTCAAGCTACTTTTAGGGATGTTTTCATTAGTTTTTATGTTAAATTCACATTTCTGGACTTTACTATGAGTTTGTGTATTTTTCTGTGATTTCAGGTAATTTTTGGCTGAAATTGAGGGACTTGAGCAAAACTCTGAAAAAGGCTGATAAAAGGACTGCTGATGCTGTTGGATTCTGACCTCCCTGCACTCGAAATGGATTTTCTGGAGCTACAGAATTCCAATTGGCGCGCTCTCAACGGCGTTGGAAAGTAGACATCCAGAGCTTTCCAGCAATATATAATAGTCCATACTTTATTCGGAAATTGATGACGTAACTTGGCGTTGAAGCCAAGTACATGCTGCTGTCTAGAGTTAAACGCCAGAAAAACGTCATGATCCGGAGTTGAACGCCCAAAACACGTCATAACTTGGAGTTCAACTCCAAGAAAAGCCTCAGCTCGTGGATAGATCAAGTTCAGCCCAAACATACACCAAGTGGGCCCCGGAAGTGAATTTATGCATCAATTACTTACTCATGTAAACCCTAGTAGTTTAGTATAAATAAGACTTTTTACTAGTGTATTAGTCATCTTTTGACCACGTTTCATCTTTGGTCTCAGTTTTGTTTTATCCTTCATCTTAGGAGACTATTGATCACGTTTTCGGGGGCTGGCCATTCGGCCATGCCTGAACCTTTCACTTATGTATTGTCAACGGTGAAGTTTCTGCACACCATAGATTAAGGGTGTGGAGCTCTGCTGTACCTCAAGTTTCAATACAATTACTATTACTTTTTATTCAATTCTCTTTTATTCTTATTCTAAGATATACGTTGCACAACACTTTGATGAATGTGATGATCCGTGACACTCATCATCATTCTCACCGACGAACGCGTGTGATTGACAACCACTTCCGTTCTACCTTAGGCCGGGCGCATATCTCTTAGACTCCCCAACAGAATCTTCGTGGTATAAGTTAGATAGATGGCGGCATTCATGAGGATCCGAAAAGTCTAAACCTTGTCTATGGTATTCCAAGTAGGATTCTGAGATTGAATGACTGTGACGAGCTTCAAACTCCTGAAGGCTGGGCGTGATAACAAACGCAAAAGAATCAAGGGATTCTATTCCAACCTGATTGAGAACCGACAGATGATTAGCCGTGCTGTGACAGAGCATAGGACCATTTTCACTGAGAGGATGGGATGTAGCCATTGACAACGGTGATGCCCTACATACAGCTTGCCATGGAAAGGAGTAAGAAGGATTGGAAGAATGTAATAAGAAAGTAGAGATTCAAGAGGAGCACAACATCTCCATACACTTATCTAAAATTCCCACTATTGATTTACATAAGTATTTCTATCCCTTTTATTTTCTTTTTATTATTAGTTTTCGAAACCATAAACCAATTTAATCTGCCTAACTGAGATTTACAAGGTGAACATAGCTTGCTTCATACCAACAATCTTCGTGGGATCGACCCTTACTCACGTAAGGTATTACTTGGATGACCCAGTACACTTGCTGGTTAAGTTGAACGAAGTTGTGAACCATGGTATTGGCATCATATTTTTGGCGCCATTACCAGGGAATGAAAAGCAATGAATTTTGCAAAATGGAATAACACATGAATAACAATTTCGTCCACCAACATTCCTAAACTACAAGGATCCAATGAGTATCTATCTTGAACTGAGCAAACAATTTCTTTGCCATTGCACGAAAAATCTCATCTACTCCAACTTCAACGTGAAAATAATACATCACCCACCCTGGCAGCAACAATTCATGTACATATTCATAACCATATCTCCTGATCCCAACAAAAATGCACATGAACCCCACCACCCATGGAACGATATAAACCCTCAAGTCCGGACAACTACATGACTCCACGAACTAATCCCATCAAGCAATGATTAAAAGTCACAAAATCTACCGCATCATTATAAAAAAAACATATTATACCACTACTGAAGTTATAATTAACTAATTAAAACACATTATATGGCTTCCGAATTCATCAAGACATTCACCAAAAACAAAAACAAAAAATGCGGAGTTAACCAAACTAACAACAAATATTCGCTCATCTTATCTTCTACTTAATCGCTTTAGTTTAATTCATCTATTTCTTCGTAGAATGAAAAATTAGGTTGAACAAAGTATTCCTTTCCTTGACATAGCTCACTAACTTTAGTGCATCTTCCTAAAGTTAAAAAATAAAAAATTAAGAACCTACACAACACCACGAGTTCAACAAGGTTTCCAGCAGAATTGTAGACAACAGGGTAAAAACCCTTTCTGGGTTTTATTGGCAGGAATTAAAAAACAAAAAAATTACAACAGGTCTTATAATATAAAAAACATATGAAGATCTAATTATAAATCATTTACAACATTCTTTACATGATATATTTGTGGCATATCCGCTACGAAACAAAAAATTGAAATTACCATATCTATGTCTTTAGTGTCTATGAAGGTGCTCATGCTTAGTAGAGCGCTACAAATCCTCAATTTTACAACATCTCCAATATTTAAACGCAAATCGATAAAGGACATTCCATTTTGAAAAAACAAACTATTTCACATTAAGACTACATCGAATTAGCAGTTTAACTCAATCTCCATGGAGAAAATATGAGCCATCAAAGTTCTTACTAAAACATGAAAATCACCTACGGTTCAGTAACCGGAAGTGCCTTTTCCATAGCCATGTATTCATTATCATGCCTAGTTTGCTAGTAGTATCCATAGCAATAACTATTCCAAACCCATAATATATTGAACTTACTAATTTTTAACTAAAACATATGTCTAAATAATCTAACAATGTGTTCAAATAGGAGTTTGTGGAAGAAGAAGAATCATCTAATGTGACTCAGACTTTAACCAACTATCAAAGCTCTAACCGGACTAAAATCATGGATTCTTAATCCTATATCCACAACATCAGCAGCATTTCAAATTTTTCCCTTGAAGCCAATACCAGTAACTAGAACTTCACAATACACGTTTCAAATGCAATACACATACTCGACCTAACTTGAATACGTTTCGAAGCCAACACTCAAAGCATATCATTCAGTAGGCAAAGCAGCTCTTACCTTCGATTGACAAGCATGACGGAGGACAAGCAGCACGACTATCTGTGGGACATGCACCCCTGGCAAGATGACGTCTGTGAGCACCACCGCTACCTGGGTACGACGCATGAGCTGGAGATTGACATCCGTGGAGAAGTCATTGATCAGGAGGGAGCACCTGGAACAGACGCAGTACCCAATTGCCGAAGACTGTGAGAGTCACGAGACCTGCGATGGCGGTCTTGGTTAACGCTGATAGGGTTTTTTTTGATGAGAGGAGAAGACTGACCTAGAGAACCAACTTTCTAGATTACATCCACTCTTTTTTGGGAACAAACCAAAAAGTCCAATTATGGCATCAACGGAATCCTCTAGAACGAAATTTCGTTTTGAATCACCCTGTCCAACCGGCTCACCCAACTCTCCAATGAGCCTCGCCAGCTTTCTGACAGCTAGTTACTTCTAGCCAACAAAAAACACATGTCCACAAGAGATGTAATAAAAACAAAAATCTGTAAATCTGTAAGATGATACATCTGTACACTAGATGAACCATTTAAAAAACACTTTCCGTTCTTTTTATTTTTTTTTTTAATTTTAATGGGCTACATTCAACACTTTCCATTTCAATTGCATCCGAGAGTCGGAAAGAGGAAACAAATATAGGTAACAGATTCGGATTTTTATCAATTTGTGTCAAGCTTAAGCGTGATTCGTTCGTGGTTGTGCACTGCAGATTGAAGAAGGAAACTGTAACTACTTTACTATGTCTCTTGTGGTTCACTCTCGTCTTCCACTTCCATCCACTTTGGTCCGTTTTCCTTCTTCATCGTTCTTCTTCTTCTTCGTCTTCTTCTTGTATTATTTAATTAACCAACTTATTTGTACTGTCGCAGTGGAAATCGAAGCAGAAAATTAGGTTAAACCCGCTATCGTCGCCCTCATTCATAGCTAGCAGAAGCAGCAGAAATTTCGGGTGCAGTGCTATTAATATAAATTATAATAATAAGAATGATAGCAGTAATTCTTCAAATGGGGTCACATGGTGTTTCTTCAATCCAGCGAAAGACCCCATCATTCAAGAAGCTCTCAAGGTAATTATTAATTTTATTCTAATAACGTAGTTCTAGTCCTCCAAAAGTTTAGGTGATTCTAGAATAGCTTAGCTTTTATAACAGTTTAAGCAACCCTAATTTGTAGCCTGAACCTGCAAAATAGAAATCGAAATTAGTCAAACCTTGATATGATAAACCCTAATTTTTTTTGTTTCTTTTTCTTTACATAATCATGAGAACAGAAATCAGTGAAAATGAAAACAGAATCTGGAAAAGGATATTTGGAAATATATGATTGCTTTAACTTAGGGCTAAAGTCAAAACTGCAAAAAGATTTAGCATTGTTGGTAGTAGTCATGATATAGGGGGGGGGGGGGGGGGTCCATTGATATCTTTGAATGTTTGCTATGGTTGACTGGTGGTTTTGGTATGGTGAACAAATAATGATATTCCTGCTCCAGATAAATGTGTCATGAAACCTTGTGTCTCGACTTTAAATTTCAGTTTAAGCTGAATTGATTATTTACATTCATAATTTTGTAGCGCTTTCCCTATGCTGATTCGCTAATGACTGAGTTCTCAACAGACGAAACTGCAGGTAGAAGTCCGATTAAAGTGAGTTGGGAGTTTGGACTAATATGGTGAAAACATGACATGACATGAACTTATCTGTTAAATTGAATTTCTCTATCATAAGGCAACAAGTGGTAGTAAAATTTGGCTGAAATATCTTCACATTGGGATGAAGTTATTAGTTACAATTATTCCATTTTACAGCATTAGTACCTCAGTCTAGACATAACTGTATACTTTTATATGTACATGGGAGTTAAGGAAATGGTGGAGAGATTTAAATTTTAGATAAAATTATGTTGAGTTTACAAAATTTCCCTTATAAATCTATTTTTCTTCCTTAATTATCGCTTTCCTCTCTCTTCCTTTCTTCCACTACTTCCTGTCTTTCTTTCATAGATAAGATGAGTTAATAAACTTATATAATATCGGTGTATGAGTAACTCTTTTTTATTAGTATATCATTCACAGGCCGAGTATGATACAAAAGTCATTTTCAGTTGTAGTAGTTTTCTGCGTAATTGGAATTACATTTGCTAATTTAACAGAGTGTGATTGATACTGGAGTATATGTTAAGCATACACATATGGGCCACTGTAGAAAGAACATGCATTCGCTCACCGATAGAAGTTCGATCATAGAATCATAACTTCTTTTGATGAATGTATTTATTTGACAAATTTTATGCCATCAATGAAAATACTTCTCTCTAGGGCTTTTCAATGCTCAGCTTTGAGAAGCTAAATGAAAAGCTTGTTCCTTTTTGAACAATTACTGACTAACTGTCTGAACTAGCCAATTTGAAACCTTGTTAGTTTGATAAATGGCTAACACTAGTCTCAACTTGGTTTTGCCCAGTTCATGCCTCCTGACCCTAGGATATGCGAAATTGACTTTTGTCACAGTACTATTAGCTAAAGGAACATTCTGCATGAAATGATGTTCATAGTTTTTGGCATTGAAATTTGATGATGTTCTTACCTCTCTACTTTGATTGGTATACATCAGCAGGAACCGGTGGCATTCTTCGGCGGCGTGTTTGCGGGTATTTTGAGGCTTGACTTGAATGAGGAGCCACTGAAGGAATGGATTACGAGGACCGTGGAAGCTGCTGGTATTAGTGAAGAAGAAACTAGTGCACAAGGCTCCACAACTGAAGCAGCTCCTCAAGAGATTCAGATTGAATAATCACTTGAATTGTTTCTTCTGTATACAAGTTTTTATGAAACCATACTGATAATGCAATAAAAATTGGTTCAATTTGATTATAGGCATTAAAAGCAGATATCATGAAATCTGTATGTCTATCGTCTGGGAGGGGGAAAAACGGTTAAGATACTGGCTATAGCTGTATCTTAGTGAAAAACCAATAAATATTCAAATCCCATATTGAAAATAATAAAATCACATGATATAAGGCAAACATAATATCTACTATCTAGCCCTCTCAAGTACACGCTCAAATCTAAAGTTTCATCCTAAATTTACAGTTGCTAGCCTTGATGCTTACGAGATTATTAGATGACAAGCTATCCACTAGCAACTGGCATTCCCCCAAGACCTTCACCTTCCTCAACTTCAGCGTCCCGAGCTTGATTGCCACCGGCGCCTTCACCTTAAGATCCAATGGAATCCTTCCTGCCTGCTGTTGCTGCTGTATCGCTGCCATAATTGTGCTCCCGGCCTGCACCTGACCACTCAAGGACAAATTCAGAACTGTCCTGTTTTGATGTCCTTGGTAGAATTCCGGCAGCGAGCCTTGGCAGAGTTCAGTGTTTGTATACCATACACTCATTCTCCCATCCTTTTCATAGTATATGCCAATCTTCTTGTTTGGATTTGTTGCTGTGATCCTCACTTCGAACTTGGCATACAAACTCATGTCGAAGTTGAGTCTAAGATCACTGATCCTTAAGGTGTCAACTGAGTAATCTGGAAGCTTTGGTTTGAAGACAAAGTAGATGGTTGCGGCGATTGCAGCAATGAGAATGAACAAGAGGAAAATCAAGAATAATGTCCAACATAAGCACTTGCAGAAGCAGCTTCTTGATCTTTTCTTTGGTGGTAACGGTATGATTGGTGGCATGGCATGTGAATGTTGCAACAGAAGAGGAGAAGGACGATGATAAGGGTTACTACTGCCCTTTTCTGATCTCAAGGAACCTGGAGGTACCAATGGAGTGGTAGGTGGCGCTGGAGCTTCCACCACCACAGGGTGGATCCTCTGTCTCTGATGATCTGCCATGAATGAACAATGGTGAAGTTTTTTTTTTTTTTTTGGATGAGGAAGCTAATTTTGTCACTTGGATTCTTGTGGTGATATATAACAACACATTAAGACCCTTTTTATTTTGTTGTTCTAGTGAAGAATGTGATGCATGTGTTGATGCTTACATGTGGACTTTGCTTATTTGACTTTTTTTCCTAAATTGTTTCAGTTACTATTGTTGTTGATTGGTCTCTCACAAAAAGCACTGTGGTATGGTTACCTTCCCCACCTACAAAAAGAATGTAAATATACCAAAATATAGAGTGGTTGTTCATCTAGATTTTGTTGAATTACATCCTCAGATACAAGCGTTGTTTTATTTTTTATTTTTTGTAATTTAGTAGTATTATATTATATATTATTACCATATTCAAAGTTCGTCGGCACATCTCTATATAATCTATACTATTAGATAGGATATAAATTTTGTATTCCATTTAAAGATGTGTGTTTTAACTAATTACTTAATGTCAAAAGATAAAATGTTTACATAAAATATTTTTTATTTCGTTTTCTTTTGTTGGGGTGGCATCCTGGCATATGTACACAAAAAGAACACAAAAGAAAATAAAGTGGCATGTGGTGGGTGTTACTGCCGCATTGCCATAGATAAGGAGAAAAAGGGACAGAGAGGTTCTTAGTTCAGTTTTGCTTCCTTGCTTTGTATGCAAGAAAACCTTGACTTGAACATTAAGACTACGTTCTCACACATAATGCACGAAGACATTGTGGTATACGTAAACATTATTGGCCTTCACCAACAAAATTCATCATGTTTTCTATAATGTTAAACAATCAGAGTTTTTGCCAAAAGATATGTGACAAATCACATGGCATAAAAAATGTAATTACATAACGATGATAGTTGATGACTATAGTATTTCCCTTTTCGATGAAACCAAAGTGAAAATGCGTGCAAATCTAAGGATTTGGATTCTCTAAAATTTGAATTCCATTTTAAAAAGTAAAGTGTGATCTCTCACCATTTATTTTATAGGTGGGACCAAGAATAAATATAAAAAGAAAATTATTCAAGAATAGAAGATCACACTTTATTCTTTAAAGTGAAATTCAAACTTTAGAAGATCTAAATCCCAAATCTAATATTGGTGGGGTCAAATTGAATTCGAATTTTATGCCTATGAATTGGCATAATATCGAATATTTAATATAAAATATTATAAACACAATAAAAGCTAATTACAACATTAATTCAGATATTTATATTTATATTTTAATATATAATTTATACAAATATTATATATAATGATTACTTTTTAATAGGTAAAGTATTATTTTAGTCTATAACGTTTGGACAAAATTTTAATTTTGTCTTTAACATTTTAAAAATTTTATTTCTGTTCCAAAAAATTTTAAATATGTTTAATGTAATTTTACTATTAAACTTGACACTGATTAATCAACAGAATGAGTACAACGAGTGATGACAAGTCATCATATACCCATTTTTCAAGCTAATTTTACTTGTTTTGTTAGTCTTTATGCACTTTCTTACATCCTAAGTAATTGATTTGGAGTGAAAATGCATAACTTCTTTAAATCAAACAACCACCATGAAATTAATGTTAACTCATGAGGTTTAAGCTAAATTTAATTGATTTTTAATTGATTTATAAGCCTTGTGAATTTAGTGATACTTTGAGTGGTTGTTTTGGTTTATTGTAGGTGAAGAAAAGAAGAAAAGAGGAAGCGTGGCTTAAGAAAGCGTGGCCCAAGAGAGAAGAAGTGTGGCGCATAAAAGGAGGAATGCAAGCATTGCCCTCCACAAGGGCACACTGCCCTCTAGGACGGCAACATAAGGAAACAAGCCTTGAGAGGCAATACTGCCCTGCCCGCAACAAGGGCAGAGCACAAATTGATGCCATGGATCAAGGAGAGCAAAAACACTGCCCTGCCCTCCTCAAGGGCAATATCGAGCTCACCAAAGGAAGAAATTCAAAGAAAAAGCTCACCAATGCTTGCCACAAGAATCGAACACGGCACCATGAGGAAACAAGAAACTAGGCCTTAGTTTAGTGCCAAGAAAACCAAGAAAAATGAGTAGCGTGTGCATTGACCAAGTTTCGAACTTGGAACTTCACTTTTGGAAACACTGCCCAGCCCTCCGCGAGGGCAGGGCAGCATTTTGTTGTGGCACGGCCAGCGCACCAATCTGGCGCACCAAAGCATCATTCGGCAGCACCAGCAGCGCACCAAGGCACCAATCTGGCGCACCAACTTTTTCTGCCCTGCCCTCCGCGAGGGCAGGGCAGCATCCTGCGCACCAAGCTCACATGCCATGCCTGCACCATGGCCGCATGCATCAAATCCTGCCCTGCCCTCCGCAAGGGCAGGGCTGCCTCCTGGAAGCAAGTGATTTTGGGCCAAAAATTGAATTAAAAATCCAATTTAATTTATTTCTTCACCAAATCAAAAGCCCATCCAAATCCCAAGATCTAAGAATAGAAAGTGTATAAATAGGAGTTAGTTTGATGTAATTAGGACTTTTACATTTTACTTTTTACTTGACTTTGGAATTTGGCACTTTCTTTGGAGCTTTGAATTTTGCAACTTCTCTTGGTGACTTCACTGAGATTTCAGAGAATTGGGAAGGAGAATTGATCTCTCTTCTTCCTCGTTCTTGCTTGGGCACTTTTACTTTTCTTGTTTTGAGTTTTGGGTGTGAAGAATTGAGGAAATTCTGTCTCAATCTCCATTCAAAATCTTTTTAATTCCTTTCTGCACAATTGAATTCAACTTCAATTTCCTTTACTGCTTCTTCTTCTATTTCTTGTCAATTGCTTTGTGAACTTGGATCTGGGAAGGCAATTGAGATCTAGACTTTGCTTTCTAGTCTCTTGAGACCTGAGATCCCAATTTCCTTTTGGTTCTTGTGTGAACCCCTGCTGCAATTCAATTTCCTTACTGTTTGAGTTCTAATTACTTCTACTTCAACTTCTGCTCTATTAATTGTTGTAATTCAATTTCTCTTTGCTTAGATTCTGAAATCCCATTCCTCAAATCCTTTTTACATTCAAGCAATTTATATTTCTTGCATTTTAAGTTACTGCAATTTACATTTCTTGCACTTTAAGTTTCAGTCATTTACTTTCTTGTTCTTTAAGATTCTGCAAGTTTACTTTCATGCCCTTTTATTTACTGCAATTCTACCTTCCCCCTTTACATTTACTGTTATTTACTTCCTGTTAAACACAAATCACTCAACCAATACTTGATTCGCTTGACTAAATCAACCACTAAACTAAAATTGCTCAATCCTTCAATCCCTGTGGGATCGACCTCACTCATGTGAGTTATTATTACTTGATGCGACCCTGTACACTTGCCGGTGAGTTTTGTGTCGGATCGTTTTCCGCACATCAAGTTTTTGGCGCCGTTGCCGGGGATTGAAATAGATTGACAATGATTAAGTGAAGTGGAGGTCTAGATTAAGCACTTTTTCTTTTCTGTTTCTCTAACACACTAACTGTTTGAATTTTTGCTTAAACTAACTGAAATTTCATTCTAGCAATAGATTGAAGTTTTATTGATTTTCTGGATCTGTGTGTTCATTGTTGTGTGTTTGTATGTCAGGTACAGGAAGATCTTCCCCTATTCTCTCTGAAATTGACCAAAGAACTCTTCGAAGAATAAGAAGAGCTGAAAGAGGGAAAAACGTTATTGGAGAGGAAGAATCTGAGGAGGAATTCCAAGAGATGGAAGGAGATCCATCAAATCCCAATCAACCAGAAGGAGGAGCCAATAATAACCAACAACAAAGAAGAGTACTGGCTTCGTACACATTTGCAAGTGCTAGACACTGTGGGAGTAGCATTCTCCCCCCCAATGTCAATGCAAACAACTTCGAACTAAAGCCACAACTCATCACTTTGGTTCAAAACAACTGTTCTTTTGGAGGAGGCCCATTGGAGGATCCGAATCAACATCTATCTACCTTCTTGAGGATTTGTGATACTGTCAAAACCAATGGTGTACCTCCCGACAGTTACAAGTTGTTGCTCTTTCCATTCTCTCTCAGGGACAAAGCCACTCAATGGCTAGAAACGTTCCCAAAGGAAAGCATCAACACTTGGGATGACTTGGTGAGCAAGTTTCTTGCCAAATTTTATCCCCCTCAAAGAATCATAAGATTGAAGACTGAGGTGCAGACATTCACTCAAATGGAGGCTGAGAATTTATATGAAGCATGGGAAAGATATAAAGCTCTATTGAGAAAATGTCCACCAGAGATGTTTACTGAGTGGGATAAGTTGCAAAACTTCTATGAAGGACTTACTCTAAAGGCTCAAGAAGCACTTGATCACTCAGCTGGAGGCTCATGAAAACTACAGAGGAAGCTCAAAACCTCATTGATATGGTGGCCAACAACCAATATTTCTTTGCTCATCAAAGACAACGCCAACCATCACAGAGAAGAGGAGTAATGGAGTTAGAAGGAGTGGATTCAATTCTAGCTCAGAACAAGATGATGCAGCAGCAGATTCAACAACAGTTTGAGCAAATGGCCAAAAGAATTGATGGCCTGCAAGTAGCAGCAGTGAGCACCACAAGCCAACCATCAACCACATGGGTGCAAAGTGAATAAACCCAAGAGGAGCAACAGCAAGAGTAAGTCCAATACATGCACAACCAAAATCCTGGAACAAATGAAGTCTATGGTGATACTTACAATCCATCTTGGAAAAATCATCCCAACCTCAGATGGGGAGACAACCACAATCAAAGCCAACAACCATGGCAAAGAAACTCAAGTCAGAACAATTGGAAAAATACAAACCACAACCCCCAACCAAACACTAACCAAAATACATACAGAAAACCACAAAATAACTACCCCAATTCTAACCATCACCTACCCAATAACCACCCAACTAACCAAAGCACTTACCATCATCCATCAACACCCCAAAACCAACCAATCTCACAAGACTCTCAGAGGATCACTAATCTAGAGCTGCTCATGGAGAAAATGATGAAGAACCAAGAATTGACAACAAAGAACCAAGAAGCTTCCATGAAGAACCTAGAAAGGCAGATTGGGCAAATCTCCAAACAGATTTCTGTTGAAAAACCATCAAGCTCACTACCAAGTGACACCATTCCCAACCCAAAGGAAGAATGCAAGGTTGTGCAACTAAGAAGTGGAAAGATGTTAATGGATGGTAACCAAGGATCAACCAAGAAACTTATGGAGAATGACAATGAGCCAACAAAGAATGCTGAAGCTATCAACAAGGACATGACAACCAAGAATGTCTCAGAAAAACTCACAGAGGAAAATAACCAACCACAGAATCTGAAGAAGGGAAAGCAGATCATGGAAGAACCGATTCCAAGACAACTTCAAGGGGAGAAAAGCTTGACACCCCCAATACCTTATCCACAGAGATTCCACAAAGAGACAAAGGATTAGCATTTTCACAAGTTTCTTGAGACTTTCAAGAAGTTGGAAATCAACATACCTTTGGCTGAGGCATTAGAGCAAATGCCTCTGTATGCCAAGTTCTTAAAGGAGCTCATCAACAAGAAGAGAAGTTGGAATGAGAAGGAGACTGTAATGCTTAGTGAAGAATGCAGTGCACTCATCAAAAAGGGACTCCCTCCCAAGCTTGAAGATCCTGGAGGTTTCTTCCTACCCTGCACTATTGGAGACCTATTCATCAACAAGGGGATGTGTGACTTAGGAGCAAGCATAAACCTAATCCCATCTTCTTTAGTAAAGAAGCTTGGCATAAAGGAAGTGAAACCAATACAGATGCCCTTGGAGTTGGTAGACCAATCAGTAGTATATCCTAAAGGTCTAATTGAGAACCTTTTAGTTAAGGTTGACAAGTTCATCTATCCGGCAGATTTTGTGATCCTGGATTCTTTAGAAAATGGAAATGACTCCATAATACTTGGTCGACCATTTTTGGCCACTGCTAGAGCCATTGTGGATATAGAGCAGGGAGAGCTAACCCTCAGGATGCATGAGGAGAGCATCACCTTGAAAGTCTTTCCAGAATTACAAAGGAATGAAGAAACAAGCAAGACAAGTGGTGACTTCCTTCCAAAGCAAGCAACCGACAAGGCAGTAGAACAGGAAAACAAGCATCTACAAGAAGAAAAAGGAATTCAAAAAGAAGCTGGGATAATAAACAAAAAGGAAGGTATCACAACTCAAGTCACTGTCAAAGGAAGCATATCAATAAGGAAGAAAAACAAGAAAAACAAGAAAAAGGCCTACAAGGGGTGGAAGAATAAGAAAATCCCAACTGAAGGATTTGCCAAAGGTGATAAGGTGCAACTAGTGTATCAACAGCTGGGAACAAAAGATTATTACACTGTCAACCAAGTACTCTCTCTTGAGCACATTGAAATTGAGCATCAAGGCACACAGAGAAAGCTTACAGTGAGAGGTGACAAGTTGAGACATCACCAACATCAACCACCCTAAAGGGAGTCCAATGTCAAGCTAGTGACAATAAAAGAGCGCTTCATGGGAGGCAACCCATGATTTAAGATTTCTGTCTTCTCTTTAATAAGCTATGATTCCCTGAGTATGATTTTGAACTTTCATATTTGATAAATGCATATTTTATTTTAGAGCATAAGTCAGACTTCTAAGTTTGGTGTCCCTTAAGGCACACTTAATTTTTGCTTTTCAAAAAGAAAGGGAGCTATTCTTAGAACATATGCGTAATTCTTTTGATGGAGCATATAACCAAACACTAAGTTTGGTGTCTGCATGTGTAACAATGTTCAGAAGATCATTTTCCAATCATGGAATCAAAACCATACAGAAAGGAATCATGCATCAAAATTTTTTAAAAAAATACATCAATTGTGAAGAATGGCTTGCATTGCTAAGCCGTCCCCTCAATAAAAGATAAGTTTGGTGTTCACCAACTTTTAGCATCTTTAATTAAGGGACACAATTGACCATAAATTTTTTTTTAAATAATAAATAATAATAAACAAAACAAAACAATTCTTTTCCTTTAGTACAAATCAATTGCTACGACTACATTAATGTCTAAGGCTAGTTGTTTTGGTTCATGCAGGAAAAAATTAAAACAACACAAGGAGGGGCCACGGCTAGGATCAGCTATGAGGATGGTCACATGTGCCTAGAAGAATGCACTCATGGGGAAACAGAATCTGCATGCATGCATCATCGAACACCTAAATGCATGCAGCCAATGGGAGGAGGATCCTCGTCAAAGCCTCAACAATGCATGCAGACCGTCCATTTCATGAATCCCTTAGATGAACAACTCAATCTCAACCCTTCATGAGCACCAACGAGCCCCTTTCTCACTCATTATGGTTTTGTTGGAAAGCTTGAAGAATTCACCTATAAATAGCCGTTGGCACCAAAACGGTCTACACACTTAGTCAAGCCACTTTCATATGAAAGCCATAATCTCTTCTACTCCCAAAACCAAATAATTCCCTTATCTCACACAACAGAACCGAACCAAAACTCATCCCAAACACAACATACTTCTTCTATTCTCACTTTTTCTTTCTTCTTACCTCAAATCCAATGGCCTCTTCAAGTTCAAAAAGAAGGCCGGGAAAGGAACCTATGGTAGCCGAACCTCCATCATTTGATACAACCAAATTTAGATCCCAATTCCATGAAGGAAGATATCATAGGTTCATGGAGGCAAAGAATGTCATTTATGAAAGGCCTTGAGTTGAGGGACGGGAACCCCATCATGAGGCAAATCACTAAAGAAAAAGGTGGGAACTTTATGTGCTCCTCTTGTTGACATCAGTGCAGTCATGATCAGGGAATTCTATGCAAATGCTGTAAAAGAAAACAAAGATAGTGCTCCTTACACAAGTTATGTCAGAGGAGTTGAAGTAAGTTTTAGCCCAGCTGCCATCACAAGGGCCCTCAAGTTGAGAACCATAACTTATGCAGAGCCCAGTTATGAAACCAGATTGCAGATGGAAAACAAATCCTGATGAGATCTTGCAGGGGTTATGTGTGGAGAATACAGATTGGGAAAGAGATTCAAAGGGAGTTCCAAGTCACTTGAGGAGGATAAATCTTACTCCTGTGGCTAAGGGATGGTATGAAATAGTGAGGAGATCTATCCTTCCTACTAGAAATGCCTCTTGGGTCACAATCAAACGAGCACTCTTGACATACTGCATCTTGCATGGAGGTGAGATCAACCTCGCACAACACATAGCCGACAGTATTCAAGAGATGGCCAATAGCACAAGCAAATCAAGTGGTCTTGGACATCCAAGTACCATCCTCAGGCTATGTGACAAAGCTGGAGTAATCTTTGAAGATGAGGACACAGAAAAAGTAAAAAAGGGAAAAGGGATCACTAAGAAGAGTATGGAAGGAATAAATGAAGAAGATGATCCAGAGGGGGTGGTAGCTCCCAGGCAAAGGAGATCACAAGAGAGGAAGGACGAAATCAAGCTCATGATGCCATAGACATGAGCCAGCTACACAGAGCAATAGAAGAGCTATCTCAACAACTCATGCAGACTCAACAAGAGCAATCAGGGGTGCCAAGAGAATATCCAGAGCCCCATCCAGAGTTTAGGGAAAATTATCTGAAAGATAAAGAGGAGAGAGAAGCTTGGCAGCGTCAAATGGAGGAGAAGCAAGAGAGATGGCAACATCAAATGATGACTCAACAGCAAGAATTTCAAGCACAGATTCTTGAAGGACAAAAGAGCAATACAAAAATTCAAAGAATCATATGATAAGCTGTATTTTAGTCAAGCTAAAGCAGGGAATACAGTCACAACTTGTATCAATGGAAGAATATTCATCACACCATGGGATAAGTGAGATATGCACAAAGAATGGAGAATGATGAAACATGCAAGCAAGGTTGGAGTACTTGACCCATAATTTGCCAACACTCAATCCTCAGATCAAGCCATTTGAGCAATGCCCTGAATTTGAAGCCAAGCACAAGCAAGGTCTCGCACTATACGGAGGCAACCTTTAAAAGATTGGAAGATGTTGGGCTCTCAGGACTCTTAGATTCTGTTGGGGTAGAAGATGTCCTGGTGAAGAGATCCGAGATTATTCCAAGCTAGGGAAGAGAGAAGAAAAAGGGAGAATCAGCAGCAGCCACGACCAATAGAAGGTGGCAAAGTTCTTTCATTCCCCTTCTTTCACTCTTCTAATAAGGAGAAGCATGTCTGAAACATGATATGCCTCCACGTTTATTTCCTTTTTATTTCGTTTTCTTGTACTTTCTGTTTTCAATAGTAGCTAGAGAAATGATTGCATAATGCTTGTCATTCATCACTTAGCTTTAATTTTGTTTTGTTTCCCATATGCTTGAATAAAAGAGATTTGGTTTGAATTGAAAAGTGAAATATCCAATGTTGCATAAGTAGAATGGAAGTTAATGGTGGTATATATGTTTGATTTAAATGCATAACTCATGAAATTTGTTGCATAATATCATTCTCATTCAAGTGTGAGTTAGCTTGCTGTTATAAAGACCCTTATCAATAAATAAAAAGCCTTGAGAACAAAACAGAAAGAAAGGGAGAAAAAAAGCCAAAGTGGCAAGAAAAGCAAAAAAATAAAGGTTGGACACCAATAGCTTGGACCCTAGGACATATGCCTGTGGTGTTCTTGTACTAAGATATGCTTGGATGAGTAATTCTAAGGGGTATTTAAAACCCGGTCACTTAGATCAACTGATTTGGGATGGCCAATTGAAAGTCCACAATAAAAGCAACTTAGCTACAGAACATTTAGTTATCCAAAGAGATGCTGGGCATCAATGATCCTAGGAAGAAGTGAGCCTGTGTCTGTGGTGGAAAGATGTGAGTAAAAAGAAAGAAAAAAAAATAAGCCAAAGGCTATACTGCAACATTAGACACCAAACCTCCAAAAAATAAGCTTGTTAAGCATTATAAGAAAGAAAAGTTAGCAAGGGAGTGATTAAAGAGTAAGTCTTATAACAGCAAGTTAGCAAACCTTTGATGAAAAATGTATACTATTAACAGCAAACAAACTTGAGTTATCATTGTCTACATGAAGACTCCAAAATCAGTTCTGCTATATGCCTAATAAGGATATGTGTTCTTTTCTTGTTCATTTCAATTTCTCTTAGTTGAGCTTGTTGGGGACAAGCAAGAAAGAAAAGTTAGCAAGGGAGTGATTAAAGAGTAAGTCTATTAACAGCAAGTTTAGCAAACCTTTGATGAAAAATGTATACTATGTAACAGCAAACAATAACTTGAGTTATCATTGTCTACATGAAGACTCCAAAAATCAAGTTCTGCTATATGCCTAATAAGGATATGTGTTCTTTTCTTGTTCATTTCAATTTCTCTTAGTTTTGATGCTTGCTTGGGGACAAGCAAGATTTAAGTTTGGTGTTGTGATGACAAGTCATCATATACCCATTTTTCAAGCTAATTTTACTTGTTTTGTTAGTCTTTATGCACTTTCTTGCATCCTAAGTAATTGATTTGGAGTGAAAATGCATAACTTCTTTAAATCAAACAACCACCATGAAATTAATGTTAACTCATGAGGTTTAAGCTAAATTTAATTAATTTTTAATTGATTTATAAGCCTTGTGAATTTAGTGATACTTTGAGTGGTTGTTTTGGTTTATTGTAGGTGAAGAAAAGAAGAAAAGAGGAAGCGTGGCTTAAGAAAGCGTGGCCCAAGAGAAAAGAAGTGTGGCGCATAAAAGGAGGAATGCAAGCATTGCCCTCCACAAGGGCACACTGCCCTCTAGGACGGCAACATAAGGAAACAAGCCTTGAGAGGCAACACTGCCCTGCCCGCAACAAGGGCAGAGCACAAATTGATGCCATGGATCAAGGAGAGCAAAAACACTGCCCTGCCCTCCTCAAGGGCAATATCGGGCTCACCAAAGGAAGAAATTCAAAGAAAAAGCTCACCAATGCTTGCCACAAGAATCGAACACGGCACCATGAGGAAACAAGAAACTAGGCCTTAGCTTAGTGCCAAGAAAACCAAGAAAAATGAGTAGCGTGTGCATTGACCAAGTTTCGAACTTGGAACTTCACTTTTGGAAACACTGCCCTGCCTCCGCGAGGGCAGGGCAGCATTTTGTTGTGGCACGGCCAGCGCACCAATCTGGCGCACCAAAGCATCATTCGGCAGCACCAGCAGCGCACCAAGGCACCAATCTGGCGCACCAAATTTTTCTGCCCTGCCCTCCGCGAGGGCAGGGCAGCATCCTGCGCACCAAGCTCACACGCCACGCCTGCACCATGGCCGCATGCATCAAATCCTGCCCTGCCCTCCGCAAGGGCAGGGCAGCCTCCTGGAAGCAAGTGATTTTGGGCCAAAAATTGAATTAAAAATCCAATTTAATTCATTTCTTCACCAAATCAAAAGCCCATCCAAATCCCAAGATCCAAGAATAGAAAGTGTATAAATAGGAGTTAGTTTGATGTAATTAGGACTTTTACATTTTACTTTTTACTTGACTTTGGAATTTGGCACTTTCTTTGGAGCTTTGAATTTTGCAACTTCTCTTGGTGACTTCACTGAGATTTCAGAGAATTGGGAAGGAGAATTGATCTCTCTTCTTCCTCATTCTTGCTTGGGCACTTTTACTTTTCTTGTTTTGAGTTTTGGGTGTGAAGAATTGAGGAAATTCTGTCTCAATCTCCATTCAAAATCTCTTTAATTCCTTTCTACACAATTGAATTCAACTTCAATTTCCTTTACTGCTTCTTCTTCTATTTCAATTTCCTTACTGTTTGAGTTCTAATTACTTCTACTTCAACTTCTGCTCTATTAATTGTTGTTCAATTTCTCTTTGCTTAGATTCTGAAATCCCATCCTCAAATCCCTTTTACATTCAGGCAATTATATTTCTTGCATTTTAAGTTACTGCAATTTACATTTCTTGCACTTTAAGTTTCAGTCATTTACTTTCTTGTTCTTTAAGATTCTGCAAGTTTACTTTCATGCCCTTTTATTTACTGCAATTCTACCTTCCCCCTTTACATTTACTGTTATTTACTTCCTGTTAAACACAAATCACTCAACCAATACTTGATTCGCTTGACTAAATCAACCACTAAACTAAAATTGCTCAATCCTTCAATCCCTGTGGGATCGACCTCACTCATGTGAGTTATTATTACTTGATGCGACCCGGTACACTTGCCGGTGAGTTTTGTGTCGGATCTTTTTCCGCACATCAACGAACATTAACGGGAGGCGCGCGGAAGCTAGTGTAGCTTAAGGGGCAATGTACTCCCAAATTAAAATTTTTAATGTATAAAGATCTTTATTTTTTATATTAGCCCCTCTTAATTTTATTTTTTTTCTAGAGTTATATTTTAATATTAGCCTCCTCTTAAAAATTACTCTAACTTTGCTCCTGGACGTTAATAATGTTATTAGTTAAGTCATATCTTTTTCCATGTATTAGAAAAATATAACCAAATCTTTTTATAACACTTGTTCTTAATTTTTCTTTTGTACAAAACTCCAAATCTTAACAATCAATCATCAACGCTTCAAAATTAAAAAAAAAACTTTTATATTACTGATCGCGGATGGATCGATTTTACTTACATACTAAAATCGAATGTTATTGACTCTTTAATATGAAAAATGTTTTGTGTCAAATTTAATGATAGGACAATATTAAATCCCGCTTAAAACTTTTGTAGAATTGAAATAGAACATTTGAAAATTTTTGGAACTAAAATAAAACATTTAAAATGTCAGATACTAAATTAGAATTCGAATTTTTTTACTTAAATAAAATAAACACCTTCCAAAATTACTTGATTCCTAAAGTAAATTTCAAAACATGAATTTTCTATTCCTAATAATATATAAATCATCTCAGGGCCTTGTGGCTTATATAATATGTTAGCAATTACACCCTAGGACGATTTATGCATGAATAGTTTCTGAAAAAACACCCATAAATCGTCCTAGAGTGGCCAACTTTACAAATTGAGAGTAAATCATTCCAGGGTGAGAGGATTTATACATTTTGTGGCAAAAACACAAGGGGCTAGCACGATTTATATGCAACAACTAACCCTCAGCACCTAGTCACGATTTATGTTCAAAACTACACACCCTCAATACCAAACCACGATTTACCCTCAACTTACCTAACCCTGAGGAGGCTACGACGATTTATACTCAGTTTGGAAGCTGAAGATGTTGCAACGATTAACCTTGCATATAAAGAGTCACCATTTTCACCATATCCAAGCTGTTAGAGTGAAGGTTAGGAAGGAAAAGAGCCTGCAGCGGTGGAAGAAGGGGTGGTGAGTGGCGGCGTGCAGCGTACAGCGATGAGGTTACGGTGGCGGGTGGCATAAAGCAACCACTGTGCGACAGAATGTGTCATAAAGCGATGATTTGTGCGGTAGAGTGGGAAGAATCATCCCTAAGGCAAGATAGATGGCTGCCAATGAGGGAGATATGTACCACCTGAACGGTATTGTGTATGTTGCCAAATTTATCGATGAAGAGGTTAGTTATCAGAATCTGTATTTAGTTGTTTTAGTTGATGTCATTGATCTATTGATGATGTTTATATCCTAATGAATTTAATCTAATTTCAATATGAATATCTAATGAGATCATGGCTGGTTTAAAGGCTGATAGGTGTGATTGACTGTTAGAATATTTGTGATTATGAAATTTAGGGTTTTATTGTTTAGTGAATTTTCAAGTTTTTGCATGATTATAAAGGATGTTAGACTTAGCTGAACCTAGCGACTTAAAATCAGAAATTTCGTTTATAATGTATTTATGCTTGTGACGTTAGACTTGTGATATTATAATGAATACCTATAACCTGTTTTACGTCATTAGCTTATTCCATATTCTTTTTTTTTACTTTGAATTATGTATTTTTTGTGTATACTAATCCAAAAAATTGTGGCCTTAATATTTCTATTTTATCAGCCAACTCGATATGTTAGGAGTGTCTGTAGATAATAGAAGATGATAATGCATGACTGTGTAGTGCCCTACTTAGATCGTGTCAATTTACTACATGTCGCAAGGCTGAATAATTATTGGTTCAAGCTTGATGAGCCACTGATAAGTGCATTTGTGGAGTGATGGCGTCCTGAGACCCATACGTTTCATATGCCATTTGGAGAGTGCACGATTACTCTACAAGATATGGCATACCAGTTTGACCTCCCTATTGACGGACATGCAGTTAGTGGATGTCTTAGCGACTTCGAGCAGTTGATGGAGGGGGGAAGTCTGCTTGGGTGTGGTTTGGAGAGTTGTTCAGTGAACTTCCACCAAATGATTGTACCGATGAGTTCACAGTTTCTTTTTTGTGGTTCCAGAACAAGTTCAAAGTCTTGCCCGCCAATGCATTAGATGCAACGGTACAAATTTATGCGCGTGGTTATATTATAGTGTTGTTGTCCACAACGCTTTTCGGGGACAAGCCTGTTGCTAGGGTTCATTTACGGTGGCTTCCGTATGTTGCGGACCTTGACGGGCAAGGCAAGTATAGTTGGGGTTCGGCTACTTTATCTTGGTTGTACAGGTGTCTTTGCAAGGTTGCTAACCAAAATGTTAAGAACCTAGCTGGGCCACTGGCATTGCTATAGTCTTGGATTTTTTGGCATTTTCCTACGTTTAGGACCAGAGGGTTTGACACCATACTCTAGTCATTTGCATCAAGGTGAGTACTTTTCATGGACGATGTTTACAGTGCACTAGTTCATAAATCTTTTTCCTAAATTTAATGCTTATCATTATGAATCTTCCAGGTGGGATAGGTACCTGCCATCATTAGACGAGAAGGGTCCTCGGATCATCGCTACTCGACATAAGCTAGACAGGTTGGGAGTAGATGATCTAAATATAAGCTTCCATTAATCGCTTTCGATTAAACCAGATAATTGTTTACCTTTTTCCGCGTAACGTCTATGATAAGTTTTGTGATCTTTAAATAAAATGAATAATAATGTAATATTAATATTATGTTATTATCTAATTTTATTTCACGAAAGACGAAAGATTGTAAAAATTCGACTTTACTAATATCATTTACATTAGTAATTTACCCAGTCTTTATTTTAGTTAAGTACCACCACTTGAGATAATTAATTGAATTTGTACCATGCCCAATTACCTTCCAAGATATTTAAAAATTAACCTTGCTGATTTAGCAGTTTAAAATTGCGATACGCAGCACTTAATGCACCACGTGTCATGATGCATGCCATTACCTTTAATTAAGTGCCATTTAGCCCACTTAATCACCTCATATAAAAGCACAAAATTTTCTCTCTTTCCTCAAGATCAGCCAAGGCATGCATGGAGAGAAATGGGAGAATTTTGTTAATTTCAAATCTTCCAAGCTTGATTTCTTGATATTTGTGACCACCACAAAAATTCTAATTCGATAGAAGTGACCGTATCTTCCTCCTTTATACGGTGACGTGTGTTTTGTTTGGTGAAATTGCAAAGTGGAGCTGCCCCTGCCAGAAACTAAGTTGGCCGAACCAACGGAGGGAAAGAACTACCAAGTTTTCAATGTTTTCACTCTATTTGACCGATCAGAAACCTCCCCTCCAGTATCTTGTGTGTATTCTACGCTTCACAGAGGTAAGATTTTATTCTTTAATCGGTTAAAATTATGAATTAATTGATATATATAGTTGGATTATTGTCTGTTGATGTCTATTGTTCAAATTTATGATTGCTGGTTGTTGAAATTTTAGTTGAATTGTTGCTAGATTTGTTGTTGTGTTTCGACCATATTGAGAAATGAGGAACTGAGATGTTGTTGTTGAGTAATTGGCTTAAATTTGAGATATATGATAGTATGTAACTGAGTTCTGACGGTCGAATTTTGATTTAGAATTAATTATAATTAAATGAATATTTTGAACAGAGGTTTCGAGTAAAAAAGAGGAGAGGTTTGACTTTTGAGAAAGATTTAATGAATAAAAATTTTTTATTTATAAATATATAAATTTTATTGAAATTAATTGAGTTTAGTTTTTGGAGAAAAATAATTGGTTTGTAGTGAGAGGTTTAAAGTGGAAGACGGCTTTGGAAAAAATGACTCTAATTGAACTAAAAAGGTTTTATTTTGAACGGAAGACCCGTGCCCGATTTACTTATTTTAATGGAGTTTTGAGTATTTAAAAATTTGTATAATATTTTGAATAATTTATAAATTAATCAGTGAAGACTGGGTCTCTTTTACAGAGTTTAGAGTTATTTAGAGTAATTTTAAAGTACGTTAATTTAATTAAAGTAACTTGCAGAATATGTCATTTTTCAAAGTTTAAGCATATTTATGTATTTTAGTCCTGTGAGCATATTTATGCATATTTTTAAAAGTATTTGTAGAATTTAAGCATAACTTTGAGATGTTTGGAAAAGTGATTCTAAAGTTAAATTTCATGACCCGCTCTGTTTTAGTCTATTATTTTAAAGAAATCGTGGAATTCTTCATAAAGAATTATTATATCTTGAAAGTTATTTGATTATGTGATGAGATAATTGTGGTTGGAAGTGCTACACCAATGACTCTTCTTGTCATCGATTTATCCAGTAATTTGTCGAAGAGTGATACGGGCGCTATAACTTAAGAGTGTGACCCATCACTTTAGTCGTGGGAGCGGTACGAGCACTATAGCCTAAGAGCGTGCGGATGTTATAACCAAAGAGTGTACCAGGCACTATACCCCTAAAGCAATGGCAATGAGAGACAACGTCCGTAAGGATGTCATGTTGACCACGGGTCGAAAACCAACGGATGAGCTCATTACCTGTACTAAGACTAGACATGTGATGAGCGGATAATTTATACGCTTTTTGGCATTGTTTTTAGGTAGTTTTTAATAGGTTCAAGCTACTTTTAGGGATGTTTTCATTAGTTTTTATGCTAAATTCACATTTCTGGACTTTACTATGAGTTTGTGTGGTTTTCTGTGATTTCAGGTATTTTCTGGCTGAAATTGAGGGACCTGAGCAAAACTCTGATAAAAGGCTGACAAAGGACTGCTGATGCTGTTGGAATCTGACCTCCTTGCACTCGAAATAGATTTTCTGGACCTAAAGAACTCTAAATGGTGCGCTCTCAACGGCATTATAAAGTAGACATCCAGAGCTTTCCAGCAATATATAATAGTTCATACTTTATTCGGGAATTGACGACGTAAACTGGCGCTCAACGCCAGTTCCATGCTGCATTCTGGAGTCAAACGCCAGAAACACGTCACGAACCAGAGTTGAACACCCAAAACACGTTACAACTTGGCGTTCAACTCCAAAATAAGCCTCAGCTCGTGTAACATTCAAGCTCAGCCCAAACATACACCAACTGGGCCCCGGAAGTGGATTTATGCATCAATTACTTACTTCTGTAAACCCTAGCAGCTAGTTTATTATAAATAGGACTTTTTACTAGTGTATTAGACATCTTTGAACGTTTAGTTCTTAGACCTTGGGGGCTGGCCTCTCGGCCATGCCTGAACCTTTATCACTTATGTATTTTCAACGGTGGAGTTTCTACACACCATAGATTAAGGGTGTGGAGCTCTGCTGTACCTCAAGTTTCAATGCAATTACTATTATTTTCTATTCAATTCGATTTATTCCTGTTCTAAGATATTCGTTGTACTTCAACTTGATGAATGTGATGATCTGTGACACTCATCATCATTCTCACCTATGAACGCGCGTGATTGACAACCACTTCCGTTCTACGTTAGACCGGGTGCATATCTCTTGGATTCCTTTATCAGAATCTTCGTGGTATAAGCTAGAATTGATGGCGGCATTCATGGGAATCCGGAAAGTCTAACCTTGTCTGTGGTATTCCGAGTAGGATTCCAGGATTGAATGATTGTGACGAGCTTCGAACTCCTGAAGGCTGGGCGTTAGTGACAGACGCAAAAGAATCACTGGATTCTACTCCAACCCGATTGAGAACCGACAGATGATTAGCCGTGCTGTGACAGAGCATTTGGACCTTTTTCACTGAGAGGATGGGATGTAGCCATTGACAACGGTGATGCCCTACATACAGCTTGCCCTGGAAAGGAGTAAGAAGGATTGGATGAAAGAAGTAGGAAAGCAGAGATTCAACAGGGACAAGCATCTCTATACGCTTATCTGAAATTCCCACTATTAATTTACATAAGTATTTCTATCCTTTATTATTTAAGCAAGTATCTCTTTATATTTCCCATAACCAATTATTATCCGCCTGACTGAGATTTACAAGGTGACCATAGCTTGCTTCATACCAACAATCTCCGTGGGATCGACCCTTACTCACGTAAGGTATTACTTGGACGACCCAGTGCACTTGCTGGTTAGTTGTGCGAAGTTGTGAATTAAATTTTAGACACCATGATATTGAGCACCAAGTTTTTGGAGCCATTATCGGGGAATTAATTCCATACAACAATAAAGAGTACAAATCACAATTTTGTCCACCAAGTTTTTGGCGCCGTTGCCGGGGATTGTTCGAGTATGGACAACTGAGGGTTCATCTTGTTGCTCAGATTAGGTAATTTTATTTTAATTTTAAGCTTTTTGTTTTTATTATTAAAATTTTCGAAAAAAAAAATAATAAATATTTTATCCTGTTATTCTAAATTTTAAGAATGAATTCTAGAGTTTCATAAAGCGTGTTGAAGTCTGGGTGGCTGTAAAAGCCATGTCTAAATTCTTTTGGACCGAGATTTCACTCATCCTTAGAGAAGAGCTTCTTTGTCTTTCTCAGCAAATTGGCTACTGTATAGGATGTTTCAATTAAAGCTTGGCTGGCCATTGGCCATGTCTAGTGTTTTGGCTGGCTTTGAAGCCATGTCTAATTCCTGGACCAGAGCTTTAAACTAACATTGCTAAGATTCTTGGAATTCTTATTAAAAATTTTGAATTTCCTTATTCTTTTCTTCAAATTAATTTTTCGAAAAAAATAAAAGAAAATACAAAAAAATCATAAAATTATAAAAACCAAAAATATTTTGTGTTTCTTGGTTGAGTCTTGAGTCAATTTTTAAGTTTGGTGTCACTTGCATGTTTTAAAAATTATTATGCATTTTTCAAAAATTCATGCATTCATAGTGTTCTTCATGATCTTCAAGTTGTTCTTGGTAAGTCTTCTTGTTTGATCTTGATGTTTTCTTGTTTTGTGTCTTGTGTTGTTTTTCATGTGCATTCTTGCATTCATATTGTCCAAGCATTAAAGATTTCTAAGTTTAGTGTCTTGCATGTTTTTTTTTTACATTAAAAATTTTACAAAAATATGTTCTTGATGTTCATCATGATCTTCAAAGTGTTCTTGGTGTTCATCTTGACATTCATAGTGTTCTTGCATGCATCATGTGTTTTGATCCAAAATTTTCATGCATTGACTATTTTTAGTGTTTTTCTCTGTCATCATAAAAAATTCAAAAATAAAAAAAATATAAATAAAAAAATAAATATCTTATCTTTTTAAATCTTATCTTTTTAAAATCTTTTTCAAAAATCATATCTTTTCCATTTTTTTATCATATTCGAAAATTTCAAAAATCTTTTTCAAAATATTTTCAAAATATTTTTCCTTATCTTTACATCATATTTTCGAAAATATCATCATCAATTAATGTTTTGATTCAAAAATTTCAAGTTTGTTACTTTCTTGTTAAGAAAGATTCAAACTTTAAGTTCTAGAATCATATCTTGTGATTTCTTGTGAGACAAGTCATTAATTGTGATTTTAAAATTCAAATCTTTTTCAAAACTAATTTCAATCATATCTTTTTAAAACCATATCTTTTAAAATCATATCTTTTCAAAAATATCTTTTCAATCTTATCTTTTCAAAATCATATCTTTTTAAAATCATATCTTTTTAATCATATCTTTTCATATCATATTTTTTTCAAACTTTAATTTCAAAAATCTTTTCTAACTTCTTATCTTTTCAAAATTAATTTTCAAATCTTTTTCAACTAACTAATTGATTTATTTGTTTGTTTTATCTTTTATCTTTTTCAAAACCACCTAACTAATTTTCTCTTTCTAATTTTTGAAAATACCTCCCTCTTTTTCAAAAATTCTTTTTAATTAATTAATTGTTTCAAATTTTAATTTTAATTTTATTTCTTCCTTTAATTTTCGAAATTACTAACCCATTTTTCAAAATTATTTTCGAATTTCTCTCCCCCTCATCTCTTTCTATTTATTTTATTTATTTACTAACACTTCTCTTCATCCTAAAATTTGAACCCCCTCTCTCTGAGTTCGAATTTTCCTCTTCTCCTTCCTATTCTTCTTCTTTTCTACTCACATAAAGGAACCTCTATATCTGGACAAAGAGGATCCCTATTATTATTTTCTATTCCCTTCTTTTTCATATGAGCAGGAGCAAGGACAAGAACATTCTTATTGAAGCAGATCCTGAACCTGAAAGGACTCTGAAGAGGAAGTCAAGAGAAACTAAAATTCAACAATTCAGAGAAAACTTTACAGAAATTTTTGAAAAAGAAGAGGAGATGGCAGCTGAAAATAATAACAATGCAAGGAGGATGCTTGGTGATTATACAACACCTAAGGCCAGAGAAACCTCAAAAGAAAAAAAGAAAAAAGAGAGAAAAGGGAAGACAAAAAGCTTCCACCTCCAAGTCATGGGAGATGGAGAGATTCATCTCAAGGGTCCATAGCTCAGTAGAAGAGCATTTGACTGCACATCAAGAGAACATGAGGAATTCCCTCATCAAGAAATCCCTGAGATACCTCAGGGGATACATTTTCCTCCACATAATTATTAGGAGCACCAAAATCACTAGGGAGGAGCAACAAAGACAAGGAAGAGACATAGAAGGCCTCAAGGACATCAATGGTACTTCAAGAAGGCGCCACCCTCACTAAGGTAGACTCCATCCTTGTTCTTAATTTTTTTTCTACTTTTCATTTTTTTATGTTATATGTTTATCTATGTTTGTGTCTTTATTACATGATCATTAGTATTTAGTAACTATGTCTTAAGGCTATGAATAATTCCATGAATCCTTCACTTCTCTTAAATGAAAAATGTTTTTTATTCAAAAGAACAAGAAGTACATGAATTTTGAATTTATCCTGGAATTTAGTTTAATTATATTGATGTGGTGACAATACTTTTTGCTTTCTGAATGAATGCTTGAACAGTGCATATTTTTTATCTTGTTGTGTATGAATGTTAAAATTGTTGGCTCTTGAAAGAATGATGAACAAAGAAAAATGTTATTGATGATCTGAAAAATCATGAGATTGATTCTTGAAGCAAGAAAAAGCAGTGAAAAAGCAAAAGCTTGAAAAAAAAAGTGGCGAAAAAAATAGAAAGGAAAAGAAAAGCAAGCAGAAAAAGCAAATAGCCCTTAAAATCAAAAGGCAAGGGTAAAAAGGATCCAAGGCTTTGAGCATCAATGGATAGGAGGGCCCAAGGAAATAAAATCTAGGCCTAAGCGGCTAAATTAAGCTGTCCCTAACCATGTGCTTGTGGCATGAAGGTCCAAGTGAAAAGCTTGAGATTGAGTGGTTAAAGTCGTGATCCAAAGCAAAAAGAGTGTGCTTAAGAGCTCTGGACACCTCTAACTTGGGACTCTAGCAAAGCTGAGTCACAATCTGAAAAGGTTCACCCAGTCATATGTCTGTGGCATTTATGTATCTAGTGGTAATACTAGAAAACAAAGTGCTTAGGGCCACGGCCAAGACTCATAAAAGTAGCTGTGTTCAAGAATCAACAAAATTAACTAGGAGAATCAATAACACTATCTGAAATTCTAAGTTCCTATAGAAGCCAATCATTCTAGACTTCAAAGGATAAAGTGAGATGCCAAAACTGTTCAGAAGCAAAAAGCTACAAGTCCCGCTCATCTAATTAGAACTAATATTCATTGATATTCTGAAATTTATAGTATGTTCTCTTCTTTTTATCCTATTTTATTTTCAGTTGCTTGGGGACAAGCAATAATTTAAGTTTGGTGTTGTGATGAGCGGATAATTTATACGCTTTTTGGCATTGTTTTTAGGTAGTTTTTAATAGGTTCAAGCTACTTTTAGGGATGTTTTCATTAGTTTTTATGCTAAATTCACATTTCTGGACTTTACTATGAGTTTGTGTGTTTTTCTGTGATTTCAGGTATTTTCTGGCTGAAATTGAGGGACCTGATCAAAACTCTGATAAAAGGCTGACAAAGGACTGCTGATGCTGTTGGAATCTGACCTCCTTGCACTCGAAATGGATTTTCTGGACCTACAAAACTCCAAATGGCGCACTCTCAACGCAGTTATAAAGTAGACATCCAGAGCTTTCCAGCAATATATAATAGTTCATACTTTATTCGGGAATTGACGACGTAAACTGGCGCTCAACGCCAGTTCCATGCTGCATTCTGGAGTCAAACGCCAGAAACACGTCACGAACCAGAGTTGAACACCCAAAACACGTTACAACTTGGCGTTCAACTCCAAAATAAGCCTCAGCTCGTGTAACATTCAAACTCAGCCCAAACATATACCAAGTGGGCCTCAGAAGTGGATTTATGCATCAATTACTTACTTCTGTAAACCTTAGCAACTAGTTTATTATAAATAGGACTTTTTACTAGTGTATTAGACATCTTTGAACGTTTAGTTCTTAGACCTTGGGGGCTGGCCTCTCGGCCATGCCTGAACCTTTATCACTTATGTATTTTCAATGGTGGAGTTTCTACACACCATAGATTAAGGGTGTGGAGCTCTGCTGTACCTCAAGTTTCAATGTAATTACTATTATTTTCTATTCAATTCGATTTATTCCTGTTCTAAGATATTCGTTGTACTTCAACTTGATGAATGTGATGATTTGTGACACTCATCATCATTCTTACCTTTGAACGCGCGTGATTGACAACTACTTCCGTTCTACCTTAGACCGGACGCATATCTCTTGGATTCCTTTATCAGAATCTTCGTGGTATAAGCTAGAATTGATGGCGGCATTCATGGGAATCCGGAAAGTCTAACCTTGTCTGTGGTATTCCGAGTAGGATTCCAGGATTGAATGATTGTGACGAGCTTCGAACTCCTGAAGGCTGGGCGTTAGTGACAGACGCAAAAGAATCACTGGATTCTACTCTAACCTGATTGAGAACCGACAGATGATTAGCCGTGCTGTGACAGAGCATTTGGACCTTTTTCACTGAGAGGATGGGATGTAGCCATTGACAACGGTGATGCCCTACATACAGCTTGCCATGGAAAGGAGTAAGAAGGATTGGATGAAAGCAGTAGGAAAGCAGAGATTCAACAGGGACAAGCATCTCTATACACTTATCTGAAATTCCTACTATTAATTTACATAAGTATTTCTATCCTTTATTATTTAAGCAAGTATCTCTTTATATTTCCCATAACCAATTACTATCCGCCTGACTGAGATTTACAAGGTGACGATAGCTTGCTTCATACCAACAATCTCCGTGGGATCGACCCTTACTCACGTAAGGTATTACTTGGACGACCCAGTGCACTTGCTGGTTAGTTGTGCGAAGTTGTGAATTAAATTTTAGACACCATGATATTGAGCACCAAGTTTTTGGAGCCATTATCGGAGAATTAATTCCATACAACAAAAAAGAGTACGAATCACAATTTCGTCCACCAACATGCATCATACTTGTTTGCGCATATCTCTTGTGGGTTTTGAATTAGTTCTTATGGTTGTATGTTATGTTACTGTTTGCTCTTGTTTGTTCTTTGCTCTATGTTCTTTTGTTGTGATCTGATTGATCTGGGACTCGTGGTTGTTATATAAAAAGCATATTTACTTGTTTCATCATGACCCTACTAAGAACTCCCTAGTTCTTACCCTCTATCTTCCTACCCCCTTTAGATGGAGATGAGTGTCATTTTCTATGAGCTCCAATAGCCTTGTGTGTATGGGGATCTTGTCCTTCATAGCTTTTATGTAGTGGCCACAGAGCCTCGAGTCTGTAAGTACGTAGTTAGAGATCATCCCTTTTAGCACCCGCTAGCTTCACTTCTCTTTGATCCTGATGCACCGTATGCTTTTTCGCTATCTGGGTTACATCCCAATTCTGTTCATCATCCTTTTGATGATATACATACAGGTCTTGTTCCAGCACAGCAGGATAGTTAGGCGGTGCCTGAGCCTGGCCCTATCATCGATGACTACATCCTTTAGTCTCCCCCAGTAGGATTGGATATGTCGATAGAGTCGCTTTCTACTTGCTCCTCTGACCCTTTAACCATAGAGCCTATCGAGACTTTTGCCCCAGCTTGTGGTCAGCCCTTAGCAATTGACCATATTTCTCCTAGTGGTACAACTTTCGCAGGCAATAGCATTGATGGTAGTCCCTAGAGCACACTAGAGGTCATCATTATTTCTGACGACGAGGACATTGAGGAGGAGCACTCTGATGAGGAGATTAAGATTGTGGATCTGACTTTTGAGGATGATGACGATCGCGATATGGATATAGAGATCGTGGACTTGACTTCTGACAACAATTAGGTAGCGACATCAGCATCTTCTTTTGTCAGGTCTTTGGTTTAGTATTTCTTCTGTCTTAGACTCTCACTTTTGTTTTTCGAGAGATCAGGTTAGAAGACTAGGCTAGTCTGGGCATTAGATTAGGAGGCTTTCTATATGGGCCAAACCTTGGAGATGTTTTGAGTTGTATATATGTTCATGACTAAGAGGGAGTAACTAACTTTTTGTCCTTTGGGTGCTATATATATATATATATATATATATATATATATATATATATATATATATATATATATCCTGTTTGTGTATGTATCTGTTTATATCTTTAGTTTGCGTAATCTCGCATTTTTCTTTAGTTACAATTTTATTTTCTTTAAAAAGATTTTTCATAAAAATCGAGTTTCATTAACCCGATTTCAAGCTTGATATTATTAATAATAGTGTCAGTGTAATTTTAAGTTGGTAACGCTTGATGTTTCGGTATGAGCATGTCATACTAGAAATTGGGTCGTTACAGAAGCCAACTACTGCGTTGATCTACTTTGCATCAATTGAATGGCATTAGGTTGACAGGATTTTATCTCAGCTTGGGGGAGTTCATCACATCCCCGAACCAGCCATCACGATTGATTTCCTATTGCCGAAGGATGGTCGAGGACCGACCCGATGGTTCCCTAAATTATTCGTCACATGGCATTGATTACTTGTAGATCCTCGCCAGCGAGGATTCCCACAGATGCTCCTGTTCGGGGTCTGACACAAGAATCGTGTTGGTTAGGAATTTTACACAAAATAATTTCGTTAGTAGTATAGTTCTCAACCGACAAACAACTCTCGCACCAAATTAAATTTTGGTTTTGTCACAATTAACAAACCCCAAATAAGAATTAACCGGAGTATTTGGACTCCGGGTCGTCTCACAAGGAATTGCAATGAAATGTATGATTATTCGCTATGAGGGGTATATGGGGTTTTGATTGATAAGAGGGCAAGAAATTAAATGACAAGAAAAGTAAATCAAGCAAGCAATTAAAGAAAGCAAGTGATAAAGAGAGACATTCAAGGCAAGGGTTGAGATCATAGGCTTTCTATCCTAGTCATACAATGATTAATTCATCTTATTTAGTTAACTCCAATCAAATGGAAGAAGGTATCATGTCATCTTCACATAGGGAGAATGTCAAACAAGATTAATCAATCATATCACAATAATAAATAAGAATTTATCTTATTACGTCATCTCCAACATTGGAAGAAGGTATCATATTATCTTCCACGAGAGAAAGTCTAATAAGACTAGCTAATCTCAATCCAAAAGTCCTAATCAACTTACTAATTAAATTAGCAAAAGATTAGCGTTAATGGAAACAATATTAGCTAACAACTCTAGATCACCAACATAAGTTGGGTTTTCATGACTCAAGATTACCTAATTACTCTTTCCAAATCAAGAATGCTCAAAATCTACTCTAACATCCTTCCAAGCATTTTGTCAAACACTTGGAAGGCATACATGGAAAGCATGGTAAATTGCAAGAAATGGTAAAATCTACCAACTACAAATTGTAAGAAAGTAAATTCACAACTCAAATCAACAATTAAAAGAAACATCAAACATTAAATTGCATTGAAAATAAATCAAATCCAACAAGAGCATCTATGAACATAAAAGAGAAATTAACATTACAAATCATGAGAATGAAAGGGTAGAAGTAAGAAATCTTAAAAGAAATGAGATGGAAACATGAAATTGGATCTAAATCTAGAAGAATTAACCTAAACCTAACCTAATTCTAGAGAGAAGAGAGAGCTTCTCTCTCTAGAAACTAACCTACATGATGCTAATGCTATAAAAAATTGCTCCCCCTTCGCCCAAGCTTGAAATCTGCATGAAATTTGGGTAGGGCCCAAAATGCTCTAGAATTTGCTAGCCACGATTTCACTTTAGTGAACCACGTGCTCAATCGGCACGCACGCGTACATTGTGCATGCGCATCCCTTAGACGCGAAGTAACTATGACAAATTTTATATCCTTTCGAAGTCCCGGATGTTAGCTTTCCAACGCAACTGGAACCGCCTCATTTGGACCTCTGTAGCTCAAGTTATGATCGTTTGAGTGCAAAGAGGTCAGTCTTGACAACTTTACGGTTCCTTCATTTCTTCATGAGTTCTCCCACTTGCATGCTTTTCTCCTCACTTTTTCCATCCAATACTTGCCCTATGAATCTGAAATCACTCAACAAATACATCAAGGCATCGAATGGAATTAAAGTGAATTGAATTTAGCTATTTTAAGGCCTGAAAAGCACGTTTTCACATTTAAGCACAAATCAAGGGAGAATTGCAAAACCATGCTATTTCATTGAATAAATGTGGGAAAAGGTGATAAAATCTCCCAAATTAAGCACAAAATAAACCAAAAAATTGGGGTTTATCAAATCTCTCCACATTTAAACTAAGCATGTCCTCATGCTAAAATCAAGAAAGAAGCAAAGGGGTATCAACATTTATTCAATGCAAACTAACTACATGCAACCTATCTATATGCAATCTATCTACATGAATGCAACTACTTGGTCAAAATAAGTCAACTTCCAAGAATACATATGCAAGCACAAGGGCTAAGGCAATAGCAATCAAATCAACCCACAATTGAATTGAATCATTGAAAGATTTTACAAACTTGCAAGAAAAGATGATCATGGGTTGAGGCATGTAATTGAGCGATTGAACCCTCACCGGATGTGTATCTGCTCTAGGCACTCAATTGTATAGGGTTGATTCACTCAATTCTCCCATAATCATGCTTTCCAAGATTTGTTTTTCATCTAACAATCAACAATTATTTCATGCATGCATACAAATATCATGAGGTCTTTCCCATAGGTTGTAATGGGGCTAGGGTCAAGGTAAGAATGCATATGGTCAAGTGGACTAGAATTTGAATCTTTGATTAACCTAAACTTCCTACCTAACCTATGACAACCTATAAAATTCAAAGTTAACCTAACTACCTATTCTTCACTTTTCACATACACTCATGCATTCTCTTTTTTTATCACCACACATATGCATTGATTCTTATCAAGCTTTACTTGGGGCATTTTGTCCCATTCTTATTGCTTTTCTTTTTCTTTCTTTTCTATTTTTTTCTTTTGATATATATATATATATATATATATATATATATATATATATATATATATTTTCTTTTTGTTTTTCTCATTTTTTTTCTTTTCAACTAAAATATATACAAGAACATCAATGCATATGGTTTACACATGATTAATACATGAGTATGCACCCAATTTCCCAAAATTTTGACAAAAAAATATAAAAACACACTTTTATCCTAACCAATATTCCCAACTCTCCCAAACTTGAATGATAAGCACTCTCACTAGCCTAAGCTAATCAAAGATCCAAATAAGGACATTTATTGTTTTCCGCTTTAGGCTTGTAATGTGCTAAAATTAAGAACAAATGTGTTAAGTATAGGCTCAAGATTGGTTCACAATAGAAGATAAAAGGTAGGCTATTTGGGTAAGTGAGCTAATTGAAACGATGACCTCAATCATATAAGTGCATGTATTCACAAAATAATGGACATATAGAATCAAACAAATCAAAGATTACAATCATAGAAAGAGAATAATGCACACAAGAATGAAAATAAGTGGCTATATGATGTAACCACACAATTAGGCTCAAATCTCACATGCTTGTGTTCTTAACTCAAAAACATGATCCACAATTGTATAATTCAAGCAAGTTCTAAATTTTTTTTTTCAATCAATTGGGGTGCCCTATAGATAAAATTCTTGAAAAATATCATGATTTTGACTAAGTTTAATATATACATATGCAAAACAAGAAAATGCAACTAAAAATCCTAAAATGAAATGTAAAAGTGTTGGGATTAGAAACTTGTTACCCAAAAACGCCGAGTGGTCGGATGACCTCCCCACACTTAAAAGTTTGCACCGTCCTCAGTGCACTCAAAGATGAGCAAGGGGGTACGGCGACCTTCCGAGTTGTTACCTTCAGCTGGTAGATCAACCGGTTGCTGCGTGTTCTACTCCCACTTCCATTTTTGCTTGTGATGATTCATCCTGAACAACAGAAAACAGGATAGTAAGAAAAGTGAATGTGCAAGCAAAGAAGCATAAATTGTTGGAATGAGGTAAATCACTAGAATTGAGTGAATGAATTAGTGTGACATTGATGAAAAATAGGTGTGTAGGTCCTAACTTGCATGCGGTTTTAGAACTCACACCCTAGTAACTAAAACCCATGTCACAATTATACAAAAGAAGTATGCAATTCGCTCATTCTAGTGTGCTTGAGGTACTTCAAAAGACTTGTAGGGTAAGTTAACCAAACAAGTAGTGAAGATGCATGGAAGCATTCAAGCAATTAATCAAGCAATTGTGAAATTGGATAGTGCATGGACATTAACTGATGTGTAAGTAACTTAGTGAACAAAATGGTATATATGAAACTTACATAACAAACAATGACACATATTAAAGTTGTTGCAACACCTTAGTGACATAGAGGTGAAATACATGGATGCTATGGAACTTAGGAAAAAGGAATATGAAAGTGGAAATCAATCACATAGCAAGCATGGTTCACAAAGCTTTACAAAGCTCAAAAATATGTCACTAGGTAAGCTTTCGATCCAATTTCACAATTCCAAAATCTCAATGCATGAAATAGGTGATGTGAATAAGGTGAATCATAAATAAGCATCACCTAAAAAAATGCAATGATAATATACAATTGCCTACCAATGGATGATGAATGCATGGTGGCCAAAACCTGCAATTCAAAGACTTAAGAAGCTTAAAGGCAATTAAGAAGCTTAAAGGCAATGTCACATGTACTTGGTATTCAAAAGCATTAAACATGAAAAGTTCCGAACCAAGTAATCAAATATAACCTCAACAAAGAATACAACAATGACAATTAACAATAATGATGTTAAACTAACATCCTATCAATAAGCAGCAGTAGTAAACAGTAAACAAGATTGGTAATCCAACACTTATAATGGAAAACAAAAATTAAATTAACTAACTAACTAAAAGAAATGGTTATGAATGATGTTTGGTAGTGTTGGGTGATGTTTGAAGGGTGGAAAGAGAAGAGAAGAGGGAAAGAAATGGAAAGAGACGAGAAGAAAAGAAAGTGGGTGAAACAGAGCAATCCACGCGTGCGCGTCATGTGCGCGTAAGCATGGATTGATGAAATGGAAGCGACGCGTATGCGCGGCTGACGCATATGCGTGCATGGCAAAGCAGAGAGCCAACGCGGGCACGCAAGGTAAGCGTGCGCGTGCCTTTGGGCACAAAGTTGGCACACTTCAGGCACAACTCTCGGGTAAATATATGGAGGGTGGGAAAACTCATTCCACGTGTACGCGTACACGACGCGTCCGCGTGGATGGTTGAAAATGTTTGAGGCGCGCGTACGCGTAGAGTGCGTGTGCGCGTGGATGGTGCTCTGTTTTTCAAAATTTTTCTATGTTTTTGCACCAAACCAAGCATTCCAAACCTCCAAACGGCTACCAAAACATCATAAAACCTTATTTAACCTACTAGATTCCCAATTAAATTCAACTAACTAGACAAAACATGAAATTAAACTAATTTTACTAATATATACAAAAGAGAAAAAGGAAAGAGTTTACCATGGTGGGTTGTCTCCCACCTAGCACTTTTGTTTATTGTCCTTAAGTTGGACTTATGGGGAGCTGTCCATCAAGGTGGCTTGTGCTTGAATCCATCATTAACATCCACCAATTCTTGGACTTCCATTGTGTGTCATCATTCAAAGTTAATAACTCCAAACTTTGATGGAGTTCTTCACAAACCATGGGCTCCCAAAGTTGATCCTCCTCTTGTATTCCGGGATCCCACACCTTGTTTTCACACCCGTCTTTGAGTTGATCACGGTGATTTCCTCCGGGTGGCAGGAGAGATGAATTCTCATAGAAGTGACCAAACATCATCCTAGAGCCAAGCAATCTAGTTCTATACCAAACCTTGCAATTGAGCTTTGAACATGTAACCATGGTGAACCTAAAATGGCATTTCCAACCACTAAACATCCCCTTTTTTCTCTTAAAGCCACAAATATGTCTAAGTTGACCATCCGTTTCAATCAAACCATATTCAAGGGGAATAATAAAGCTTAAGTATAAGGAATTTACCCACTTGAATGAAAGAATGGATGGTGGTGGCTTGGGGAGAGGTATTTCCAATGTCCTTGTAAGCTCTACTCCCTTGTGTGCTTCCTTGTGAACCTCCACCTCTTCATAAACTTCTTCATTTTCAATCCTTTGTTCATCAACTTCATCTAACTCTTCTCCATCATTCAAGTCATGAATTGGAGGACGAGAGAAATCTACCTCCACATCACTTTCAAATTCATTGGGAGAAGGTTTTTCAAATTCAAAGGATTCTTCACCAAGAAGATTGGATGCATGGTCTTCATCACTAAGGGAACTCAATTCTTGCTTCATTCCCTCCAAGTCTTCATTCGAAATTTGTTTTGGAGGTTGTGCATGGTCCTCCGTGACATCAAACTCAATCTTCTTGGAGAAATTTTCTTCAACTCGAGGTTCCCATGGAGGTTCCGCATCTCCTAAGTCTTCAACCACTTCTTCCTTGTCTTCGATGATCATAGGCTTCTCCGATTGTTCTAACACAAAATTACATTCCTCCTTATCCACCGGAGTTTCCAATCTCTCCTTCATGCTATGTTCTTCATTAGATTCTCCACATGTAGCCATGAGAGTTCCTTGAGTGCTCAAATATTGGGAGGCTAATTGATTTGTTATCGCATTTAAGGTGGCCATGAAATTTTGCACATCCCTTTTCATCTCTTCTTGTCCTTGAGCAAGAACATCAAGGATGGTATCCATTGGAGATTGGGGTGGATAGAAGGGCTCATTGTCTTGGAGAAAGGGTTCATAATAGGAAGGTGGTTTTTCTTGGTAAGGGTATGGTGGTGTATATTGAGGTGGTTCTTAGGAGTAGTAATCTTGGAATTGTGGTTCCATGTATGGCTCATATGGTTCAAAAGGTGGTTGGTATGATGGATATGGATCATGGTCATATGGAGGTGTTTGGTGGTAAGGGGCTTTTGAGTATGGCTGAGGGTTATGTTGAGGAGATAACTCATAGGCATATGGTGGTGGTTCTTGAAAGTCACAAGGAGATTCACCATAGCCATTGGGTTGGTATGCATCATAGAATGGCTCTTCTTCATAGTGCATTGGTGGAGGTTGTTGCCAAGATGATTGATCATATACATATGGCTCCTCCCACCTTTGGTTATCCCATCCTTGATACACATCCTCATTGAAACTCTCATTTCCTACAACATAATTAGAACCAAACTCATAGCCAAAGTGAGAATTCATGATAGCAAGAGAAAATGAAAACAAAATCAAATAAAAAGCAAGAAAATTAAATCCTAAAACTAACAAAAACTAACAAAGAAGCAAAAGGTAAACCTATTTACAATATTCACTTATACACAATAACCAATAACATAACACCATTGTAAATCCCCGAAAACGGCGCCATTAATTTGACACAAGAATCGTGTTGGTTAGGAATTTCACACAAAATAATTCCGTTGGTAGTATAGTTCCCAACCGACAAACAACTCTCGCGCCAAATTAAATTTTGGTTTTGTCACAATTAACAAACCCCAAATAAGAATTAACCGGAGTATTTTGACTCCGGGTCGTCTCACAAGGAATTGCAATGAAATGTATGATTATTGGCTATGAGGTGGTATAGGGGGTTTTGATTGATAAGAGGGCAAGAAATTAAATGATAAGAAAAGTAAATCAAGCAAGCAATTAAAGAAAGCAAGTGATAAAGAGAGACATTCATGGCAAGGGTTGAGATCATAGGCTTTTTATCCTAGTCATACAATGATTAATTCATCTTATTTAGTTAACTCCAATCAAACAGAAGAAGGTATCATGTCATCTTCACATAGGGAGAATGTTAAACAAGATTAATCAATCATATCATAATAATGAACAAGAATTTATCTTATTACGTCATCTCCAACATTAGAAGAAGGTATTATATTATCTTCCACGAGAGAAAGTCTAATAAGACTAGCTAATCTCAATCCAAAAGTCCTAATCAACTTACTAATTAAATTAGCAAAAGATTAGCGTCAATGGAAACAATATTAGCTAACAACTCTAGATCACCAACATGAGTTGGGTTTTCATGACTCAAGATTGCCTAATTACTCTTTTCAAACCAAGAATGCTCAAAATCTACTATAACATCCTTCCAAGCATTTTGTCAAACACTTGGAAGGCATACATGGAAAGCATGGTAAATTGCAAGAAATGGTAAAATCTACCAACTACAAATTGTAAGAAAAGTAAATTCACCACTCAAATCAACAATTAAAAGAAACATCAAACATTAAATTGCATTGAAAATAAATCAAATCCAACAAGAGCATCCATGAACATAAAAGAGAAATTAACATTACAAATCAAGAGAATGAAAGGGTAGAAGTAAGAAATCATAAAAGAAATGAGATTGAAACATGAAATTGGATCTAAATCTAGAAGAATTAACCTAAACCTAACCTATTTCTAGAGAGAAGAAGGAGCTTCTCTCTCTAGAAACTAACCTACATGATACTAATGCTACAAACAAATGCTCCCCCTTTGCCCAAGCTTGAAATCTGCATGAAATAGCATTGGAAATGAGTTGGGTTGGGCCCAAAATGCTCTAGAATTCGCTGGCCACGATTTCACTTTAGTGAACCACGTGCTCAATCGACGTGCACGCGTACATTGCACGTGTGCATCCTTTATACGTGAAGTAACTATGGTACATTTTATATCATTTCGAAGCCCAAGATGTTAGCTTTCCAATGCAACTGGAACCGCCTCATTTGGACCTTTGTAGCTCAAGTTATGGTCGTTTGAGTGCAAAGAGGTCAGGCTTGACAACTTTACGGTTCCTTCATTTCTTCATGAGTTCTCCCACTTGCATGCTTTTCTCCTCACTTCTTCCATCCAATACTTGCCCTATGAATCTGAAATCACTCAACAAATACATCAAGGCATCGAATGGAATTAAAGTGAATTGAATTTAGCTATTTTAAGGCCTGAAAAGCATGTTTTCACATTTAAGCACAAATCAAGGGAGAATTGCAAAACCATGCTATTTCATTAAATAAATGTGGAAAAAGGTGATAAAATCCCCCAAATTAAGCACAAGAAAAACCACAAAATTGGGGTTTATCAAATCTCCCCACACTTAAACTAAGCATGTCCTCATGCTAAAATCAAGAAAGAAGCAAAGGGGTATCAACATTTATTCAATGCAAACTAACTACATGCAACCTATCTATATGTAATCTATCTACATGAATGCAACTACTTGGTCAAAATAAGTCAACTTCCAAGAATACATATGCAAGCACAAGGGCTAAGGCAATAGCAATCAAATCAACCCACAATTAAATTGAATCATTGAAAGATTTTACAAACTTGCAAGAAAAGATGATCATGGGTGGAGGCATGTAATTGAGCGATCGAACCCTCACCAGATGTGTATCCTCTCTAGGAACTCAAGTGTATAGGGTTGATTCACTCAATTCTCCCCTAATCATGCTTTCTAAGATTTATTTTTCATCTAACAATCAATAATTATTTCATGCATGCATACAAATATCATGAGGTCTTTTCCATAGGTTGTAATGGGGGTAGGGTTAAGGTAAGGATGCATATGGTCAAGTGGACTAGAATTTGAATCTTTGATTAACCTAAACTTCCCACCTAACCTATGACAACCTATACAATTCAAAGCTAACCTAACTACCCATTCTTCACTTTTCACATACATTCATGCATTCTCTTTTTTATCACCACACATATGCATTGATTCTTATTAAGCTTTATTTGGGGCATTTTGATATATATATATATATATATATATATATATATATATATATATATATATATTTTCTTTTTGTTTTTCTCATTTTTTTTCTTTTCAACTAAAATATATACAAGAACATCAATGCATATGGTTTACACATGATTAATACATGAGTATGTACCCAATTTCCCAAAATTTTGACAAAAAATATAAAAACACCCTTTTATCCCAACCAATGTTCCCAACTCTTCCAAACTTGAATGATAAGCACTCTCACTAGCCTAAGCTAATCAAAGATCTAAATAAGGACATTTATTATTTTCCGCTTTAGGCTTGTAATGTGCTAAAATTAAAAAAAATGTGTTAAGTATAGGTTCAAGATTGGTTAATAATGGAAGATAAAAGGTAGGCTATTTGGGTAAGTGAGCTAATTGAAACGATGGCCTCAATCATATAAGTGCATGTATACACAAAATAATGGACATATAAAATCAAACAAATCAAAGATTATAATCATAGAAAGAGAATAATGCACACAAGAATGAAAATAAGTGGCTATATGAAGTAACCACACAATTAGGCTCAAATCTCACATGCTTGTGTTCTTAGCTCAAAAACATGATCCACAATTGTATAATTCAAGCTAGTTCTTAAAATTTTTTTTTTCAATCAATTGGGGTGCCCTATAGATAAAATTCTTGGAAAATATCATGATTTTGACTAAGTTTAATATATACATATACAAAACACGAAAATGCAACTAAAAATCCTAAAATGAAATGTAAAAGTGTTGGGATTAGAAACTTGTTACCCAAAAACGCCGAGTGGTCGGATGACCTCCCCACACTTAAAAGTTTGCACCATCCTCGGTGCACTCAAAGATGAGCAAGGGAGTACGGTGACCTTCCGAGTTGCTACCTTCAGCTGGTAGATCAACCGGTTGCTGCGTGTTCTACTCCCGCTTCCATTTTTGCTTGTGATGATTCATCCTGAACAATAGAAAACAGGATAGTAAGAAAAGTGAATGTGCAAGCAAGGAAGCGTAAATTATTGGAATGAGGTAAATCACTAGAATTGAGTGAGTGAATTAGTGTGACAGTGATGAAAAATAGGTGTGTGGGTCCTAACTTACATGCGGTTTTAGAACTCACACCCTAGTAATTAAAACCCATGTCACAATTATACAAAAGAGGTATGCACTTTGCTCATTCTAGTGTGCTTGAGGTACTTCAAAAGACTTGTAGGGTAAGTGATGAATGGTTTTTTTACGGTTTAGAATTTCACAAATGAAATCTCGTTGTAAAGTATAGTCTCTAAACCAACAATAATCCCTTCATACAAAAATTTTGTTTGTCACAAGTACAAACCCCTAAAATCTATAAACCGAAGTATTTAAACCTCGGGTCGTCTCTCAAAGGACTTGCAGGGTAGTGTTCTTGTTATTGGTTATGAACTTGTTTATTTTGGGGTTTTAGATGAGAAACATGAATAGTAAAGGCTAATGAAATTTTATTAACAAAATGGTCTTGGCAAGATTTGGTTATCAAGGGTCTTCATCATTATCACTAGCCACAAGTATGGTAGTTGCAAGGATTAATTCCACTTAGTCATCCTTAAGTCAATTAACAAAGGAAAGTCAAGTGAGTTATATCAATCCTAGTCCATAAATCCTAGCTTTTCACTAATTGGATTAATGAAGGCTAGAGTCAACGGCTATCAACTATCAATCAATTGGACACTAGTAATTCAAGAAATCCTAAGTTACCTTCTCAAGTCAAGAACATAAAATTCTATTCTAACATTCTTCCAAGCATTTAATCAAACACTTGGAAGGTACAAAAGAAAAGTATAGCAAATCACAATAAGAATGAATTCTAACAACAATTGAATGCAAAGAATTAACAACAACAATCAAGAAAATCACAATTATCATGAATTACCTCAATATTGCATTATTAAAAGAAAACAAAGGAACAACAATCTATCCAAAACAAAATAAGGAATTACAATTATTAAAGCACATAACTAGAAAGAGAAAGAGGAGGAGAGTAAGAATTGATAAAGGAGAAGTGAATTAAAGCATGAATTAAAACTAGATCTAAGAGGAGAGATTAACCTAAACCTAATCCTAATCCTAGAGAGAAGTGAGAGCTTCTCTCTCTAAAACTAACTAATCCTAATCCTCATGTGTGTAAAATGATGCTAAGTCCCCAATCCCTTCAATCCTTGGTCCTTTTAATCCTTTCTATCAGAATTCTAGCGCCAAAATGGATCCAGAAACTCTCCAAAATCGCCAGGCACGTGTTGCTTTAATGAAATCACGTGCGGACTGCGATGTGTGCGTACATGGTACGCGTGCGCATCCCTGGCCGATTCCGCAATGTGCGCGTGAGCGCCTTGTGCGCGTGCGCGTGCTTGGCCAAGATCAATTCTTTGGCTTTTCTATGCTTCTCTCCACTTGTATGCTTCCTTCCTTGCTCCTTTGATCCATGCCTAGCCTATTTCAATCCTGGAATTACTAGCAAACATATCAAGGCATCTTATGGAATTAAGGAGGGATTAGAATTCATCAAAATAAGGCTTAAAAAGCATGTTTTTACACTTAAGTGCAAATACAGGAGAGATTACAAAATCATGCTAATTCCTTGGCTAAATGTGACAAAAGGTTGATGAAATGCTCTAAATTCAATACAAGATAAACCCTAAAAATAGGGTTTATCAACCTCCCCACACTTAAACCTTAGCATTTCCTCATGCTAAAATAAGAAGGAACTAAGGGGTATGACATTTATTAAATGCAACTAAACCATATGAACCTATCTAAATGCAACTATCTATAGTGAATGAAAATACTTGGTTCAAACAAATCAATTCCCAAGAGAACACGTGTAAGCACAAGAACTAGGGCAATAGGAATCGAGTCCAAACCACAATTGTATTGAATTATCAAAAGAAATTCAAGCTTGCAAGAATATAGATAATATGGGTGAACACATGTAATTGAACTTTTGAACCCTCACCGGATGTGTATCCGCTCTCTTCACTCAAGTGTTTAAGGGTTAATTCACTCAATTCTCTTCTAGTCATGCTTTCCAAAATTTGATTTTCTTCTAACAATCAACACTTATTCAATGCATGCATACATTCATCATGAGGCTTTCATTTAGGTTGTAATGGGGTTAGGGTCAAGGTTGGATCATATATGGCTAGTGGACTAGGACTTGAATCTTTGATTAGCTTAAAATTTCCCACCTAACCTATATAATGACCTATACAATTAAGTGCTAGCCTAACTACCCATTCTTCACTTCCCTTTTTTTTTCATATACTCATGCATTCTATTTCTTGGTTCATAACACTTATGCATTGATTCCTTTTATTGAGCTTCTCTTTGGGGCATTTTGTCCCCTTCGGTTGTTTTCTTTTCATTTTCTTCATTTTCTTTTTTTCTCTCATTTTCTTATTTTTTTTATCATTCTTTCAAACTATATACAAGAACGTCAATGCATAAGGTCTATACATTTAATTAATACATGAATATATTCCCAATTCCTAAATGTGGAAGTGTAACTACCCCTTTTATCCCATCCGATGTTCCCATGCCTCACCAACTTTGAATAATGAACACTCTCACTAGCCTAGGTTAATCAAAGATCCAAGCAAGGGACTTTCATTGGTTTTTCGTCTTGGACTTGTAATGTGCTAAAATGAGAATAAGTTGGTTAAGCATAGGCTCAAAATTGGCTAACAATGGAGAGTAAAAGGTAGGCTATTTGGACAAGTGAGCTAATAAAATAATGGCCTCAATCATACCAATACATGAATACAAGAAATAAATGGACATATAGAATCAAGCAAATCAAGGATCACTATCATAGAAAGGGAATAACTGCACACAAGAAGGAAAAAAATAATAAGTGGTTATAAAATGTAACCACATCAATAGGCTCAAGTCTCACAAGCTTGTGTTCTTAGCTCAATGCATGCTTCACAAAATATAGAATTCAAGCAAGTTTCACAAATTTTTTTTTCAATCAATTGGGTTGGTGCCCTATAATTAAGTTCCTTGAAAATCTCAATATTTGACTAAGCATTGTTGTGATTGAGAAATTCTAAAAAAAATTCCGTAGTTTACTGGTGAGCGAAATTGTTACTCATGCTTAAATTGTTGTTCGAAATTGATTGTCCCTGGTGATGGCACCAAAAAACTGGTGCGCAATACCATGGTCCAAACAAAACTTCACAACTTCGCACAACTAACCAGCAAGTGTACTGTGTCGTCCAAGTAATACCTTAAGTGAGTAAGGGTAGATCCCACAGAGATTGTTGGTATGAAGCAAGCTATGGTCATCTTATAAATCCCAGTCAGGCGGATTCAAATATGATTGGATTAGATATTCAAAAGATAAATAAAATAAATAGGAAATAAAGATAAGTTACTCATGTAATTCAATGGTGGGAATTTGAGATAGGTGCATGGAGGTGCTGTGTTCCTTCCGAATCTCTACTTTCTTATTACATTCATCCAAACCTTCTTACTCCTTTCCATGGCAAGCTATATGTAGGGCATCACCGTTGTCAATGGCTACATCCCATCCTCTCAATGAAAATGGTCCAAATGCTTTGTCACAGCACGGCTAATCATCTGTCGGTTCTCAATCAGGTTGGAGTAAAATCCCTTGATTCTTTTGCGTCTGTCACTAACGCCCAGCCTTCAGGAGTTTGAAGCTCGTCACAGTCATTCAATCCCAGAATCCTACTCTGAACACCATAGACAAGGTTAGACTTTCCGGATTCCCATGAATGCCGCCATCAATTCTAGCTTATACCACGAAGATTCTGATTAAGGAATCCAAGAGATATGCGCCCGGCCTAAGGTAGAACGGAAGTGGTTGTTAATCACGCGCGTTCATAGGTGAGAATGATGATGAGTGTCACGGATCATCACATTCATCAAGTTGAAGTGCAACGAATATCTTAGAACAGGAATAAATCGAATTGGATAGAAAATAATAGTAATTGCATTGAAACTTGAGGTACAGCAGAGCTCCACACCCTTAATCTATGGTGTGTAGAAACTCCACCGTTGAAAATACATAAGTGAAAGGTCCAGGCATGGCCGAATGGCCAACCCCCAAAACGTGATCAATGGTCTCCTTAAATGAATAATAAAATAAAACTGAGACCAAAGATGTCTAATACAATAGTAAGTTATCCTATTTATACTAGACTAGCTACTAGGGTTTATAGGAGTAAGTAATTAATGCACAAATCCACTTCCAGGGCCCACTTGGTGTATGTTTGGGCTGAGCTTGATCTATCCACGAGCTGAGGCTTCTCTTGGAGTTGAACGCCAAGTTGTAACGTGTTTTGGGCGTTCAACTCTGGTTCGTGACGTGTTTCTGGCGTTTGACTCCAGACAGCAACATGGAACTGGCGTTGAGCGCCAGTTTACGTCATCAAATCACGAATAAAGTATGGAATATTATATATTGCTAGAAAGCTCTGGATGTCTACTTTCCAACGCTGTTAAGAGCGCGCCATTTGAAGTTCTGTAGCTCCAGAAAATCCATTTTGAGTGCAAGGAGGTCAGATTCCAACAGCATCAGCAGTCCTTTGTCAACCTCCTATCAGAGTTTTGCTCAGGTACCTCAATTTCAGCCAGAAAACACCTGAAATCACAGAAAAACACAAACTCATATTAAAGTCTAGAAATGTGAATTTAGCTTAAAAACCAATGAAAACATCCCTAAAAGTAACTAGATCATACTAAAAACTACCTAAAAAATGCCAAAAAGCGTATAAATCATTCGCTCATCACAACACCAAACTTAAATTGTTGCTTGTCCCCAAGCAACTGGAAATCAATTAGGATAAAAAGAAGAGAATATACTATAAATCTCAAAATATCAATGAATATTAATTCTAATTAGATGAGCGGGACTTGTAGCTTTTTGCTTCTGAACAGTTTTGGCATCTCACTTTTTCCCTTGAAGTTTAGAATGATTGGCTTCTCTAGAAACTTAGAATTTCGGATAGTGTTATTGATTTTCCTAGTTAAGTATGTTGATTCTTGAACACAGCTACTTATGAGTCTTGGCCGTGGCCCTAAGCACTTTGTTTTCCAGTATTACCACCGGATACATAAATGCCACAGACACATGACTGGGTGAACCTTTTCAGATTGTGACTCAGCTTTGCTAGAGTCCCCAGTTAGAGGTATCCAGAGCTCTTAAGTACACTCTTTTTGCTTTGGATCACGACTTTAATCACTCAGTCTCAAGCCTTTCACTTGGAGCTTCATGACACAAGCACAAGGTTAGGGACAGCTTAATTTAGCCGCTTAGGCCTGGATTTTATTTCCTTGGGCCCTCCTATCCATTGATGCTCAAAGCCTTGGATCCTTTTTACCCTTGCCTTTTGGTTTTAAGGGCTATTGGCTTTTTTTACTTGCTTTTTCTTTTTCTTTCTATTTTTTTTGCCATTTTTTTTCTTTCTTTTTTTCGCAAGCTTTTGTTTTTCACTACTTTTTCTTGCTTCAAGAATCAATTTTATGATTTTTCAGATAGTCAATAACATTGTTCTTTGTTCATCATTCTTTCAAGAGCCAACAATTTTAACATTCATAAACAACAAGATCAAAAATATGCACTGTTCAAGCATTCATTCAGAAAACAAAGAGTATTGTCACCACATCAATATAATTGAACTAAATTCAAGGATAATTTCGAAATTTATGTACTTTTTGTTCTTTTGAATTAAAACATATTTCAATTAAGAGAGGTGAAGGATTTATGGAATTTATTCATAGCTTTAAGACATAGTTACTATATACTAATGATCATGAAGTAGAGACACAAAACATAGATAAACATGTAACATAAAAATCGAAAAACAGAAAAATATAAGAACAAGGAATGAGTCCACCTTAGTGGCGTCTTCTTCTTGAAGGACCAACAATGTCCTTAAGCTCTTCTATGTCCCTTCCTTGCCTTTGTTGCTCCTCCCTCATTGCTCTTTGATCTTCTCTTATTTCATGGAGAATGATGGAGTGCTCTTGATGTTCCACCCTTAATTGTTCCACATTGTAACTCAAATCTTCTAAGGAAGTGTTAAGTTGTTCCCAATAGTTGTTGGGAGGAAAGTGCATCCCTTGAGGCATCTCCAGGATTTCTTGGTGATGAGCTTCCTCATGCGTCCCTTGGGTTCCATGAGTGGGCTCTCTTGTTTGCTCTATCCTTTTCTTAGTGATGGGCTTGTCCTCCTCAATGAGGATGTCTCCTTCTATGATAACTCCAGCTGAGTAACATAGATGGCAAATAAGATGAGGAAAAGCTAGCCTTGCCAAAGTAGAGGACTTATCGGCTATTTTGTAGAATTCATGGGAGATGACTTCATGAACTTCTACTTCCTCTCCAATCATGATGCTATGAATCATGATGGCCCGATCCACAGTGACTTCAAATCGGTTGCTAGTGGGGATGATGGAGCGTTGAATGAACTCCAACCATCCTCTAGCCACAGGCTTGAGGTCCAGTGATGAGCGGATAATTTATACGCTTTTTGGCATTGTTTTTAGGTAGTTTTTAGTAAGTTCAAGCTACTTTTAGCGATGTTTTCATTAATTTTTATGTTAAATTCACATTTCTGGACTTTACTATGAGTTTGTGTGTTTTTCTGTAATTTCAGGTAATTTCTGGCTGAAATTGAGGGACTTGAGCAAAACTCTGAAAAAGGCTGACAAAAGGACTGCTGATGCTGTTGGAATCTGACCTCCCTGCACTCGAAACGGATTTTCTGGAGTTACAAAACTTCAAATGACGCGCTCTCAACGGCGTTGAAAAGTAGACATCTAGAGCTTTCCAGCAATATATAATAGTCCATACTTTATTCGGGAATTGACGACGTAACGTGGCGTTGAACGCCAAGTACATGCTGCTGTCTGGAGTTAAACGCCAGAAACACGTCATGATCCGGAGTTGAACGCCCAAAACACGTCATAACTTAGAGTTCAACTCCAATAAAAGCCTCAGCTCGTGGATAGATCAAGCTCAGCCCAAACATACACCAAGTGGGCCCCGGAAGTGGATTTATGCATCAATTACTTACTCATGTAAACCCTAGGAGCTAGTTTATTATAAATAGAACTTTCTACTATCATATTAGCATCCTGGATTGTATTTTGAATCCTGTGATCACGTTTTGGGGGCTGGCCATTCGGCCATGCCTGAACCTTTCACTTATGTATTTTCAATGGTGGAGTTTCTGCACACCATGGAAAGGAGTAAGAAGGATTGAGTTGAAGCAGTAGGAGAGCAGGCGTCCTTGAGCCATACAGTACCTTCATATACTTAACTGAAATTCCTACCAATGAATCTGCATAAGTATTCTATCCCTTTTTATTATATCATCTATTTTCTTATTTTATTGTTAATTTTCGAAACCCATAACTTTTTAATCTGCCTAACTGAGATTTACAAGGTGACCATAGCTTGCTTCATACCAACAATCTCTGTGGGATCGACCCTTACTCACGTAAAGTATTACTTGGATGACCCAGTACACTTGCTGGTTAAGTTGAACGGAGTTGTGAAAAGAAAGTGCTGAGATAATGTTTTTGTGCACATACCAAAGAGCTAATATTGTTGATCACAATTTCGTCCACCAAGTTTTTGGCGCCATTACCGGGGATTGTTCGAGTATGGACAACTGACGGTTCATCTTGTTGCTCAGATTAGGTAATTTTCTTTTCAAAAATCTATTTCAAAAATTTTTCTTTTCTTTTTCGTTTTTCCAAACTATATTTTCGAAAAAAAATTAATAAAAATCCAAAAAAATTAGAAAATCATAAAAATCAAAAATATTTTGTGTTTCTTGTTTGAGTCTTGGGTCAATTTTTAAGTTTGGTGTCAATTGCATGCTTTAAAAATTTTTCTTGCATTTTTCAAAAATTCCATGCATTCATAGTGTTCTTCATGATCTTCAAGTTGTTCTTGATAAGTCCTCTTGTTTGATCTTGATGTTTTCTTGTTTTGTGTTGTTTGTTGTTTTTCATATGCATTTTTCGTTTGTTAGAGTCCATGCATTAAAGATATCTAAGTTTGGTGTCTTGCATGTTTTCTTTGCATCAAAATTTTTTCAAAATTATGTTCTTGATGTTCATCATGATCTTCAAAGTGTTCTTGGTGTTCATCTTGACATTCATAATGTTCTTGCATGCATCTTGTGTTTTGATCCAAAATTTTTATGTTTTGGGTCATGTTTGTGTTTTTCTCTCTCCTCATAAAAAAAATTCAAAAATCAAAAAAATATCTTTTCCTTATTTCCCTCCAAATTTTCGAAATTTTGGGTTGACTTGGTCAAAAATTTTCAAAATTAGTTGTTTCTCACAAGTCAAGTCAAAATTTCAATTTTAAAAATCTTATTTTTTCAAAATCTTTTTCTTATCTTTATATCATATTTTCGAAAATATGCTAACAATTAATGTGATTGATTCAAAAATTTGAAGTTTGTTACTTTCTTGTTAAGAAAGGTTCAATCTTTAAATTCTAGAATCTTATCTTGTAGTTTCTTGTTAGTTAAGTCATTTTAAAAATTAAATCTTTTTCAAAATATCTTTTTCTTAAAATTTTTATCTTATCTTTTATCTTATCTTTTTCAAAATTCTATCTTTTTCAAAATTTGATTTCAAAATACCTTATCTAACTTCTTATCTTCTTATCTTTTTAAAATTTAATTTTAAAATCTTTTTCAACTAACTAACTAACTTTTTGTTTGTTTCCTATCTTTTTCAAAATCACCTAACTACTTTTCCCTCTCTAATTTTCGAAAATATCTCACCCTTTTTCAAAATTCTTTTTAATTAATTAATTAGTTTTAATTTAATTTTAATCTTATACTTAATTTTCAAAAATTACTAACCCCTTTTTCAAAATTATTTTCGAAATTCTCCCTCTCTTTTCTTATTCTATTTAATTATTTATTTACTAACACTTCTCTTCACCTCTCTTCATCTAAAAATCCGAAACATTCTTCTTCACTCTTCTCCCCTTTCTTTTCCTACTAACATAAAGGAATCTCTATACTGTGACATAGAGGATTCCTCTTCTTTTCTTGTTTTCTTCTCTTTCATATGAGCAGGAACAGGGAAAAAGACACTCTTGTTGAAATTGATCCTGAACCTGAAAGGACTCTGAAAAGGAAACTAAGAGAAACTAAATTACAACAATCCAGAAACAACCTTTCAGAAACATTAGAACAAGAGAAGGAGATGGCAGCCGAAAATAATAATAATGCAAGGAGAATGCTTGGTGACTTCACAAAGCCAACGTCCAAGTTTGATGGAAGAAGCATCTCCATTCCTGCCATTGGAGCCAACAACTTTGAGTTGAAACCTCAGCTAGTTGCATTAATGCAACAAAACTGCAAGTTTTATGGACTTCCATCTGAAGATCCTTATCAGTTTTTAACTGAGTTCTTGCAGATCTGTGAGACTGTAAAGACAAATGGAGTTGATCCTGAAGTCTACAGACTCATGCTTTTCCCTTTTGCTATAAGAGACAGAGCTAGAATATGGTTGGATTCACAACCTAAGGATAGCCTGGACTCATGGGATAAGCTGGTCACTGCCTTCTTGGATAAATTCTTTCCTCCTCAAAAGCTGAGCAAGCTGAGAGTGGATGTTCAAACCTTCAAGTAAAAAGATGGTGAATCCCTCTATGAAGCTTGGGAAAGATACAAGCAGCTGACCAAAAGATGTCCATCTGACATGTTTTCAGAATGGACCATATTAGATATATTTTATTATAGTCTATCTGAATTTTCGAAAATGTCATTGGACCATTCTGCAGGTGGATCTATTCACCTAAAGAAAACGCCTGAAGAGGCTCAAGAACTCATTGATATGGTTGCAAACAACCAATTCATGTACACTTCTGAGAGGAATTCTGTGAATAATGGGATACCTCAGAAGAAAGAAGTTCTTGAAATTGATGCTCTGAATGCCATATTGGCTCAGAACAAAGTGTTGACTCAACAGGTCAACATGATCTCTCAAAATCTGAATGGATGGCAACATGCATCCAACAGTACTAAAGAGGCAGCTTCTGAAGAAGCTTATGATCCTGAGAACCCTGCCATGGCAGAGGTTAATTACATGGGTGAACCTTATGGAAACACCTATAACTCATCATGGAGAAATCATCCAAATTTCTCATGGAAGGATCAACAAAAGCCTCAACAAGGCTTTAACAATGGTGGACGCAATAGGCTGAGCAATAGCAAGCCATATCCATCATCTTCTCAGCAACAGACAGAGAATTCTGAACAAAACACCTCTAATTTAGCCAATCTAGTCTCTGATCTGTCAAAGGTCACTTTCAGTTTCATGAGTGAAACAAGATCCTCCATTAGAAATCTGGAGGCACAAGTGGGCCAGCTGAGTAAGAAAGTCATTGAAACTCCTCCCAATATTCTCCCAAGCAATACAGAAGAGAATCCAAAAGGAGAGTGCAAGGCCATTGATATAATCAATATGGCCGAATGCATAAGGGAGGAGGAGAACGAAAATCCTAGTGAGGAAGACCTCCTGGGATGTCCCTCAAGCAAGAAGGAGTTTCCTATTAAGGATCCAAAGGAATCTGAGGCTCATATAGAGACCATAGAGATTCCATTAAATCTCCTTCTGCCATTCATGAGCTCTGAAGACTATTCTTCCTCTGAAGAGGATGAAGATGTAACTGGAGAGCAAGTTGCTCAATACTTAGGAGCTATCATGAAGCTGAATGCCAAGTTGTTTGGTAATGAGACTTGGGAAAGTGAACCTCCATTGCTCATTAGTGAACTGGATACCTGGATTCAGCAAATCCTACCTCAAAAGAAACAAGATCCTGGCAAGTTTTAATACCTTGTACCATAGGCACCATGACCTTTGAAAAGGCACTATGTGATCTAGGGTCAGGGATAAATCTTATGCCACTCTCTATAATGGAGAAGCTGGGGATTATTGAGGTACAACCTGCCTTGTTCTCATTACAAATGGCAGACAAGTCATTGAGACAAGCTTATGGAATAGTAGAGGACGTGTTAGTAAAGGTTGAAGGCCTTTACATCCCTGCTGATTTCATAATCTTAGACACTAGGAAGGAAGAGGATGATTGCATCATCCTTGGAAGACCTTTTCTAGCCACAGTAGGAGCTGTGATAGATGTCAACAGAGGTGAATTAGTCCTTCAATTGAATGGGGACTACCTTGTGTTTAAGGCACATGGCCATCCCTCTGTGACAAAAGAGAGTAAGCATGAAGAGCTTCTCTCAGTTCAGAGTCAGGAAGAGCCCCCACAGTCAAACTCTAAGTTTGGTGTTGGGAGGCCACAACCAAACTCTAAGTTTGGTGTTAAGACCCCATATCCAAACTCTAAGTTTGGTGTTGGGACTATACAACATTGACCTGATCACCTTGTGGCTCCATGAGAGCCCACTGTCAAGCTATTGACATTAAAGAAGCGCTTGTTGGGAGGCAACCCAATTTTATTTATCTAATTTTTATTTTATGGTTATTTTGTGTTTTATTAGGTACATGATCATGAAGAGTCACGAAAAAATCATAAAAATAAAAAACAGAATCAAAAACAGCAGAAGAAAAAAATCACACCCTGGAGTAAGCACAGGCTGGCGTTCAACGCCAGTAAGATGCATCTGGCCGGCGTTCAATGCCAGAACAGAGCATCATTCTGGCGCTGAACGCCAGAAACAAGCAACATTCTGGCGCTGAACGCCAGGAATGTGCCTAGAGAGGAAAAGCTGGCGCTGAACGCCAGTAACAAGCATGAAACTGGCGTTCAACGCCAGAAACATGCTTTACATGGGCGTTGAACGCCCAGAATGTGCACCACACGGCATTTAAACGATAGAATGGTGTGCAAAGGCAATTTACATGCCTATTTGGTGCAGGGATGAAATTCCCTGACCCCTCAGGATCTGTGGACCCCACAGGATCACCTCAGGATTTGTGGACCCCACAGGATCCCCACCTACTATATTCCCACCTTACCTCCTAATCCTATTTTTGTGATTACTCTTCCCCATGTCACACTTCCCAACACCCTTCACCAATCACCTCAATCTCTCTTCCCAATTACCCCATTCACCACTCACATCCATCCACTCTTTCCCATAAACCCCACCTACCTTCAAAATTCAAAAACATTTTCCCACCCAATCCCACCCTAAATGACCAAACCTACATCTCTCCTTCTCATCTATATTTTCTTCTTCTTCTTCTTCTCTTCTTTCTTCTCTTACTCGAGGGCGAGCAATATTTTAAGTTTGGTGTGGTAAAAGCATAAGATTTTTGTTTTTCCATTACCATCAATGGCACCTAAGGTCGGAGAATCCTCTAGAAAAGGTAAAGGGAAGACAAAAGCTTCCACCTCCGAGTCATGGGATATGGAAAGATTCATCTCCAAGAGCCATCAAGACCACTTCTATGATGTTGTGTCAAAGAAGAAGGTGATCCCTGAGGTCCCTTTCAAGCTCAAGAAAAATGAGTATCCGGAAATCCGACATGAAATCCGAAGAAGAGGTTGGAAAGTCCTAACCAACCCCATGCAACAAGTCGGAATCTTAATGGTTCAAGAGTTCTATGCCAATGCATGGATCACTAGGAACCATGATCAAAGTATGAACCCGAGTCCAAAGAATTATCTCACAATGGTTCAGGGGAAATACTTAGATTTTAGTCCGAAAAATGTGAGGTTGGCATTCTACTTGCCCATGATGCAAGGAGATGAACGCCCCTACACTAGAAGGGTCAACTTTAATCAAAGGTTGGACCAAGCCCTTATGGACATATGTGTGGAAGGAGCTCAATGGAAGAGAGACTCCAAAGGCAAGCCAGTCCAACTAAGAAGACTGGACCTCAAGCCTGTAGCTAGAGGATGGTTGGAGTTCATTCAACGCTCCATCATTCCCACTATCAACTGATCTGAAGTTACTGTGGATCGGGCCATCATGATTCATAGCATCATGATTGGAGAGGAAGTAGAAGTTCATGAGGTCATCTCCAATGAAATCTACAAAATAGCCGACAAGCCCTCCACCATGGCACGGCTAGCTTTTCCTCACCTTATTTGCCATCTATGTTACTCAGCTGGAGTTATCATAGAAGGAGACATCTCCATTGAAGAGGATAAGCCCATCACCAAGAAGAGGATGGAGCAAGCAAGAGAGACCCTTCACGGTTCTCAAGAGATGCATGAGGAAGCTCATCATCAAGAAATCCCTGAGATGCCTCAAGGGATGCACTTTCCTCCCAACAACTATTGGGAACAACTCAACACTTCCTTAGAAGATTTGAGCCATAATATGGAACAATTAAGGGTGGAACATCATGAGCACTCCATCATTCTCCAAGAAATAAGAGAAGATCAAAGAGCAATGAGGGAGGAGCAACAAAGGCAAGGAAGGGACATAGAAGAGCTTAAGAACATCATTGGTCCTTCAAGAAGAAGACGCCACTAAGGTAGATTCATTCCTTGTTCTTATTTCTTTCTGTTTTTCGATTTCTATATTATGTTTATCTATGTTTTGTGTCTCTACTTCATGATCATTAGTGTGTAATAACCATGTCTTAAAGCTATGAATAAAATCCATTAATCCTTCACCTCTCTTAAATGAAATATGTTTTAATTCAAAAGAATAAGAAGTACATGAATTTCGAATTTATCCTTGAATTTAGTTTAATTATATTGATGTGGTGACAATACTTTTGTTTTCTGAATGAATGCTTGAACAATGCATATGTCTTTTGATCTTGTTGTTTATGAATGTTAAAATTGTTGGCTCTTGAAAGAATGATGAACAAAGAGAAATGTTATTGATGATCTGAAAAATCATGAAATTGATTCTTGAAGCAAGAAAAAGTAGTGAATAGCAAAAGCTTGCGAAAAAAAATTTAGAAAGAAAAAGAAAAAGCAAGCAGAAAAAGCCAATAGCCCTTAAAACCAAAAGGCAAGGGTAAAAAAGGATCCAAGGCTTTGAGCATCAATGGATAGGAGGGCCCAAGGAAATAAAATCCAGGCCTAAGCGGCTAAATCAAGTTGACCCTAACCATGTGCTTGTGTCATGAAGGTCCAAGTGAAAAGCTTGAGACTGAGTGGTTAAAGTCGTGATCCAAAGTAAAAAGAGTGTGCTTAAGAGCTCTGGACACCACTAATTGGGGACTTTAGCAAAGCTAAGTCACAATCTGAAAAGGTTCACCCAGTTATGTGACTGTGGCATTTATGTATCCGGTGGTAATACTGGAAAACAAAGTGCTTAGGGCCACGGCCAAGACTCATAAGTAGCTGTGTTCAAGAATCAACATTCTTAACTAGGAAAGTCAATAACACTATCCAAAATTCTAAGTTCCTAGAGAAGCCAATCATTCAGAACTTCAAAGGAAAAAGTGAGATGCCAAAACTGTTCAGAAGCAAAAAGCTATAAGTCCCGCTCATCTAATTATAATTAATATTCATTGATATTCTGGAATTTATAGTATATTCTTTTATTTTTATCCTAATTGAATTTCAGTTGCTTGGGGACAAGCAACAATTTAAGTTTGGTGTTGTGATGAGCGGATAATTTATACGCTTTTTGGCATTGTTTTTAGGTAGTTTTTAGTAAGTTCAAGTTACTTTTAGGGATATTTTCATTAATTTTTATGTTAAATTCACATTTCTAGACTTTACTATGAGTTTGTGTGTTTTTCTGTAATTTCAGGTAATTTTTGGCTGAAATTGAGGGACTTGAGCAAAACTCTGAAAAAGGCTGACAAAAGGACTGCTGATGCTGTTGGAATCTGACCTCCCTGCACTCGAAATGGATTTTCTGGAGTTACAGAACTCCAAATGACGCGCTCTCAACGGCGTTGAAAAGTAGACATCCAGAGCTTTCCAGCAATATATAATAGTCCATACTATATTCGGGAATTGATGACGTAACTTGGCGTTGAACGCCAAGTACATGCTGCTGTCTGGAGTTAAACGCCAGAAACACGTCATGATCCGGAGTTGAACGCCCAAAACACGTCATAACTTGGAGTTCAACTCCAATAAAAGCCTCAGCTCGTGGATAGATCAAGCTCAGCCTAAACATACACCAAGTGGGCCCCGGAAGTGGATTTATGCATCAATTACTTACTCATGTAAACCTTAGGAGCTAGTTTATTATAAATAGAACTTTCTACTATCATATTAGCATCCTGGATTGTATTTTGAATCCTGTGATCACGTTTTGGGAGCTGGCCATTCGGCCATGCCTGAACCTTTCACTTATGTATTTTCAATGGTGGAGTTTCTGCACACCATAGATTAAGGGTGTGGAGCTCTGCTGTACCTCAAGTTTCAATACAATTATTATTACTTTCTATTCAATTCTCTTTTATTCTTATTCCAAGATATACGTTGCACAACACCTTGATGAATGTGATGATCCGTGACACTCATCATCATTCTCACCTATGAACGCGCGTGATTGACAACCACTTCCGTTCTACTCTAGGCCGGGCGCATATCTCTTAGATTCCCCAACAGAATCTTCGTGGTATAAGCTAGATAGATGGCGGCATTCATGAGGATCCGGAAAGTCTAAACCTTGTCTATGGTATTCCGAGTAGGATTCTGGGATTGAATGACTGTGACGAGCTTCAAACTCCTGAAGGCTGGGTGTGATGACAAACATAAAATAATCAATGGATTCTATTCCAACCTGATTGAAAACCGACAGATGATTAGCCGTGCTGTGACAGAGCATAGGACCATTTTCACTGAGAGGATGGGATGTAGCCATTGACAACGGTGATGCCCTACATACAGCTTGCCATGGAAAGGAGTAAGAAGGATTGGATGAATGAAATAAGAAAGTAGAGATTCAAAAGGAGCACAGCATCTCCATACGCCTATCTGAAATTCCCACTATTGATTTACATAAGTATTTCTATCCCTTTTATTTTCTTTTTATTATTAGTTTTCGAACTCATCATAAACCAATTTAATCTGCCTAACTGAGATTTACAAGGTGACCATAGCTTGCTTCATACCAACAATCTCTGTGGGATCGACCCTTACTCACGTAAGGTATTACTTGGATGACCCAGTACACTTACTGGTTAAGTTGAACGGAGTTGTGAAAAGAAAGTGCTGAGGTAATGTTTTTGTGCACATACCAAAGAGCTAATATTGTTGATCACAATTTCGTCCACCATCCAGTCTTCTTAGTTGAACCGGCTTGCCTTTGGAGTCTCTTTTCCATTGAGCTCCTTCCACACATATGTCCATAAGGACTTGGTCCAACCTTTGATTAAAGTTGACCCTTCTAGTGTAGGGGCGTTCATCTCCTTGCATCATGGGCAAGTTGAATGCCAACCTCATATTTTCCGGACTAAAATCTAAGTATTTCCCCCGAACCATTGTAAGATAATTCTTTGGACTCGGGTTCATACTTTGATTATGGTTCCTAGTGATCCATGCATTGGCATAGAACTCTTGAACTATTAAAATTCTGACTTGTTGAATGGGGTTGGTTAGAACTTCCCAACCTCTTCTTTGGATCTCATGTCGGATCTCCGGATACTCATTTTTCTTGAGTTTGAAAGGGACCTCAGGGATCACCTTCTTCTTGGCCACAACATCATAGAAGTGGTCTTGATGGGCTTTGGAGATGAATCTTTCCATCTCCCATGACTCGGAGGTGGAAGCTTTTGTCTTCCCTTTTCCTTTTCTAGAGGATTCTCTGGCCTTGGGTGCCATCAATGGTAATGGAAAAATAAAAAGCTTATGCTTTTTGATGACAAGTCATCATATACCCATTTTTCAAGCTAATTTCACTTGTTTTGTTAGCATTTATGCACTTTCTTACATCCTAAGTAAGTGATTTGGAGTGAAAATGCATAACTTCTCTAAATCAAGCAACCAACATGAAATTAATGTTAAATCATGAGGTTTAAGCTAATTTTAATTGAATTTTAATTGATTTATAAGCCTCTTGAATTTAGTGATACTTTGAGTGGTTGTTTTGGTTTATTGAAGGTGAAGAAAAGAAAAGAAAAGGAAAAGCGTGGCCTAAGAAGTGTAGCTCAAAGAAAGGAAAGTGTGGTCAAAGAGAAAGGAAGTGTGCCGCATGCAAAGGGGAGGCAATGTTTGCCCTCCACAAGGGCACACTGCCCTCTAGGAGGGCAACATAAGAAAACCAAGAAGAGAAGGCAACTCTGCCCTGCCCACTCCAAGGGCAGAGCACAATTTTGTGCCTTGGAACCAAGAGGAATAAAATGTTGCCCTGCCCTCCACAAGGGCAGTATCGGGCTCTCCAAGGAAGAAAATCAAAGGAAAAATATCACCCATGCATGCCACAAGAATCGAACACGGAACAAGGAAGAAGCAAGGAACTAAGGTTGAGTGCCGTGCCAAGAAACCAAGGAAAATGATCAAGCGTGTGTCTCTGCCTAGATTCGAACACGGGCCTTCATTTTGGAAACACTGCCCTGCCCTCCGCGAGGGCAGGGCAGCATTTGGACTGATGCACAAATCTGGCGCACCACACACAAATCTGGCGCACCAATTCTCTCCTGGTAGCACCAAGCACGCACCAAGCTCGATCCTGGCAGCACCAAAATTTCCTGCCCTGCCCTCCGCGAGGGCAGGGCAGCATCCTATGCACCACACACAAATCTGGCGCACCAATTCTTAATTCTGGCGCACCAACTCTTGATTCTGGCAGCACCAACAGCGCACCAAGGCATTTCTGGCGCACCAACTTTTCCTGCCCTGCCCTTGGCGCGGGCAGGGCAGTGTTTTGCGCACCAAAGTCGCACCAGACCGCACCAAGGCCGCACCAACATGCACCAAATCCTGCCCTGCCCTCCACAAGGGCAGGGCAGCCTCCTGGGAGCAACTTTTCATGGGCCGAAAATTCAAATTAAAACCCCATTTTATTTCATTCCTTCACCAATTCAAAAGCCCATCCAAATCCCAATATCCAAGAATAGAAAGTGTATAAATAGGAGTTAGTTTGATGTAATTAGGACCTTTACTTTGAGCTTTAAACTTTCACTTTTATTTTGAGCCTTTGAATATTCCTAGTGACTTGACTGAGATTTCTGAGAATTGGGGAGGAGAATTGATCTCTCTTCTTCCTCATTCTTGCCTGAGCACTTCTAATCTTCGGTTTCTGAGTTTTGGGTGTGAGAAATTGAGGAAATTCTGTCTCATTTCCCATTCAAATTCTCTTTTAATTCTTTTCTGCATAATTGAATCTATTTACATTCTCTTTACTGCTTCTTCTTCTAATTCTTGTCAATTGCTTTGTGAGCTTGGATCTAGGAAGGCAAATAGAGATCTAGGCTCTGCTACCTAGTCTCTTGAGACCTGAGACCCAATTTTACTTTTGGTTCTTCTGTGAACCCTGCTGCACTTTATTTCCTTGCTGTTTGAATTCTCATTGCTTCCAATTCAATTTCTGCTCTCTTAATTGTTGCAATTCACATTCTCTTGTTTAGATTCTGCAATCCCTGTCCTCAATTCCCTTTTACTTTCAAGCAATTTATATTCCTTGCAATTTAAGTTACTGCAATTTACATTTCTTGCACTTTAAGTTTCAGTCATTTACTTTCTTGTTCTTTAAGATTCTGCAAGTTTACTTTCCTGCTCTTTAATTTACTGCAATTTGCCCTTCCCCCTTTACATTTACTGTCATTTACTTCCTGTTAAACATAAATCACTCAACCAACACTTGATTCGCTTGACTAAACCAACCACTAAACTAAAATTGCTCAATCCTTCAATCCCTGTGGGATCGACCTCACTCATGTGAGTTATTATTACTTGATGCGACCCGGTACACTTGCCGGTGAGTTTTGTGTTGGATCGTTTTCCACACATCAAGTTTTTGGCGCCGTTGCCGGGGATTGAAATAGATTGACAATGATTAAGTGAAGTGGAGGTCTAGATTAAGCACTTTTTCTTTTTTGTTATTCTAATTCTTACTAACACACTAACTGTTTGAATTTTTGCTTAAAGTAACTAAAACTTCATTCTAGCTATAGATTGAAGTTTCACTAGCTTTCTGGGTTTGTGTGTTTATTATTGTGTGTTTGTATGTCAGGTACAGGAAGATCTTCCCCTATCCTCTCTGAAATTGATCAAAGAACTCTTCGGAGAATAAGAAGAGCTGAAAGAGGGAAGAACGTTATTGGAGAAGAAGAATCTGAGGAGGAATTCCAAGAAATGGAAGGAGATCCCAATCAACCAGAAGGAGGAGCCAATAATAACCAACATCAACGAAGAGTCTTGGCTTCATACACATTTGCAAATGCTAGACACTGTGGGAGTAGCATTCTTCCCCCCAATGTCAATGCAAACAACTTTGAATTAAAACCACAACTCATCACTTTGGTTCAAAACAATTGTTCTTTTGGAGGAGGACCATTGGAGGACCCAAACCAACACTTATCCACCTTCTTGAGGATTTGTGACACTGTTAAAACCAATGGTGTGCCTCCTGACAGTTACAAGTTGTTGCTCTTCCCATTTTCTCTCAGAGACAAAGCCACTCAATGGCTAGAAACGTTCCCAAAGGAAAGCATCAACACTTGGGATGACTTGGTGAGCAAGTTCCTTGCCAAATTTTATCCCCCTCAAAGAATCATAAGGTTGAAGACTGAGGTTCAAACGTTCACTCAATTGGAGGCTGAGAACTTATATGAAGCATGGGAAAGATATAAGGCTCTATTGAGAAAATGTCCACCAGAGATGTTCACTGAGTGGGACAAGTTGCAGAACTTCTATGAGGGACTCACTCTTAAAGCTCAAGAAGCTCTTGATCACTCTGTCGGAGGCTCATTACAACTCATGAAGACCACAGAGGAAGCTCAAAACCTCATTGATATGGTGGCTAACAACCAATATTTCTTTGCTCATCAAAGACAACGCCAACCATCACAGAGAAGAGGAGTAATGGAGTTGGAAGGAGTTGATTCTATTCTGGCTCAAAACAAGATGATGCAGCAGCAGATTCAACAACAATTTGAGCAAATGGCCAAAAGGATTGATGGCTTGCAAGTGGCAGCAGTGAGTGCCACAATCCAACCATCAACTACTTGGGTGCAAAGTGAAGAAACTCAAGAGGAGCAACAGCAAGAGCAGGTCCAATACATGCACAACCAAAATCCTGTGACAAATGAAGTCTATGGTGATACCTACAATCCATCTTGGAAGAATCATCCCAACCTCAGATGGGGAGACAACCATAATCAAAACCAACAACCATGGCAAAGAAACACAAGTCAGAACAATTGGAAAAACACAAATCACAACCCCCAGCCAAACACTAGTCAAAATACATACAGAAAACCACAAAACAACTACCCCAATTCTAACCAATACCCACCCAATAACCACCCAACTAACCAAAACACCTATCATCATCCATCAACACCCCAAAATTAACCCATCTCACAAGACTCTCAAAGGATCACCAATCTAGAGTTGCTCATGGAAAAACTGATGAAGAACCAAGAATTAACAACAAAGAACCAAGAAGCTTCCATGAAGAACCTAGAAAGGCAAATTGGTCAAATCTCAAAACAGATCTCTGTTGAGAAGCCATCAAGTTCACTACCTAGTGATACCATTCCCAACCCAAAAGAAGAATGCAAGGTCGTGCAACTAAGAAGTGGAAAAGTGTTAACAGATGGTAACCAAGGGGCAACCAAGCATAATGACACTGAGCCAACAAAAAATGATGAAGCCATCAACAAGGACATGATAAGCAAGAATGCTCCAGAAAAACTCACAGAGGAAGACAACAAACCACAGAATTTGAAGAAAGGAAAGCAAATCTTGGAAGAACCAATTCCAAAACATCAATTGGAGAAGAGCTCAACACCACCACTGCCTTATCCACAGAGATTTCACAAGGAAACAAAGGATCAGCATTTCCACAAATTTCTTGAGACTTTCAAGAAGCTGGAAATCAACATACCTTTGGCTGAGGCATTAGAGCAAATGCCTCTGTATGCCAAGTTCTTGAAAGAGCTCATCAACAAGAAAAGAAGTTGGAATGAGAAGGAGACTGTAATGCTTAGTGAAGAATGCAGTGCACTCATCAAAAAGGGACTCCCTCCCAAGCTTGAAGATCCTGGAGGTTTCTTCCTGCCATGCACTATTGGAAGCCTATTCATCAACAAGGGGATGTGTGATTTAGGAGCAAGCATAAATCTAATCCCATATTCTCTAGTGAAAAAGCTTGGCATAGAGGAGGTGAAACCAACACAGATGTCCTTGGAATTAGTGGACCAATCAGTCGTATATCCTAAAGGGCTGATTGAGAACCTTTTAGTTAAGGTTGGCAAGTTCATCTATCCGGCAGATTTTGTGATCTTGGATTCTGCAGAAAATGAAAGTGACTCCATAATACTTGGTCGACCATTTTTGGCCACTGCTAGAGCCATTGTAGATATAGAGCAGGGAGAATTAACCCTCAGGATGCATGAGGAGAGCATCATGTTGAAAGTCTTTCCAGAAATACAAAGGGATGAAGAAACAAGCAAAACAAGTGGTGATCTCCTTCCAAAGCAATCAACTGACAAGGCAGCAGAACAGAAAAACAAGCAGATGCAAGAAGAAAAAGGAATTCAAAAGGAAGCAGGGGTGATAAACAAAAAGGAAGGTATCACAACTCAAGTCACTGTCAAAGGAAGCATATCAACAAGGAGGAAAAAGAAGAAAAACAAGAAAAAGGCCTACAAGGGGTGGAAGAACAAGAAAATCCTAACTGAGGGATTTTCTAAAGGTGATGAGGTGCAACTAGTGTATCAACAGCTTGGAACAAAAGATTATTACACTGTCAACCAAATACTCTCTCTGGAGCACATTGAGATTGAGCATCAAGGCACACAGAGAAAGCTTACAGTGAGAGGTGACAAGTTGAGACATCACCAACATCAACCACCTTAAAGGGAAGTCCAATGTCAAGCTAGTGACAATAAAAGAGCGCTTGTTGGGAGGCAACCCAACCTGAGGTAGTTTTCTTTTCATAACTTTTTCAATAAAAGTGTTGAATAATTTGGTCTGGATTGCAAGGAGCTAAGTTTGGTGTTTGATGAGCGGATATTTTGTACGCTTTTTGGGAGTAATTTCATGTAGATTTTAGCATGTTTCAGTTAGTTTTTAGTAGAATAATATTAGTTTTTAGGCAAAAATCATATTTCTGGACTTTACTATGAGTGTGTGTATTTTTCTGTGATTTCAGGTATTTTCTGGCTGAAATTGAGGGAGTTGAGCAAAAATCTGACTTAGGCTGAAAAAGGACTGCTGATGCTGTTGGATCCTGACCTCCCTGCACTCGAAATGGATTTTCTGGAGCTACAGGAGTCCAATTGGCGCGCGCTCAACGGCGTTGGAAAGTAGACATCTAGGGCTTTCCAGCAATATATAATAGTCCATACTTTGCGCAAAGATAGACGACGTAAATGCTGTCTGGAGTTAAACGCCAGAAAAACGTCATGATCCGGAGTTGAACGCCCAAAACACGTCATAACCTGGAGTTTAACGCCAAGAAAGGTCTTTACACGTGGAAAGCTTTAGTCTCAGCCCCAGCACACACCAAGTGGGCCCCAGAAGTGGATTTCTGCACCAATTATCTTAGTTTATTCATTTTCTGTAAACCTAGGTTATTAGTTTACTATTTAAACAACTTTTACAGACTTATCTTGTACCTCATGACATTTTTCAGATCTGAATTACATACTTTTGACGGCATGAGTCTCTAAACTCCATTGTTGGGGGTGAGGAGCTCTGCAGCGTCTCGATGATTTAATACAATTCCTTTATTTTCCATTCAAACACGCTTGTTCTTATCTAAGATGTTTATTCGCGCTTAATTGTGAAGAAGGTGATGATCCGTGACACTCATCACCTTCCTCAATCTATGAACGTGTGCCTGACAACCACCTCCGTTCTACATCAGACTGAATGAATATCTCTTAGATTCCTAATCAGAATCTTCGTGGTATAAGCCAGATGGATGGCGGCATTCATGAGAATCCGGAAAGTCTAAACCTTGTCTGTGGTATTCCGAGTAGGATTCTGGGATTGAATGACTGTGACGTGCTTCAAACTCCTGAGGGCTGGGCGTTAGTGACAGACGCAAAAGAATCAAGGGATTCTATTCCAACCTGATTGAGAACCGACAGATGATTAGCCGTGCTGTGACAGAGCATAGGAACGTTTTCACTGAGAGGATGGGAGGTAGCCATTGACAACGGTGACACCCTACAGAGAGCTTGCCATGGAAGGAACCTGCGTGTGAGAAGAGGATTTCAAGGAAGAGTTGAAGTCAAAGGACAAAGCATCTCCAAAACTCCAACATATTCCACAATCCTTTATAAACAAGTAACTCTATTATTCCCTATTATTTTAACTTACAATTTTAAGTAGTTTGTAGTTTGGCTTTTTACAAGTAAATCCACATAACTTCATTAGCCTCCTGACTAAGATCAATAAAATAACATTGATTGCTTCAAACCAATAATCTCCGTGGGATCGACCCTTACTCACGTAAGGTATTACTTGGACGACCCAGTGCACTTGCTGGTTAGTTGAACGAAGTTGATCTTGGACCAGACTCTATTATCATATTCTATAAAGAGATACAATTTCGTCCACCAAGTTTTTGGCGCCGTTGCCGGGGATTATTGAGTTTGGACAATTGAAGGCTTATTTTATTTCTTAGATTAGGAATAATTTATTTTTATTTTTATTCTTATTTTTATTGTTATAGAGTCATTAAATCTTGATAGGATAGTTTCTTTTCAAAAATTTCTTTTCAAAATTTATTATTTTCTTTTAATTAATTGCTAATTTTCGTGAGTTTTAGTGTCTTGTTCTAAGTTTGGTGTCAATTGCATATCTCATATTTTTCTTTAAAATTTTCGACTTGTGATCTTTGTTCTTCATTAATCTTCAAGTTGTTCTTGCTTATTTTTCTTGTTTGATCTTGAGTTTTTCTTGCTTTGTGTCTTTTCTTGTTTCACTTGTGTTCCTTTTAAAGCACTAATTGGAACATCTGCACCAAGTGTCATATTTATTCCCAATTGGCTAAAGCATTGGTTTATATTCTTGATGAGGGAGCACCAGTACTTTTGAAAATCTTTTTCAAAAATAATTTTTCTTGATTTAATCTTGTGCCAAACTTTAAGTTTGGTGTTTTCTTGTTAATCTTTTCATAATTTCGAAAATTTTATTAAAGTTTTCTAAAAAATTTTAAGTTTGGTGTTCTTCCTTTTGTTCTTGGTGTTCTTGTGAATCTTCAAAGTGTTCTTGAGTTTTTCTTGTGTCTTGATCTTAAAATTTTTAAGTTTGGTGTTCCTTGGTGTTTTCCCTCCAAAAATTTTCAAAAATTAAGGAGCATTAGATCTAAAAATTTTAAGTCTTGTGTCTTTTGTGTGTTTTTCTCTTTCATCATAAAATTCAAAATTCAAAAAAAATATATATATATATATATATCTTTTTTAACTAATTTTGAACTACATTTTTTCGAAAATTTTATATTAAAAATTCAATTTTCAATTTCTAAATATTTTCACTTTCTTTTATTTATTTCATTTTTATTTTAAAAAAAAAAATTTATTTTCCAACTATTTTTAAAACTACTTTTTCGAAATTTTTAATATAAACTTCAATTTTCAATTTCAAATTTTTCGAAAAAAATTTTTCACAAAATATTTTCAAAATATTTTTTATATATATTCCATTTTTTTATTCCACTATTATAAAATAAATAATTCTCAACATATAAATTCTCAGCTTGTATTCCATTGTGGAAGTAAGTATGAATGAACAGTCCAAGAGGACTCTGGGGTCATATGCCAACCCCACTACTGCTTCATATGGGAGTAGTATCTGTATACCCTCCATTGGAGTTAGTAGCTTTGAGCTGAATCCTCAGCTCATTATCATGGTGCAGCAAAACTGCCAGTATTCTGGTCTTCCACATGAAGAACCTACAGAGTTTCTGGCACAATTTCTGCAAATTGCTGATACAGTACATGATAAGGAAGTAGATCAGGATGCCTACAGATTATTACTGTTTCCATTTGCTGTAAAAGATCAAGCTAAGAGGTGGTTAAATAACCAGCCTAAGAACAGCATAAAAACATGGAAACAGCTGTCAGAAAAATTCCTGAATCACTATTTCCCTCCCAAACGGATGACACAGCTAAGGCTAAACATCCAAGGCTTCAAACAAGGAGATCATGAATCCCTTTATGATGCTTGGGAGAGATACAGAGAAATGCTAAGAAAATGCCCCTCTGAAATATTTTCAGAATGGGTGCAATTAGATATCTTCTACTATGGGCTTACAGAAAAAGCTCAGATTTCTCTAGACCACTCAGCTGGTGGATCTATACACATGAGAAAAACAATTGAAGAAGCTCAAGAGCTTATTGATACAGTTGCCAGAAATCAGCATCTGTACCTAAGCAGTGAATCCTCTATGAAAGAAGAAGCTAAAACAGTAACTGCAGAACTCAGTCCAGTGGATCAGGCCAATGAATTCAATCAGCAATTAGATTTTCTAACTCAGCAACTAGCCGAATTCAAGGAAATATTACAGGAAACAAGAATGGCTAACAGGAACATGGAAGTGCAATTAAAGCAGACAGAAAAGCAACTGTCAAAACAAATAACAGAAGAATGCCAAGCAGTTCAATTAAGAAGTGGGAAAACATTAAATACCTCACTTCAAAGTAGCAGGAAACCAAGAAATGAACAAGAGGATACTCAAAATCCCTCTGAGGACAAGCAGAGCCCAGAGAGGAACAAAGCTGGCGATGAACGCCCAGACCATGCTCGTTCCTGGCGTTCAACGCCAGAAACAAGCATGGATCCGGCGTTGAACGCCCAAAAGGAGCATGGTTCTGGCGTTCAAACGCCAGTGACAAACAAGGAGGTGGCGTCTAACGCCACTCCAGCTCCCACCACTGGCATTCAAATGCCAGTGGGGAATCAGTCACATACAAGTGCTGACCTTCCTAAAAAGGCTTCCCAACCCACTTCTGTAGGTAATAAACCTGCAGCAACTAAGGTTGAGGAATACAAAGCCAAAATGCCTTATCCTCAAAAACTCCGCCAAGCAGAACAGGATAAGCAATTTGCCCGCTTTGCAGACTATCTCAGGACTCTTGAAATAAAGATTCCGTTTGCAGAAGCACTTGAGCAAATACCTTCTTATGCTAAGTTCATGAAAGAGATCTTAAGTCATAAGAAGGATTGGAGGGAAACTGAAAAAGTTTACCTCACCGAAGAATGCAGTGTAGTCATTCTGAAAAGCTTACCTGAGAAGCTTAAAGATCCTGGGAGCTTTATGATACCATGCACATTAGAGGGTAATTGTACCAAGCAAGCTTTATGTGATCTTGGGGCAAGTATCAACCTAATACCTGCATCTACTATCAGGAAGCTTGGTTTAACTGAAGAAATCAAACCAACCAGGATATGTCTTCAACTTGCTGATGGTTCCATTAAATACCCATCAGGCGTGATTGAGGACATGATTGTCAAGGTTGGGCCATTTGCCTTTCCTACTGACTTTGTGGTGCTGGAAATGGAGGAGCACAAGAGTGCAACTCTCATTCTAGGAAGACCTTTCCTAGCAACTGGCCGAACCCTCATTGATGTCCAAAAAGGGGAAGTGACCTTGAGAGTCAATGAGGAGGAGTTCAAGTTGAATGTTGTCAAAGCAATGCAACATCCAGACACCCAAAATGACTGCATGAGTATTGATATTATTGATTCTCTGGTAAGAGAGGTCAATATGGCTGAGAGTTTGGAATCAGAGCTAGAGGACATCTTTAAAGATGTTCAGCCTGATTTGGAGGAGTCAGAGAAGATAATAGAACCTCTGAAAATCCCCCAAGAAGAGGAGAAACCTCCAAAACCCGAACTCAAACCATTACCACCAGCCCTGAAATATGCATTTCTGGGTGAAGGTGATACCTTTCCTGTAATCATAAGCTCTACCTTAGAGCCACAGGAAGAGAAAGCACTAATTCAAGTGCTAAGGACACACAAGACAGCTCTTGGGTGGTCCATCAGTGATCTTAAGGGCATTAGCCCAGCCAGATGCATGCACAAAATCTTGCTGGAAGATGACGCCAAGCCAGTGGTTCAACCACAAAGGCGGCTGAATCCAGCTATGAAAGAAGTGGTGCAAAAAGAGGTCACTAAACTACTAGAGGCTGGGATTATTTATCCTATTTCTGACAGCCCCTGGGTGAGCCCTGTCCAAGTTGTTCCAAAAAAAGGAGGCATGACAGTGGTTCACAATGAAAAAAATGAACTGGTTCCTAAAAGGACAGTTACAGGGTGGCGTATGTGCATTGATTACAGAAGGCTCAATACAGCCACCAGAAAGGATCATTTTCCTTTACCATTCATAGACCAGATGCTAGAAAGACTAGCAGGTCATGAATACTACTGCTTCCTGGATGGATATTCAGGTTATAATCAAATTGCAGTAGATCCCCAGGATCAAGAGAAAACGGCATTCACATGCCCATCTGGAGTATTTGCATACAGAAGGATGCCATTTGGCCTGTGCAATGCACCTGCAACCTTTCAGAGGTGCATGCTCTCAATTTTCTCTGATATGGTGGAAAAATTCCTGGAAGTCTTCATGGATGACTTTTCAGTATTTGGAGACTCATTCAGCTCCTGCCTAAACCATTTAGCACTTGTTCTGAAAAGATGCCAAGAGACTAATCTGGTTTTAAACTGGGAAAAATGTCACTTTATGGTGACTGAAGGAATTGTCCTTGGGCACAAAATTTCGAACAAGGGGATAGAGGTGGACCAAGCTAAGGTAGAAGTAATTGAAAAATTACCACCACCTGCTAATGTTAAGGCAATCAGAAGCTTTCTGGGACATGCAGGGTTCTATAGGAGGTTTATAAAGGATTTTTCAAAAATCGCCAAACCTCTGAGCAACCTGCTAGCTGCAGACACGCCATTTATCTTTGATGAAGAGTGTCTGCAAGCATTTGAGACTCTGAAAGCTAAATTGGTTACAGCACCAATCATCTCTGCACCAGACTGGACATTACCATTTGAACTGATGTGTGATGCCAGTGACCATGCCATTGGTGCAGTGTTGGGACAAAGGCATGACAAGCTTCTGCACGTCATTTACTATGCAAGCCGTGTGCTAAATGATGCACAGAAGAATTATACAACCACAGAAAAAGAGCTACTTGCAGTGGTTTACGTCATTGACAAATTCAGGTCCTACTTAGTAGGATCAAAAGTGATTGTGTACACTGATCATGCTGCTCTTAAATATCTACTCACAAAGCAGGATTCAAAACCCAGACTCATCAGATGGGTGCTGCTTCTGCAAGAGTTTGATATAGAAATAAGAGACAGAAAAGGGACAGAAAATCAAGTAGCAGATCACCTGTCCCGAATAGAACCAGTGGAAGGGGCGTCCCTCCCTCTCACTGAAATTTCTGAAACCTTTCCGGATGAGCAACTGCTGGCCGTCCAGGAAGTGCCATGGTTTGCAGACATTGCAAACTACAAGGCAGTAAGATTCATACCCAAAGAGTACAGTAAGGTGCAATCAAAGAAATTAATCACAGATGCAAAGTACTATCTTTGGGATGAACAATATCTCTTCAAGAGATGTGCAGACGGAGTAATCCGTAGATGTGTGCCTAAAGAGGAAGCACAGAAGATCCTTTGGCATTGCCATGGATCACAGTATGGAGGACATTTTGGAAGTGAGCGAACAGCCACAAGAGTCCTCCAAAGTGGCTTCTACTGGCCTACTCTCTATAAAGATTCCCGAGCATTTGTGCTTAACTGTGACAATTGCCAAAGATCAGGCAACCTACCTCACAGTTATGCCATGCCTCAACAAGGAATCTTGGAGATTGAGTTGTTTGATGTATGGGGCATTGACTTCATGGGACCTTTCCCACCATCATACTCAAACACTTATATTCTGGTGGCAGTGGATTATGTATCCAAATGGGTGGAGGCTATCGCAACACCCACTAATGACACTAAAACAGTGTTAAAATTCCTCCAGAAACATATCTTCAGCAGATTTGGTATCCCTAGAGTGTTAATCAGTGATGGGGGCACTCATTTCTGTAATAAACAGCTTTACTCTGCTCTGGTACGTTATGGAGTCAACCACAGGGTGGCTACTCCATATCATCCACAAACTAATGGGCAAGCTGAAGTCTCAAATAGAGAACTCAAAAGAATCCTAGAACGGACTGTAATTAACCGTAGAAAGGATTGGGCAAGAAGCTTGGATGATGCTCTGTGGGCATACAGAACAGCATTTAAGACCCCTATAGGGACCTCTCCATACCAGCTTGTGTATGGAAAGGCGTGTCACTTGCCAGTGGAACTGGAACACAAGGCCTACTGGGCAACCAGATTCCTGAACCTTGATGCCAAGTTAGCTGGAGAAAGACGATTACTCCAGTTAAATGAGCTAGAGGAATTTAGACTCAATGCTTTCGAAAATGCAAAAATTTACAAAGAGAAAGCAAAAAGATGGCATGATAAGAAATTGTCATCCAGAGTCTTTGAGCCAGGACAGAAAGTTCTGTTATTTAATTCAAGGCTCAAATTATTCCCTGGGAAATTAAAATCCCGGTGGAGAGGTCCATATGTAATTACAAGTGTATCACCATATGGATACATAGAACTTCAGGACAGTGACTCTAACAAAAAGTTCATTGTTAATGGACAACGAGTCAAACACTATCTTGAAGGAAATTTTGAGCAAGAGTGCTCACGACTGAGACTTAATTAAAACTCAGTAGCAGTCCAGCTAATGACATTAAAGAAGCGCTTGCTGGGAGGCAACCCAGCCATTTCCTAAGTATTTACTAATTAAATAAATTTTCTTTCTTTACAGGTTTAAGTTCAAGTATCTTCAAAGGTGAAATAGCAAATGGTTGAAGTCACAAAGTTACAGGGAAAATTGGAAGCTCACTGGCGTGAAAAAGCCAGTAAGAAATACTTTGGGCGTTAAACGCCCAAAAGAAGCTTCCACTGGGCGTTTAACGCCAGTAAGGGTAGCTATGTGGGCGTTAAACGCCAGAAAGGAGCATCTTCTGGGCGTTAAACACCAGAAAGATGCACCTTCTGGGCGTTTAACGCCAGTCTGCTAGCATCCTGGGCGTTCAGAAAAACGCCCAGTGACGAAGGACTTTCTGGGCGTTCAACGCCAGAAAGAAGCACAAAATGGGCGTTGAACGCCCAGGAGAAGCAACATGTGGGCGTTGAACGCCCCAAACATGCACCATGTGGGCGTTCAACGCCAGGATGATCGGAGGAGGTACAATTCGTTTTTCTTCATAATTTTTCAAAATTTTTATGTTTTAATTCATGATTTCTTGCATAAACATATTTTAAATTATCACCTTCAATTCCAAAAGTTTTTATCCTAATTTCTAAAATCCAATGTTGCAAATGTTTTAGATATATCTTAACCCAAAAAAAAAAAACAAATGGCTTTCAAATCCAATCCATCATCCTTTCAAATTTGTTTTCAAAACTTAATTTTTTTTTTAAAAATCTTTTTCAAAAAATAAATTTTGAATTTATCTTTTAAATTATTTTTCATATCTTCTTCTTTTAAAAATTATATCTTTTTCTGATCATATCTTTTAAAATCATATCTTCTATCTTATCTCTTTCTTATTTTTCGAAAATTACCCACCCCCTCCCTATATCTTGTATTCGGCGCCCTCCTCATCATCACCATCCCACAATTGCTCTCCTCCTATCCCTCTTCTTTCTTCTCTTTTGCTTGAGGACAAGCAAAGCTCTATGTTTGGTGTGGTTATCCGTGATCATCAAATTCATGGCCCCTAGAGGAAAGCAACCCACCCAAAAGGGCAAGAAAGAAAGCACTCCAAAGCCACTTTGGAATCAAGGGAAGTTCTTAACTAAAGAACATGCAGACCATTACTACAAGATAATGAGTCACAGATCAGTGATCCCGGAAGTCAGATTTGATCTGAAAGAAGATGAATATCCGGAGATCCAAGAGCAAATTCGAAACAGGCATTGGGAAATTCTGGCCAATCCTGAAACAAAAGTGGGAAGGAACATGGTTCAGGAGTTCTATGCTAATCTATGGCAGACAGACAGGCAAAGACTAATTGGAGCTGCTCTCTTTGACCATCAGACCCTAGTTAGAGGAAAGATCATTCATACTAATTCTGACAGGATCAGGGAGATATTTAAGCTTCCCCAACTGAAAGATGACCCAGACTCCTTCAATAGGAGAATGATGAGGGTCAATAAAGGGCTGGACAAAGTTCTGGAGGACATATGCATCCCTGGAGCCAAGTGGACCACCAGCACGACTGGCGTCCCGGTTCAGCTAAAAAGAGAAGATCTAAAACCAGTAGCCAGAGGCTGGTTGGATTTTGTTGGGCGCTCCATATTGCCCACCAGCAACCGTTCTGAAGTAACCATCAAAAGAGCTGTCATGATTCACTGCATCATGTTGGGAAAGGAGGTAGAAGTCCATCAGTTGATCTCATGTGAGCTATACAAAATAGCAAACAGGAACTCTAAGGACGCAAGATTGGCTTATCCAAGCCTAATTTCTATGCTTTGCAAAGATGCTGGAGTAAAGATGGGAATAACTGAATATATCCTAATTGAAAAGCCCATTACTGGAATATCAATGGTCAGACAACAGCAACAAGATGATCCAACCAAGAGGAGAGCACAAGAAGCCCTCCCAGAACTGCCCCAATTCGAATATTGGGAACATCTTGAGGCTTCTATTTCCAGATTGCAAGAAGCTATGGATCAAATAAAGGAAGAACAGAATAATCAAAGTAGCATGATTTGCAAACTGCTCAAGGAACAGGAGGAGCAAGGGCGTGATCTAAGGGAGCTAAAGCGCCAAAAGTTTAATCCATGAAAAAGCACCACATATTTTAGAGGAACATTTGCTCCTCAAAACAACAGGTTGCTGAGTTTCAATTTTTTTTTCTTTTCCTTTTCTTTTCCTGCTTTTAACTTAGTGATAGGATAATTATAGAAATTCACCTTAGGAGATGTTTAGTGGTAATTAGTATGTCTATTTTGATTTTATTTCCAATTAAGCTATGATTTATTTTTCTCAATCATCATCAGGCATGAATAAAGTAGTGGATTTATTTTAATAAAGAAGTAATCTATATTTTTCGAGTTCTTAATAATAAAATTTATAATTAATTATATGTGGTGGCAATACTTTTTGTTCTCTGAATGAATGCTTGAACAGTGCATTATATGTACTTTGAATTTGATGAATATTGGCTCCTGAAAGGATGAGGAACACGAAAAATATTGTTGATGATCTGAAAGATCATGAAATTGATTCTTGAAGCAAGAAAAAGCAGCAAAAAAAAAAAAGAGAGAGAATATTCACAAGCCATGAGCACTAGCCAAGAGTAAAAAGGATCCAAGGCTTTGAGCATCTATGGATAGGAGGGCCCAAGGAAATAAAATCCAGGCCTAAGCGGCTAAATCAAGCTGTCCCTAACCATGTGCTTGTGTCATGAAGGTCCAAGTGAAAAGCTTGAGACTGAGTGGTTAAAGTCGTGATCCAAAGCAAAAGAGTGTGCTTAAGAGCTCTGGACACCACTGACTGGGGACTCTAGCAAAGCTGAGTCACAATCTGAAAAGGTTCACCCAATTATGTGTCTGTGGCATTTATGTATCCGGTGGTAATACTGGAAGACAAAGTGCTTAGGGCCACGGCCAAGACTCATAAGTAGCTGTGTTCAAGAATCAACATACTATACTAGGAGAGTTAATAATACTATCTGAATTCTGAGTTCCTAAGGATGCCAATTATTCTGAAATTCTAAAGATACAGGGAGATGCCAAAACTGTTCAGAGACAAAAAGCTACAAGCCCCGCTCATCTAATAAGAATCTGAGCTTCATTTAAAACTCTAAAATATATATTACTTCTTAATTTCTGTTAGAACCTATTTTATTCATCTAGTTGCTTGAGGACAAGCAACAGTTTAAGTTTGGTGTTGTGATGAGCGGATATTTTGTACGCTTTTTGGGAGTAATTTCATGTAGATTTTAGCATGTTTCAGTTAGTTTTTAGTAGAATAATATTAGTTTTTAGGCAAAAATCATATTTCTGGACTTTACTATGAGTGTGTGTATTTTTCTGTGATTTCAGGTATTTTCTGGCTGAAATTGAGGGAGTTGAGCAAAAATCTGACTTAGGCTGAAAAAGGACTGCTGATGCTGTTGGATCCTGACCTCCCTGCACTCGAAATGGATTTTCTGGAGCTACAGGAGTCCAATTGGCGCGCTCTCAACGGCGTTGGAAAGTAGACATCCAGGGCTTTCCAGCAATATATAATAGTCCATACTTTGCGCAAAGATAGACGACGTAAATTGGCGTTGAACGCCAAGTACATGCTGCTGTCTGGAGTTAAACGCCAGAAAAACGTCATGATCCGGAGTTGAACGCCCAAAACACGTCATAACCTGGAGTTTAACGCCAAGAAAGGTTTTTACACGTGGAAAGCTTTAGTCTCAGCCCCAGCACACACCAAGTGGGCCCCAGAAGTGGATTTCTGCACCAATTATCTTAGTTTATTCATTTTCTATAAACCTAGGTTACTAGTTTACTATTTAAACAACTTTTACAGACTTATCTTGTACCTCATGACATTTTTCAGATCTGAATTACATACTTTTGACGGCATGAGTCTCTAAACTCCATTGTTGGGGGTGAGGAGCTCTGCAGCGTCTCGATGATTTAATACAATTCCTTTGTTTTCCATTCAAACACGCTTGTTCTTATCTAAGATGTTTATTCGCGCTTAATTGTGAAGAAGGTGATGATCCGTGACACTCATCACCTTCCTCAATCTATGAACGTGTGCCTGACAACCACCTCCGTTCTACATCAGACTGAATGAATATCTCTTAGATTCCTAATCAGAATCTTCGTGGTATAAGCCAGATGGATGGCGGCATTCATGAGAATCCGGAAAGTCTAAACCTTGTCTGTGGTATTCCGAGTAGGATTCTGGGATTGAATGACTGTGACGTGCTTCAAACTCCTGAGGGCTGGGCGTTAGTGACAGACGCAAAAGAATCAAGGGATTCTATTCCAACCTGATTGAGAACCGACAGATGATTAGCCGTGCTGTGACAGAGCATAGGAACGTTTTCACTGAGAGGATGGGAGGTAGCCATTGACAACGGTGACACCCTACAGAGAGCTTGCCTTGGAAGGAACCTGCGTGTGAGAAGAGGATTTCAAGGAAGAGTTGAAGTCAAAGGACAAAGCATCTCCAAAACTCCAACATATTCCACAATCCTTTATAAACAAGTAACTCTATTATTCCCTATTATTTTAACTTACAATTTTAAGTAGTTTGTAGTTTGGCTTTTTACAAGTAAATCCACATAACTTCATTAGCCTCCTGACTAAGATCAATAAAATAACATTGATTGCTTCAAACCAATAATCTCCGTGGGATCGACCCTTACTCACGTAAGGTATTACTTGGACGACCCAGTGCACTTGCTGGTTAGTTGAACGAAGTTGATCTTGGACCAGACTCTATTATCATATTCTATAAAGAGATACAATTTCGTCCACCAGTGTTGCACACCAAAACAGTTTAAGGGAGAATGAAAGATTCTAAGTTTGGTGTTCCACCAAAAATATCATTTAAAAACACATTCTCACCTATTGCATGATGCTAGCTCCAAGCAACCAAACACATTATTTAACTGTTTAATTGCTTTCTAGCTTTAATTTCATTAACCTTTAGCAAGGACACAAGGCTTCACACATGGTTAAAACTGTTGCATAAGAGGTAGTGGCAAACAATTAAGTTTGGTGTTCCCACACCAAAATCAATCCAGAGTCACACTCAATTTATGCATACTAACCATACAATTAAGGGCTTGAGAAGCAAGCAACTTTGAGGATTATGCAGAACATGAGTCAACAATTGAAGACATTATGCATTTTAACTCAAAGAGGACACAACAGAAGGAAAAATCAAAGAGCTGCAACTTCAAAGGTTGTTTCTAAAACTTAACCCTTGCTGCTGTGAAATGTTTTGAATCTGGAAACCATTGTATGCCTTGCTAAAGTGTTTATCTAGCTGCAAGTGAAATTGTTTGTCAAAAATGCTAAATCTGCATAATGCTTGTTATCCATCACTTAGCTTGAAAATTGTTTTGTTTCCCATATGCTTGAATAAAAGAGTTTGGTTTGAATTGAAAAGTGAAATATCCAATGTTGCATAAGTATGAATGGAAGTTGGTGGTGGTATATGTGTTTGATTAAATGCATAACTCATGAAATAATTGTTGCATAATATCATTTTCATTCAAGTGTGAGTTAGCTTGCTGGTGTAAAGATTCTTATCAATAATGAAAAAGCCCTTGGTAACGAAAACAGAAAGAAAAGGAAGAAAGAAAAAGCCAAAATGGCAAGAAAAACAAAGAATAAAGGTTGGACACCAATAGCTTGGACCCTAGGATATATGCCTGTGGTGTTCTTGTACTAAGATCTGCTTGGATGAGTAAATTCTAAGGGGTATTTTAAAACCCGGTCACTTAGATCAACTGATTTGGGATGGCCAATTGAAAGTCCACAATAAAGAGCAACTTAGATACAAAACATTTAGTTATCCAAAGAGAGGCTGGGCATCAATGATCCTAGGAAGAATTAGTGAGCTAAGTGTCTGTGGTGGAGAGATGTTGAGTAAAAGAAAGAAACAAATAAAGCCAAAGGCTAATACTGCAACATTTGACACCAAACCTCTAAAAGAACAATAAGCTTGTTAAGCATTGTAAGCCAAGAAAAGTTAGCAAGGGAGTAATTAAAAAGTGAGTCTTCTAACAGCAAGTTTAGCAAGCCTTTGAGGAAAGATGTGTATTATGCAGCAGCAACAATAAGTGAGTTGTCATTGTCTGCATAAAGACCCCATAAATCAAGTTCTGCTATATGCCTAATAAGGATATGTGTTCTTTTCTTATTCATGCCATTTACTCTTATTTTTGATGCTTGCTTGGGGACAAGCAAGATTTAAGTTTGGTGTTGTGATGACAAGTCATCATATACCCATTTTTCAAGCTAATTTCACTTGTTTTGTTAGCATTTATGCACTTTCTTACATCCTAAGTAAGTGATTTGGAGTGAAAATGCATAACTTCTCTAAATCAAGCAACCAACATGAAATTAATGTTAAATCATGAGGTTTAAGCTAATTTTAATTGAATTTTAATTGATTTATAAGCCTCTTGAATTTAGTGATACTTTGAGTGGTTGTTTTGGTTTATTGAAGGTGAAGAAAAGAAAAGAAAAGGAAAAGCGTGGCCTAAGAAGTGTAGCTCAAGGAAAGGAAAGTGTGGTCAAAGAGAAAGGAAGTGTGCCGCATGCAAAGGGGAGGCAATGTTTGCCCTCTACAAGGGCACACTGCCCTCTAGGAGGGCAACATAAGAAAACCAAGAAGAGAAGGCAACTCTGCCCTGCCCACTCCAAGGGCAGAGCATAATTTTGTGCCTTGGAACCAAGAGGAATAAAATGTTGCCCTGCCCTCCACAAGGGCAGTATCGGGCTCTCCAAGGAAGAAAATCAAAGGAAAAATATCACCCATGCATGCCACAAGAATCGAACACGGAACAAGGAAGAAGCAAGGAACTAAGGTTGAGTGCCGTGCCAAGAAACCAAGGAAAATGATCAAGCGTGTGTCTCTGCCCAGATTCGAACACGGGCCTTCATTTTGGAAACACTGCCCTGCCCTCCGCGAGGGCAGGGCAGCATTTGGACTGATGCACAAATCTGGCGCACCACACACAAATCTGGCGCACCAATTCTCTCCTGGCAGCACCAAGCACGCACCAAGCTCGATCCTGGCAGCACCAAAATTTCCTGCCCTGCCCTCCGCGAGGGCAGGGCAGCATCCTATGCACCACACACAAATCTGGCGCACCAATTCTTAATTCTGGCGCACCAACTCTTGATTCTGGCAGCACCAACAGCGCACCAAGGCATTTCTGGCGCACCAACTTTTCCTGCCCTGCCCTTGGCGCGGGCAGGGCAGTGTTTTGCGCACCAAAGTCGCACCAGACCGCACCAAGGCCGCACCAACATGCACCAAATCCTGCCCTGCCCTCCACAAGGGCAGGGCAGCCTCCTGGGAGCAACTTTTCATGGGCCAAAAATTCAAATTAAAACCCCATTTTATTTCATTCCTTCACCAATTCAAAAGCCCATCCAAATCCCAATATCCAAGAATAGAAAGTGTATAAATAGGAGTTAGTTTGATGTAATTAGGACCTTTACTTTGAGCTTTAAACTTTCACTTTTATTTTGAGCCTTTGAATATTCCTAGTGACTTGACTGAGATTTCTGAGAATTGGGGAGGAGAATTGATCTCTCTTCTTCCTCATTCTTGCCTGAGCACTTCTAATCTTCAGTTTCTGAGTTTTGGGTGTGAGAAATTGAGGAAATTATGTCTCACTTCCCATTCAAATTCTCTTTTAATTCTTTTCTGCATAATTGAATCTATTTACATTCTCTTTACTGCTTCTTCTTCTAATTCTTGTCAATTGCTTTGTGAGCTTGGATCTAGGAAGGCAAATAGAGATCTAGGCTCTGCTACCTAGTCTCTTGAGACCTGAGACCCAATTTTACTTTTGGTTCTTCTGTGAACCCTGCTGCACTTTATTTCCTTGCTGTTTGAATTCTCATTGCTTCCAATTCAATTTCTGCTCTCTTAATTGTTGCAATTCACATTCTCTTGTTTAGATTCTGCAATCCCTGTCCTCAATTCCCTTTTACTTTCAAGCAATTTATACTCCTTGCAATTTAAGTTACTGCAATTTACATTTCTTGCACTTTAAGTTTCAGTCATTTACTTTCTTGTTCTTTAAGATTCTGCAAGTTTACTTTCCTGCTCTTTAATTTACTGCAATTTGCCCTTCCCCCTTTACATTTACTGTCATTTACTTCCTGTTAAACACAAATCACTCAACCAACACTTGATTCGCTTGACTAAACCAACCACTAAACTAAAATTGCTCAATCCTTCAATCCCTGTGGGATCGACCTCACTCATGTGAGTTATTATTACTTGATGCGACCCGGTACACTTGCCGGTGAGTTTTGTGTTGGATCGTTTTCCACACATCACTTTTACCACACCAAACTTAAAATATTGCTCGTCCTCGAGCAAGAAAAGAAAGAAGAGAAGAAGAAGAAGAAGAAGAAAAGATAGAGGAGAAGGGGAGGTGTAGGTTTCGGCCAAGGTATAGAAGAGGGGGTTGTGTTGTGTGAAAATGAAGTAGAATGGAGGGGTATATATAGGGAGGGGGGAGAGGGTAGGTTCGGCCATATTGGGTGGGTTTGGGTGGGAAACTTATTTTGAATTTTGAAGGTGGGTGGGGTTTATGGGGAAGAGTGGATGGATGTGAGTGGTGAAGGGGGTAATTGGGAAGAGAGATTGAAGTTGTTGGGAAGTGTGTTTATGGGGAAGAGAGAATAAATAGTGAGAAGAGGGGAGATAATGGTAGGTGGAGATCCTGTGGGGTCCACAGATCCTGAGGTGTCAAGGATTTACATCCCTGCACCAATTTAGGCATGTAAAATGCCTTAGCATACCATTCTGGCGTTTAAACGCCGAAGTGGTGCACGTTCTGGGCGTTCAATGCCCATGTGTAGCATATTTCTGGCGTTGAACGCCAGTTCCATGCTTGTTACTGGCATTCAGCGCCAGCTTTCCTCAGAGCACATTCCTGGCGTCCAAACTCCAGGATGTTGCTTGTTTCTGGCGTTCAGCGCCAAATCCATGCTCTGTTCTGGCGTTGAACGCCAGCCAGATGCACCTTACTGGCATTTAAACGCCAGTAAGTCCTTCCTCTAGGGTGTGATTTTTCCTCTGCTGTTTTTTATTCTGTTTTTAATTTTAATATTTTTTTGTGACTCCTCATGATCATGAACCTACTAAAACACAAAATAACAATAAAAAAAATAAAAAATAAAATTAGATAAATAAAAATTGGGTTGTCTCCCAACAAGCGCTCTTTTAGTGTCACTAGCTTGACAGTGGACTCTCATGGAGCCTTTAGAGAAGTTCAGAGCATGATGAAGGTTTCCCAACACCAAACTTAGAGTTTGAATGTGGGGTCTTCTCAACACCAAACTTAGAGTTTGGTTGTGGCCTCCCAACACCAAACTTAGAGTTTGATTGTGGGGGCTCTTTTTGACTCTGTACTGAGAGAAGCTCTGCATGCTTACTCTCCCTTGTTACAGAAGGATAGCCGTGTGCCTTAAACACAAGGTACTCCCCATTCAATTGAAGGACTAATTCTCCTCTGTTAACATCAATCACAGCACCTGCTGTGGCTAGGAAAGGTCTTCCAAGGATGATGCATTCATCTCCTTCCTTCCTAGTGTCTAAGATTATCAAATCAGCAGGGATGTAAAGGCCTTCAACCTTTACTAACACATCCTCTACTAATCCATAAGCCTGTCTTACTGACTTGTTTGCCAATTGTAATGAGAATAAGGCAGGCTGTACCTCAATGATCCCTAGTTTCTCCGTTACAGAGAGTGGCATAAGATTTATGCCTGACCCCAGGTCACACAGAGCCTTTTCAAAGGTCATGGTGCCTATGGTACAGGGTATTAAGAATTTCCCAGGATCTTATTTCTTTTGAGGTAGAGTTTACTGAACCCATGTATCAAGTTCACTAATGAGCAAGGGAGGTTCACCTTCCCAAGTCTCATTACCAATTAACTTGGCATTCAGCTTCATGATGGCTCCTAGATATTGAGCAACTTTCTCTCCAATTACATCTTCATCCTCTTCAGAGGAAGAATAGTCTTCAGAGCTCATGAATGGCAGAAGGAGATTTAGTGGAATCTCTATGGTCTCTATATGAGCCTCAGATTCCTTTAAGTCTTCAATAGGGAACTCCTTCTTGCTTGAGAGTCATCCCAGGAGGTCTTCCTCACTAGGATTTTCGTCCTTCTCCTCCCTTGTACATTCGGCCATATTGATTACATCAATGGCCTTGCACTCTCCTCTTGGATTTTCTTTTGTATTGCTTGGGAGAGTACTGGGAGGAGTTTCAATGATTTTCTTACTCAGCTGGCCCACTTGTGCCTCCAAATTTCTAATGGAGGATCTTGTTTCACTCATGAAACTTAAAGTGGCCTTAGACAGATCAGAGACTATGTTTGATAAGTTAGGGGGACTCTGTTCAGAATTCTCTGTCTGTTGCTGAGAAGATGATGGAAAAGGCTTGTTATTGCTGAGCCTGTTTCTTCCACCATTATTAAAGCCTTGTTGAGGCTTTTGTTGATCCTTCCATGAGAAATTTGGATGATTTCTCCATGATGAATTATGGGTGTTTCCATAAGGTTCACGCATGTAATTAACCTCTGCCATTGCAGGGTTCTCAGGATCATAAGCTTCTTCAGAAGCTGCCTCTTTAGTACCGTTGGATGCATTTTGCCATCCATTCAAACTTTGAGAGATCATGTTGACTTGCTGAGTCAACACTTTGTTCTGAGCCAATATGGCATTCAGAGCATCAATTTCAAGAACTCCCTTTCTTTGAGGCGTCCCATTATTCACGGAATTTCTCTCTGAAGTGTACATGAATTGGTTATTTGCAACCATGTCAATACGTTCTTGAGCTTCTGCAGGCGTTTTCTTTAAGTGAATGGATCCACCTGCAGAATGGTCCAATGACATTTTGGAAAACTCAGATAGACCATAATAGAATATATCTAATATGGTCCATTCTGAAAACATGTCAGAAGAACACTTTTTGGTCATTTTCTTGTATCTTTCCCAAGCTTCATAGAAGGATTCACCATCTTTTTGCTTGAAGGTTTGAACATCCACTTTAAGCTTGCTCAGCTTTTGAGGAGGAAAGAATTTATCCAAGAAGGCTGTGACCAGCTTATCCCAGGAGTCCAGGCTATCTTTAGGTTGTGAGTCCAACCATGTTCTAGCTCTGTCTCTTACAGCAAAAGGGAAAAGCATGAGCCTGTAGACTTCAGGATCTACTCCATTCGTCTTTACAGTCTCACAAATCTGCAAGAACTCAGTTAAAAACTGGTAAGGATCTTCAAATGGAAGTCCATGAAACTTGCAGTTCTATTGCATTAGAGCAACTAATTGAGGTTTCAGCTCAAAATTGTTTGCTCCAATGACAGGAATTGAGATGCTTCTTCCATCAAATTTGGAAGTTGGTTTAGTGAAATCACCAAGCATCCTCCTTGCATTATTGTTGTTGGGTTCAGCTGCCATCTCCTTTTCTTGTTCGAAAATTTCAAAAAGGTTGTCTCTGGATTGTTGTAATTTAGTTTCTCTTAATTTCCTCTTCAGAGTCCTTTCAGGTTCAGGATCAGCTTCAACAAGAATGCCTTTTTCCTTGTTCCTGCTCATATAGGGAAGAAGAGAACAAGAAAAGAAAGAGGAATCCTCTCTGTCACAGTATAGAGATTCCTTTATGTTAGTAGAAGAAGAAAGAGAATAGGAGTGAAGAATAATGAATAGGTAGGGGCAGTGATTTGAGATGAAGAGAGGTGAAGAGAAGTGTTAGTAGAGAAATAAATAAATAGAAGAAGGGAAGAGGGAAGAAATTTCGAAAATAAATTTGAAAAGAAGTTAAATGATTTTCGAAAATAAAAGATAAGATAGAATTAAAATTAAAACAATTAATTAATTAAAAAGAATTTTTGAAAAGGGGATGAGATATTTTCGAAAATTAGAGAGAGAAAAGTAGTTAGGTGGTTTTGAAAAAGATAAGAGACAAACAAAAAGTCAAATAGTTAGTTGAAAAAGATATTAAAATCAAATTTGAAAAGATAAGAAGATAAGAAGTTAGATAAGATATTTTGAAATTAAATTTTTAAAAAAAGATAAAATTTTGAAAAAGATATGATATAAAAGATAAGATAAGATAGATTTAATTTTTAAAATTAAAATTAATTACTTAACTAACAAGAAATTAAAAGATAAGATTCTAGAATTTAAAGATTGAACCTTTCTTAACAAGATAGTAACAAACTTCAAATTTTTGAATCAATCATAGTAATTGTGAGCATAATTTTTGAAAATATGATGTAAAAGATAGGAAAAAGATTTTGAAAATTTTAAAAAAATATTTTTGAAAATTTTCGAAAAACAAAGATAAAATTGAAAAGATATGATTTTTGAAAAAGATTTTGAAAAGATAAGATTTTTTTTAAAAAAAATTGAAAATTTGACTTGACTTGTAAGAAACAACTAATTTTTAAAATTTTTGACCAAGTCAACCCAAAATTTCAAAAATTTGGAGGGAAATAAGGAAAAGATATTTTTTTTTATTTTTGAATTTTTAATGATCAGAGAGAAAAACACAAATATGACCCAAAACATAAAAATTTTGGATCAAAACACATGATGCATGCAAAAACACTATGAATGTCAAGATGAACACCAAGAGCACTTTGAAGATCATGATGAACATCAAGAACATAATTTTGAAAAATTTTTTGATGCAAAGAAAACATGCAAGACACCAAACTTAAAAATCTTTAATGCATGGACTCTAACAAACGAAAAATGCATATGAAAAACAACAAACAACTCAAAACAAGAAAACATCAAGATCAAACAAGAAGACTTGTCAAGAACAACTTGAAGATCATGAAGAACACCATGAATGTATGAATTTTCGAAAAATGCAAGAAAAAATTTTTAAAGCATGCAATTGACACCAAATTTAAAAATTGACTCAAGACTCAAACAAGAAACACAAAATATTTTTTGTTTTTATGATTTTCTAATTTTTTTTGTATTTTCTTTTATTTTTTTCGAAAATTATATTTAAAAAAAACGAGAATAGAGAAAAATTTTTGAAAGAATTTTTTTTGAAAACTTTTGAAAAGAAAATTACCTAATCTGAGCAACAAGATGAACCGTCAGTTGTCCATACTCGAACAATCTCCGGCAACGGCACCAAAAATTTGGTGAGCGAAATTGTTACTCATGCTTAAATTGTTGTTCGAAATTGATTGTCCCTGGTGATGGCGCCAAAAACCTGGTGCGCAATACCATGGTCCAAGCATAACTTCACAACTTCGCACAACTAACCAGCAACTGTACTGTGTCGTTCAAGTAATACCTTACGTGAGTAAGGGTCGATCCCACAGAGATTGTTGGTATGAAGCAAGCTATGGTCATCTTGTAAATCCCAGTCAGGCGGATTCAAATATGATTGGATTAGATATTCAAAAGATAAATAAAATAAACAAGAAATAAAGATAAGTTACTCATGTAATTCAATGGTGGGAATTTCAGATAGGTGCATGGAGGTGCTGTGTTCCTTCCGAATCTCTACTTTCTTATTACATTCATCCAAGCCTTCTTACTCCTTTCCATGGCAAGCTGTATGTAGGGCATCACCGTTGTCAATGGCTACATCCTATCCTCTCAGTGAAAATGGTCCAAATGCTCTATCACAGCACGGCTAATCATCTGTCGGTTCACAATCAGGTTGGAGTAGAATCCCTTGATTCTTTTGTGTCTGTCACTAACGCCCAGCCTTCAGGAGTTTGAAGCTCGTCACAGTCATTCAATCCCGAAATCCTACTCGGAATACCACAGACAAGGTTAGACTTTCCGGATTCCCATGAATGCCGCCATCAATTCTAGCTTATACCACGAAGACTCTGATTAAGGAATCCAAGAGATATGCGCCCGGCCTAAGGTAGAACGGAAGTGGTTGTCAGTCACGCGCGTTCATAGGTGAGAATGATGATGAGTGTCACGGATCATCACATTCATCAAGTTGAAGTGCAACGAATATCTTAGAACCGGAATAAATCGAATTGGATAGAAAATAATAGTAATTGCATTGAAACTTGAGGTACAGCAGAGCTCCACACCCTTAATCTATGGTGTGTAGAAACTCCACTGTTGAAAATACATAAGTGAAAGGTCCAGGCATGGCCAAATGGCCAGCCCCCAAAACGTGATCAATAGTCTCCTTAGATGAATAATAAAATAAAACTGAGACCAAAGATGTCTAATACAATAGTAAGTTATCCTATTTATACTAGACTAGCTACTAGGGTTTACAAGAGTAAGTAATTGATGCACAAATCCACTTCCGGGGCCCACTTGGTGTATGTTTGGGCTGAGCTTGATCTGTCCACGAGCTAAGACTTCTCTTGGAGTTGAACGCCAAGTTGTAACGTGTTTTGGGCGTTCAACACTAGTTCGTGACGTGTTTCTGGCGTTTGACTCCAGACAGCAACATGGAACTGGCGTTGAGCGCCAGTTTACATCGTCAAATCACGAATAAACTATGGACTATTATATATTGCTGGAAAGCTCTGGATGTCTACTTTTCAACGCCGTTAAGAGCGCGCCATTTGAAGTTCTGTAGCTCCAGAAAATTCATTTCAAGTGCAGGGAGGTCAGATTCTAACAGCATCAGCAGTCCTTTGTCAGCCTCCTATCAGAGTTTTGCTCAGGTCCCTCAATTTCAGCCAGAAAATACCTAAAATCACAGAAAAACACACAAACTCATAGTAAAGTCCAGAAATGTAAATTTAGCATTAAAACCAATGAAAACATCCCTAAAAGTAACTAGATTATACTAAAAACTACCTAAAAAAATGCCAAAAAGCGTATAAATTATCCGCTCATCATTTACCCTTTCCTTTTTCAATTAAAACCAATTTCTTATGCAAAAAGGGTGACTAAGTTTTGACAATTCAAACATGGTTTCTAATCACAACCATAATGCAAAAAGAAAAAATATGCAAAAGGCTATAAAGAAAAATCCAACTAAAAGTATGGAATCTAGCATCCAAAATCCAAAAAGCATCCAAAACATCTAAAATCCAAAATATGCAGTAAAAGTATCCAAAATAAACCAAAATGACAAGTATATACAAAAGTGCGCAAAATAAGATAACTAGGTAGCATAACTAGGAAATAGCTAAAATGTTCACCGGTCCTCTAATGGTGCCATCGGCAACTTCCCCACACTTAAGATCAAGCATCATTTCGATGCTAATCCTGAAGATCAAGGATAGGTGCACCGGTAGGCTCTGGCTCTGGCTGTGGTACCGGCTGAGGCTGAGTCTCTTGAGTCTGAGGTGGTACCTCCACATGAACTAGCTCCTCCTCATGAGTACTCTCATCATGTAAATCGGGCTGCTCCTCCTCATGGGTCTCCTCATCAGAACCGGAAGACTCTGGTAGAGGGGGTAGCTCAAGGCCCTGGGCCACAAACAGCTGGTCAAGCCGGTCCAGGCGACGCATGATCTGGCGCTTGCTGTGCTCCATGTAGCGGAAGAGACGCTGAACTAGTAAGTAAGTCGGCTGAGGTGCGGCCGGTGGTGGCATAGGAAGTGCTGCGACTGAGGTAGATGCTCCTGCAGGGGCTGATGATGAAGAGGGTCCAGCTCCCTCAACTGCTGCTCTAGCCCGAGATCGGCGTCGAGAGGCAGGCTTCTCGTGCACCCAGGATCCCCATGGAATGGTAACTGGCTCCTTCTGAGGGAGCGGTTGGAGGTGGCGATACATCATCCTGGTGCCACGGAACTCTGGCTCTCTGAATCATCTGAGTGACCATAACCGGGAAAGGAAAGATGCCTCGGATATGGGCTCTCCACATAAATCGCTTGATCAGCTGAGGGTAATAAACTTCTTTTTCCTCCATCACACAGCTGATCAAGATCAACATAGCAACTGGGATCTCTGTGAAGTGAGTAGTAGGCATGACGTAGTGAGCAAAAATCTGCTGCCAAGTCTTGGCCTCTTTGCTCAGATAACTGAAGAGCATCCCCTTGGGTGTCTTGTTCTCGGCATACATCACCCAGGGGGCATCTGGAGTAGCAACCATGGCTCTCAGTGCGTCAAAATCGAAGGTCATGCAATGAAGGTCTATCTCAGCCTGTAGGAAGGCATCAGTGTCACTGGTCTTAGGCCGGCAGGTAAGGGCATCCTCAATGGCTTGCTCTGAAATAGGTACTTCAATCCCTCTAACAAGTACTGAGTCAAGGGTGTGGCGGAAGAAATTGCAGTAAAATTCCTGCACCCAAGAGCGGTTCACCCGGCTCAACTCTCTATCCACAAAAGCCAAACCCATCCGGTCAATGCATTGGTGGATGATGTCAGTCAAATCCGATGGGATAACTAGCTTCTTCTCAGTATTCAGATTCTTTGAATTGTAGGATGGGAATCTGAGTTCACAGTAGAGATTGGGAAATTTGACCTCATCCTGAGCTGGCAACATCTGGTTTGCTTTCTCTATTTCATTTAGAGGGTTTTGAGCATAGGCTATGCAAAAGTAGGGTCTGGTGTTCTCTTCCTCTTTTTGGAAGATGCTACTTTTCTTTTTCCTTTGTCTGACATCCTGAAAAAAAAAATGATAGCAATTAAGCATGTAGCACATAGCAAATAATAGGTATATTCGCGATGTAGGAGTGGAAAGTAATCATGATGTGAATTGAAAACTTGGTTTGCAAATAAGCATAAGTGGAAACATAAACCAAGAATTCAATGTTCAATAAAATAAACAACTCTCACAAATTAAGCATTTCTCATCATACTTTGAAAGAATGATTAAAGAAAGTTAAGTGTAAGTGAAGTTAAGCCGGTGGCTAAAGAAATTAGTGAGTTAGGAAAGTGGAATTAGAAATTAGTGGTATGATGATAGATGAGCTTAATGAAGGAAGAGTTGTGACTAAGCATATGAATCATGTTCACAATCATGAGAGTATAGACATAACAAAAGTAGCTTTCACACTAATTGGTGTTATAAATAATAGAAAGTGAACGAGCAACTATGAACAAGTAGAAATCGAATTTAGAAAAAGAAAAGAAGTCACAGATAAGGGTACACCAATGTTTGTGAAGGAATGAGATTGAAGAATTGCAATAATTGATTTACAGAGAGTGTTAGGCAATTCTCGATCCCATTAGGTCAATGCCAATCGCGGGAGTCAAATAGAGATGGAAATTAGCCCAATTTGAACTTGGTGTGCATTAAGTAAAGCTTAGAAAATGTATATGCCAAGTTCAATTTGTCAATAGAAATTAGAAGTGAAAACAGTTTTCTTGAAAATTGGGCAGCATTCTGGCTTAAAATTGGACGTTCCCGGATAGGCAAATGGACCAAAGACAGCATCAATCAATTGATAATCATGAAATCAAGTAGACATGGCAGGAATTAAACGCAATGTTCATCAATCAAAGCCACAACGCTCGGTAAACAATCAATGCATACATGGGCATGTGAACATGTACGGCGCAATTATCAGGCCTAGAATCCTCTAACCACAGCCTAGCTACCTAACAGTAGTTATTCCTATCTATCCTAACATTCAAAAACTACATTCTAACTAATTGCAGGCATTAACAGTGACTAATGTGCAGTAAAACCAAAACAGAGCTGAGGTAAGGGAGTTGGGCAGTGACTTGAAGGTGGAGCAGAAATGGAAATGGGAATTGGGGAGGGCAGGCAGCAGAGATACGAGCTAGAAGCAGAATGCCACCGCGGTGGTGGCGGTTACGACGGAGATTCACGGTGGTAACCAGGCGGAGCAGAGGAGAGGGTGGAAGCAGTGCTATGGAGACTGAGGTGGCGGAAAATGGGAGATAATGGGAGAGCTTACCGGCAGCCGATGATGCGCGACGGTGGTCCTCGCGGCGGCAGTGGCGATGGGTGAGAGAGACAGAGCGGGTGAGAGTGATGTGGCGAGAAGGGCAGAGGGGTGAGGGTGATGTGATGGTGGTGACAGTCGGGGTGTGGTCGCCGGCGGTGATGGGGTTGAGGGGGTTGAGGAGACGGCGAGAGGAAGAAGAAGGAAAGGGAGGGGAAGAAGGGTGGAGGGTGGGGTGCGCGACTGCACAGCGTTCCTCGCGTCCTTAGGGTTATCATATTTTTATATCGACGTGGGCGTGCACGGTGCGCGTACGCGTAAATTGATGGATTTGGGAACCGACGCGTGCGCGCCTTGAGCGCTTATGCGTGGATGGTGAAAATTGGTAGGGACGCGTGTGCGTATGGTGCGCGCACGCGTGCAAGGAGTTGGGCTGGAGGCATCGTGCTGGCCCAGCGCTCGCCTAACTCTCTGGACGAATGTATGGGATGGTTGCATCAGCTAGGTGGCGTGTACGCGGCAGGCGTGCATCCGTGTGCATTGACAGTTTCTCTTAATGGCGCTCAAGCACGATATGTGCGCTCGCGTGCTTCCCCCTTTTTGCGTATAAACGCGTATGCGGCAAGTGCGCGTCCGCGTGAGGTGAGTTGGGCTAAGAGCTCAATGCTCGCATGAGAAAGGCCCAACTCTCTGGAAAGAGTGTGATGGTGCATTTGCTCATGGACGCGTGCCCGTATGTCGTGCGCGCACGTCCTCCCCTCTTTTTTTTTTAATTGCCTTCTAAGCAGAAAAATATGCCCAGGTGCTCCCTATAATGCTCACAACTCTTTATTCATCCAACTATCATACAATTCACAAAAAATGCTATTTGATTTTATTCATCTACTACTAAACACAACATACATGTGACTATGCTAACAATCGATTTATGCAAACAAATCTATATGAAATGTACCTACAATGGCAACTCAAATCACTTATTAGACAAAATTAAAAGAGAGTGGAAAGAGTTTACCATGGTGGGGTGTCTCTCACCTAGCACTTTTAGTTTAAGTCCTTAAGTTGGATATTTTGAGGAGCTCATTGTCATGGTGGCTTATGTTTGTACTCATCCTTGAATCTCCAAGGATCTTTGCTTCTTGAATGGTTGACAGAAATTACAACCATCTTCACCAATCTAGGGTAAAGTTCTACCCAAGATATGAGTTCCCATAGTTGGTCTTCACATAGCGAACCGGGATCCCATATCTTATCTTCACACCCATCCGTGAGTTGGGTTTCATGATTTCTCCGTACGGGTGGTTGGCATAAGTGTGGTTGACATGTAGAATTCTCTTTAGTCCACCAATGTTTCCTTCTAGACCTATACAAAGTGAATCTTGTCCCATCATAATCCCTACACCTTAAAGCTTTGACCTTGGTGAGCTTTACACCGAATTTCCAACCACTACACAACTCGTTCTTACTTTTAATTTCACAAAGAGCTTTAAGTTGTCCATCTATTTCAATCAAACCATATTCAAGTGAGAAAATAAAGCTTAGAGATAAGGATTTTACCCACTTGAATATTGTGTTGGATGGTGACTTGGGAAGAGAGACTTCCCCACATTTAGACAATGCAAGGTCTACATCATTGTGCTCTTCTTTGTGTAATTCCACCTCTTGACAAATTTTTTCAATTTCAACCTTTCCCTTTTTATCACTTGGATTGGTGTTGACTTCAAGGACCTCGATTTCTCGCCCAATGGGAGGTGATTCAATTTTGGATATGAATTCATTGATGAGTAAATCCATCTCTTGATCAACCCCTTCATATTCTTCAATTTCAATATACACCGTGCCAACGTTCTCTCCTTGGTGGATCTCCTTCGGTTTATTCTCTTTTTCATTGTTTACCAAGGGTATGGGTGATTGTGCACACTCTTCTAGTATTCCAATTTCATGCCCAATGGAGGGGTATTGAATTGTAGCTAGAAATTCCTCCATGATTGAATCTATCTCATGAGTAGCCTCTTCATATTCTTCAATTTTGAGATGCTCCGGAGGTTGTTGGAATTCACATGACGGTTCCACATCTCTTAGATCTTGAACCATTTCCTTCTTTATTTCAATAACCGTGGGTCTCTCCAATTGTTCTATTACTACTACCGATTTCTTTTTCACCGTATTCTCTGATATCTTCTCCACACTTTGCTCTTCCTTAGGCTTTTCACATGTGGCTACGGGGAGAACTTGAGTACTCAAACATTGGTGGGCTAAAGCGTGCACCACCTTGGTCAAATTGGTCACAAACTCAAATGTGTCCCGTTTCATGGCTTCTTGTCCTTGAAGTAACAAAGTGAGAGGATCGTCTATTGGGGCTTGGGGTGAATAGGAAGGTTCATTATTTTGGAGAAAGGGTTCATGGTAGGAAGGTGGTTCTTCTTGGTAAAATTGTGGAGAAGGTGTGTATTGAGGTGGTTCTTGGTAGTAATCTTGATAGGGTCATGGTGGTTCTAAAGGTTCTTGCTCATGATGGTCACGAGGGTATGGTATGGGTGATTGGTGATATGGTGGATATGGATCACAGGAAGGTGCTTGGTGTGGAAGGGCTTGTGAGTATGGTTGAGGTTCATGTTGAGGATAGGGGTCATAGGCATATGGTGGTGGTGATTGATTGTCATGAAAAGATTCACCATAGCCATTGAATTGACATGTATTAGGGTGGGAATTATACCTATAAGTATCCGGAGGTTGTTGCCAATAGGAGTGATCAATTCCTTGAGGCTCCTCCCATCTTGGAGTGTTCCATCCTTGGTACATGTTACCATCAAAGTTCACATTTCCTACAACACAATTAGAACTAAACTCATAGCAAAAGTGAGAATTCATTATGGAAAAAAAATAAAAATAAAACTAACTAAAACTAGAAAACAAGCAAAAGACAAGCCTATTCACACTATTCACATATATACAATAACCAATAACATAACACCATTGCAAGTCCCCGGCAACGGCGCCATTTTGATGAATGGTTTTTTGATGGTTTAGAATTTTACAAATGAAATCTCGTTGTAAAGTATAGTCTCTAAACCAACAATAATCCCTTCATACAAAAATTTTGTTTGTCACAAGTACAAACCCTTAAAATCTATAAACCGAAGTATTTAAACCTCGGGTCGTCTCTCAAAGGACTTGCAGGGTAGTGTTCTTGTTATTGGTTATGAACTTGTTTATTTTGGGGTTTTAGATGAGAAACATGAACAGTAAAGGGTAATGAAATTTTATTAACAAAATGGTCTTGGCAAGATTTGGTTGTCAAGGGTCTTCATCATTATCACTAGCCACAAGTATGGTAGTTGCAAGGATTAATTCCACTTAGTCATCCTTAAGTCAATTAACAAAGGAAAGTCAAGTGAGTTATATCAATCATAGTCCATAAATCCTAGCTTTTCACTAATTGGATTAATGAAGGCTAGAGTCAATGGCTATCAACTATCAATCAATTGGACACTAGTAATTCAAGAAATCCTAAGTTACCTTCTCAAGCCAAGAACATAAAATTCTATTCTAACATTCTTCCAAGCATTTAATCAAACACTTGGAAGGTACAAAAGAAAAGTATAGCAAATCACAAGAATGAATTCTAACAACAATTGAATGCAAAGAATTAACAACAACAATCAAGGAAATCACAATTATCATGAATTACCTCAATATTGCATTATTGAAAGAAAACAAAGGAACAACAATCTATCCAAAACAAAATAAGGAATTACAATTATTAAAGCACATAACTAGAAAGAGAAAGAGGAGGAGAGTAAGAATTGATAAAGGAGAAGTGAATTAAAGCATGAATTAAACCTAGATCTAAGAGGAGAGATTAACCTAAACCTAATCCAAATCCTAGAGAGAAGTGAGAGCTTCTCTCTCTAAAACTAACTAATCCTAATCCTCATGTGTGTAAAATGATGCTAAGTCCCCAATCCCCTCAACCTTGGTCCTTTTAATCCTTTCTATTAGAATTCTGGCACCAAAATGGATCTAGAAACTCTCCAAAATCGCCAGGCACGTGTTGCTTTAATGAAATCATGTGCGGACTGCGACGCGTGCGCGCATGGTACGTGTGCGCGTCCCTGGCTGATTCCGCAATGTGCGCGTGAGCGTCTTGTGCGCATGCGCGTGCTTGGCCGAGATCAATTCTTTGGCTTTTCTATGCTTCTCTCCACTTGTATGCTTCCTTCCTTGCTCCTTTGATCCATGCCTAGCCTATTTCAATCCTGGAATTACTAGCAAACACATCAAGGCATCTTATGGAATTAAGGAGGGATTAGAATTCATCAAAATAAGGCTTAAAAAGCATGTTTTTACACTTAAGCGCAAATACGAGAGAGATTACAAAATCATGCTAATTCCTTGGCTAAATGTGACAAAAGGTTGATGAAATGCTCTAAATTCAATACAAGATAAACCCTAAAAATGGGGTTTATCAGTAAGTTAACCAAACTAGTAGTGAAGAGGCATGGAAGTATTCAAGCAATTAATCAAGCAATTGTGAAATTGGATAGTGCATGGACATTGATTGATGTGTAAGTAACTTAGTGAACAAAATGGTATATATGAAACTTACATAACAAACAATGATACATATTGAAGTTGTTGCAACACCTTAGTGACATAGAGGTGAAATACATGGATGCTATGGAATTTAGGAAAAAGGAATATGGAAGTGGAAATCAATCACATAGCAAGCATGATTCGCAAAGCTTTACAAAGCTCAAAAATATGTCACTAGGTAAGCTTTCGATCCAATTTCACAATTCCAAAATCTTAATGCATGAAATAGGTGATGTGAATAAGGTGAATCATAAACAAGCATCACCTAAAAAAATGCAATGATAATATACAATTGCCTACCAATGAATGATGAATGCATGGTGGCCAAAACATGCAATTCAAAGACTTAAGAAGCTTAAAGGCAACGTCACATGTACTTGGTATTCAAAAGCATTAAACATGAAAAGTTCCGAACCAAGTAATCAAATATAACCTCAACAAAGAATGCAACAATGATAATTAACAATAATGATGTTAAACTAACATCCTATCAATAAGCAGCAGTAGTAAACAGTAATCAAGATTGGTAATCCAACACTTATAATGGAAAACAAAAATTAAATTAACTAACTAACTAAAAGAAATGGTTATGGATGATGTTTGAAAGTTGGAAAGAGAAGAGAAGAGGGAAAGAAATGGAAAGAGATGAGAAGAAAAGAAAGTAGGTGAAACAGAGCAATCCACGCGTGCGCGTCATGTGCGAGTAAGCGTGGATTGATGAAATGGAAGCGACGCGTACGCACGGCTGACGCGTACGCGTGCATGGCAAAGCAGAGAGTCGACGCGGGTGCACAAGGTACGCGTGCGCGTGCCTTTGGGCACAAAGTTGGCACACTTCAGGCACAACTCTCGGTAAATGTATGGAGGGTGGGAAAACTCAATCCACGCGTACGCGTACAAGACGCGTCTGCGTGGATGGCTGAAAATGCTTGAGGCGCGCGTACGCATGGAGTGCACGTGCGCGTGGATGGTGCTCTATTTTTCAAAATTTTTCTATGTTTTTGCACCAAACCAAGCATTTCAAACCTCCAAACGGCTACTAAAACATCATAAAACCTTATTTAACCTACTAGATTCCTAATTAAATTCAACTAACTAGACAAAACATGAAATTAAACTAATTTTACCAATATATACAAAAGAGAAAAAGGAAAGAGTTTACCATGGTGGGTTGTCTCCCACCTAGCACTTTTGTTTATTGTCCTTAAGTTGGACTTTTGGGGAGCTATCCATCAAGGTGGCTTGTGCTTGAAACCATCCTTGAACATCCACCAATGCTTGGACTTCCATTGTAATAACTCCAAGCTTTGATGGAGTTCTTCACAAACCATGGGCTCCCAAAGTTGATCCTCCTCTTGTAATCTGGGATCCCACACCTTGTTTTCACACCCGTCCTTGAGTTGATCATGGTGATTTCCTCCGGGTGGCAAGAGAGATGAATTCTCATAGAAGTGACCAAACATCATCCTAGACCCAAGCAATCTAGTTCTATACCAAACCTTGCAATTGAACTTTGAACATGTAACCATGGTGAACCTAGAATGGCATTTCCAACCACTAACCATCCCCTTTTCACTCTTAAAGCCACAAATATGTCTAAGTTGACTATCCGTTTCAATCAAACCATATTCAAGGGGAATAATAAAGCTTAAGTATAAGGAATTTACCCACTTGAATGAAAGAATGGATGGTGGTGGCTTAGGGAGGGGTATTTCCAATGTCCTTGTAAGCTCTACTCCCTTGTGTGCTTCCTTGTGAACCTCCACCTCTTCATAAACTTCTTCATTTTCAATCCTTTGTTCATCAACTTCATCTAACTCTTCTCCATCATTCAAGTCAAGAATTGGAGGATGAGAGAAATCTACCTCCACATCACTTTCAAATTCATTGGGAGAAGGTTTTTCAAATTCAAAGGATTCTTCACCAAGAAAATTGGATGCATGGTCTTCATCACCAAGGGAACTCAATTCTTGCTTCATTCCCTCCAAGTCTTCATTCGAAAAATGTTTTGGACGTTATGCACGGTCCTCCGTAACATCAAACTCAATCTTCTTGGAGAAATTTTCTTCAACTTGAGATTCCCATGGAGGTTCCGCATCTCCTAAGTCTTCAACCACTTCTTCCTTGTCTTCGATGATCATAGGCTTCTCCGATTGTTCTAACACAAAATTACATTCCTCCTTATCCACCGGAGTTTCCAATCTCTCCTTCATGCTATGTTCTTCATTAGATTCTCCACATGTAGCCATGGGAGTTCCTTGAGTGCTCAAATATTGGGAGGCTAATTGATTTGTTACCGCATTTAGGGTGGCCATGAAATTTTGCACATCCCTTTTCATCTCTTCTTGTCCTTGAGCAAGAACATCAAGGATGGTATCCATTGGAGATTGGGGTGGATAGAAGGGCTCATTGTCTTGGAGAAAGGGTTCATAATAGGAAGGTGGTTCTTCTTGGTAAGGGTATGGTGGTGTATATTGAGGTGGTTCTTGGGAGTAGTAATCCTGGAATTGTGGTTCCATGTATGGCTCATATGGTTCAAAAGAACGTTGGTATGATGGATATGGATCATGGTCATATGGAGGTGTTTGGTGGTAAGGGGCTTGTGAGTATGGTTGAGGGTTATGTTGATGAGATGACTCATAGGCATATGGTAGTGGTTCTTGAAAGTCACAAGGAGATTCACCATAGCCATTGGGTTGGTATGCATCATAGAATGGCTCTTCTTCATAGTGCATTGGTGGAGGTTGTTGCCAAGAGGATTGATCATATACATATGGCTCCTCCCACCTTTGGTTATCCCATCCTTGATACGCATCCTCATTGAAGCTCTTATTTCCTACAATATAATTAGAACCAAACTCATAGCCAAAGTGAGAATTCATGATAGCAAGAGAAAATGAAAACAAGATCAAATAAGAAGCAAGAAAATTAAATCCTAAAACTAACAAAAACTAACAAAGAAGCAAAAGGTAAACCTATTTACAATATTTACATATACACAATAACCAATAACATAACACCATTGCAAATCCCCGGCAACGGCGCCATTAATTTGACATAAAGAATCGTGTTGGTTAGGAATTTCACACAAAATAATTCCGATGGTAGTATAGTTTCCTACCGACAAACAACTCTCGCACCAAATTAAATTTTGGTTTTGTCACAATTAACAAACCCCAAATAAGAATTAACCGGAGTATTTAGACTCCGGGTCGTCTCACAAGGAATTGCAATGAAATGTATGATTATTGGCTATGAGGGGTATAGGGGGTTTTGATTGATAAGAGGACAAGAAATTAAATGACAAGAAAAGTAAATCAAGCAAGAAATTAAAGAAAGCAAGTGATAAAGAGAGACATTCATGGCAAGGGTTGAGATCATAGGCTTTCTATCCTAGTCATACAATGATTAATTCATCTTATTTAGTTAACTCCAATCAAATGGAAGAAGGTATCATGTCATCTTCACATAGGGAGAATGTCAAACAAGATTAATCAATCATATCACAATAATAAACAAGAATTTATCTTATTACGTTATCTCCAACATTAGAAGAAGGTATCATATTATCTTCCACGAGAGAAAGTCTAATAAGACTAGCTAATCTCAATCCAAAAGTCCTAATCAACTTACTAATTAAATTAGCAAAAGATTAGCGTCAATGGAAATAATATTAGCTAACAACTCTAGATCACCAACATGAGTTGAGTTTTCATGACTCAAGATTGCCTAATTACTCTTTCCAAATCAAGAATGCTCAAAATCTACTCTAACATCCTTCCAAGCATTTTGTCAAACACTTGGAAGGCATACATGGAAAGCATGGTAAATTGCAAGAAATGGTAAAATCTACCAACTACAAATTGCAAGAAAAGTAAATTCACAACTCAAATCAACAATTAAAGGAAACATCAAACATTAAATTGCATTGAAAATAAATCAAATCCAACAAGAGCATCCATGAACATAAAAGAGAAATTAACATTACAAATCATGAGAATGAAAGGGTAGAAGTAAGAAATCATAAAAGAAATGAGATGGAAACATGAAATTGGATCTAACTCTAGAAGAATTAACCTAAACCTAACCTAATTCTAGAGAGAAGAGGGAGCTTCTCTCTCTAGAAACTAACCTACATGATGCTAATACTACAAACAATTGCTCCCCCTTTGCCCAAGCTTGAAATCTGCATGAAATAGCATTGGAAATGAGTTGGGTTGGGCCCAAAATTCTCTAGAATTCACTGGCCACGATTTCACTTTAGTGAACCACGTGCTCAATCGGCATGCATGCGTACATTGCGCATGCGCATCCCTTAGACGTAAAGCATCTATAGAAAATTTTATCTCATTTCGAAGCCCCCTGATGTTAGCTTTCCAACGCAACTGAAACTGCCTCATTTGAACTTCTGTAGCTCAAGTTATGGTCATTTGAGTGCAAAGAGGTCAGGCTTGACAGCTTTACGGTTCCTTCATTTCTTCATGAGTTCTCCCACTTGCATGCTTTTTTCCTCACTTCTTCCATCCAATACTTGTCCTATGAATCTGAAATCACTCAACAAATACATCAAGGCATCGAATGGAATTAAAGTGAATTGAATTTAGCTATTTTAAGGCCTGAAAAGCATGTTTTCACATTTAAGCACAAATCAAGGGAGAATTGTAAAACCATGCTATTTCATTGAATAAATATGGGAAAAGGTGATAAAATTCTCCAAATTAAGCACAAGATAAACCACAAAATTGGGGTTTATCAGGGTCATATTACTGCACCAGTAAGACAACAGGGACCAAAGGTGCTAGACAACAGGCATTGGGTGACTTGTGAGTGCGTCGGCACCTGATATAGCCAGCCTATGGTAGCAAGATTCGATGATGTATTAGTGTTGGATGAGGAACAAGACATTGATAATTATAATGGAGGTAATAGGGGTGGGACTGGGGGTAGGGATGGAGGTGCTGGAAGTCAAGGTCATCGAGGAGGTTGGGGACATGGTGGAGGTGGGTCTAGTTGAGGTTGGAATGGTGGTAGCTCCGGTTGGGGAGGAGGTGCAGTTGGCTCTAGTTAGGGAGGAGGTGCAAGTGGCTCTGGTTAGGGAGGGGGTGAGGGTGGCACTGGGTGGGGAGGAGGGGGTGGTTCTGGAGGTTTTAGAGGACGAGGAACTGACGGTTATGCATTTGGTGGTAGGGCCAAAGGTGGGGATGGCCGGGTTAAGGGTTCTGCATTTGGTGGAAATGCTAAGGGTGGGGATGGAGGTTCCCAGGTTGAGGCATTGATAAACCACTATTTTATGGTTTATCTTATGCTCAATTGAGTGGTTTTTATCAAGCTTTTGCACACTTATTCATACTATTTACATGGTTTTACAATTCCTTCCCAGAATTTGTTCTATGATTGAAAACTTGCTTCCTATAGTCTTTAATTTGTGTATTTTAATCATCTCTTATTACTATTCGATGCCTTGATATGTGTTTTAAGTGTTTTCAGATATTACAGGGTAGGAATGGCTCAGAGGATGGAAAGGAAGCATGCAAAAGTGGAAGGAATACAAGAAACTGAAGAAACTGCTAAAGCTATCAGCCAGACCTCTTCGCATTCAAACGGTCATAACGTTAGCTGTAGAGGTCCAAATAACGCGGTTCCAGTTGTGTTGGAAAGCTAACGTTCGGAGCTTCGATTTGATATATAATTTACCATAGTAGCCGTACAGCTAAGCAATGCGAATGCGTGCTCCACGCGGACACATCGCAATGACGGAAATCAGCGTGTTTGATTTCATAACCAGCGAATTCTGGGCTGTTTTGACCCAGTTCTCAGCCTAGAAAACACATATTAGAGGCTATAAAATGGGAGAATACATCCATTCATAATTGAATACTTCGTACAACATTCATAATTCACTTTTCATAATTTAGATGTAGTTTTAGAGAGAGAGAGGCTCTCTCCTCTCTCTTAGGATTTAGGATTTCTATTAGGATTAGGCTATGATTTCTTCAATTACAGGTTCAATGTTACTTTAATTTGTGTTTCTCTTCTATTCTTAGATACTCTAATGCTTTTATTTGATTTATGTTGTCAAATTGGCTTTTGAACTTTTCATGTTAGGATTTTCTTAACTAATGCAATTTCAGGTAATTTCAGATATATGATTTTAATTTAGCTTTCTACATTCTTGGCTTTGGTTGATTAATTGGTAACTCTTGAGTTGTCAAACTCATCATGATTGATAATTGATATCTTTGTTGATTGATTTAGATTCCTATAACTCTAGTCTTTCCTCAGGAGTTGACTAGGACTTTATGTGTTAAATTGATTTATCCACTTGACTTACTTTCATAGTTAGAGGTTGACTTAGTGGGAGCAAAAATATAACTCTCATCACCATTGATAAGGATAACTAGGATAGGACTTCCAGTTTTCATACTTTGCCAAGAGTTTTTCTTTGCTATTGATTTAATTCCCTGTAATTTATTTCTCTTGTTCAAAACCTTTCAAAAACCCAAAAATACTGTTTTTCATAACCAATAATAAAACACACCTCCCTGCAATTCCTTGAGAAGACGACCCAAGGTTTGAATACTTCGGTTTATAAATTTTATTGGGTTTGTTACTTGTGACAACCAAACTTTTGTACAAAAGGATTTTCTGTTGGTTTAGAAACTATACTTACAACGCGATTATATTTTTGAAATTCTTTACCGATAGAAATCCGATCGTCAGGCATCAACCATATTTTTGGCATCAACCCTATCTTTGGTGCAGATAGTGATTTTTTGCAGAGATTGTCTAATTTGTCAGCCCAGGTGGTGATTATAGGCAATAATTTGAGGTAGGTGCAGTGGATCTTAATGTAGATCTAAATTGAAATGCCGACTAGTTATTAGGGAGGTCCATTTGCGTTAGGTGGTACTCTTGCATCTGCCTTTGGTGGACATATGGTGCGGATTTTCTAACCACAACTTATCGGCAAGTGCACCGGATCGTACCAAATAAAAAACTGAGGCGAGTGAATGTTGATCCCACGAGGATTAACAGACTAAGCAAACAATGGTTGATTAATTATTCGAGTTAGACAAGTGATAAGCGGATATTTTTTACGCTTTTGCCATCATTTTCATATAGTTTTTAGTATGTTTTATTTAAATTTTATTAGGTTTTCATAGATTTTAGTGCAAAATTCACATTTTTGGATTCTAATTTTAGTTTGTGTGTTTTTATGCAATTTCAGGTATTTTCTGGCTGAAATTGAGGAGCTGGAGCAAAGGTCTAATTCAGAGGCAGAGAAAGCACTGTAGATGCTGTCAGGATCTGACCTCCTTGCATTCGAGAGAGCTTTCTGGAGCTACAGAAGTCCAAATGGAGCATTCTCAATGGCTATGGAAAGCTAACATCCAGGGATTTTCATCAATGTATAATAGTTCAAACTTTACTTCAGAACTAAAGGCCCAAAATTGGTGTCCAACGCCAGCCTCCTACCCTATTCTGGTGTCCAACGCTCACAAGGAGGAAACCAGCGTCCAACGCCTAAACAGGGGCTCTTAGCCAGCGTTCAACGCCCTTAGGGCCTCCTACCACATGGATCTCAATCAAGCTCAGCCCAAACACTCACCAAGTGGGCCCCGAAAGTGGATTTTCGCACTAAAAGACTATTTTACCCTTCTTATGTAATCCTTAGTCATTAGTCTAGTATTTATTTGAGAACTTTAATACTTTAGAGGGGAACATTCGATCAGAAAACACTCTTAGCATATTTTTGAATTCCACATTGTATTTTCTATCAGTATGAGTTTCTAAACCTCCTAGGTTGAAGGGAGGAGCTCTGCTGAGTTTTATGGATTAATAAGTATTACTATTTTATCTTCAATCCATGTTTGATTCTCTATTCTAAGATGTATCTTCGTTCTTCATCCTTATGAATCTGTTGAACTGGCATAAGGTTATCTCATTCTACACGGGTTCGGAGTGAGTCTTTCATCAGATAATGATGAACCACTAGCTTGATTATACATCTCTTAGACGGCTAATGATAAAGAACTATTTTATGGTTTATCTTATGCTCAATTGAGTGGTTTTTATCAAGTCTCTGCACACTTATTCATACAATTTGCATAGTTTTACAATTCCTTCCTAGTTTTGTTCTACAATTGAAAACTTGCTTCCTAAGCCCTTAAATTGTGTGTTTTAATTCCCCTTTATACCATTCGATGTCGTGATCTGTGCGTTAAGTGTTTTCAGGCTTTATAGGGCAGAAATGGCTTAGAGGATGGAGAGGAAGCTTGCATAAATGGAAGGAGCACAAGAATTAAAGGAGGTAGCCAGCGAGGAGCAACGCGTACGCGTACCTAACACGTGCGCGTGAATTGGAGTTCGCATGGTGATGCGTGCGCGTGCCTGACGCGTACGCGTGACATGCAAGGATGACCTGCGACGCGTACGCGTGACTGACGCGTACACGTGACATGCGCTACCTACAAAAATCACAGAAAATGCTGGGGGTGATTTTGGGCCGAGTTTGGACCCAGTTTTTGGCCTAAAAACACAGACTAGAGCCACGGGACAAGCAAAGACTCAACACACATTCTCATTCGCATAGTTTTGGTTTTAGATTAGAATCTTAGAGAGAAATTACTACTTCCTCTAGGTTTCCTCACATTCATAGATTTTTAGTTTTGATGCTTTTGATGCTTTTGCTTTGGATATTGAGAAGAGTTACTACCTCCGTTGGATATTGGGTTCTAGTTTGTTTCCTTATTCCTTACTCTTTTATTGCCTATTAACCCTGTTCAGATACGTATGTTTATGATTTTGGGATTCATTAATGCAAAGTACTATTTTTACCTTTAATTAATTTTCAATTATAATTTTATTTAGCTTATCATGTCTTCTTTTTATTCCCTTCATATGCCTGTGAATGTTGTATTCATTTCAATGGAGTATACTCCTAACTTAACTTGGAAGTTGATTAATAGGAGACCCTTGAATTGGAATACTCAATAATTAATTGGTAATTGGAAGTTGTTGGCTAGCTCTCTAGTTACTAACGCTAATCCTTCTCAAGGGAGAGGATTAAGACTTGCGAATAGAAGTTGGCTCAATTACTTGACTTTCCTTTATTCGGTAAAGGTTAACTAAGTAAAAACAACAACTCATTATTAATTAATCCTGGGAAAATTCAACAAGGATAGAACTTTCGAATAATCTTCTCCCAGTCAAGGCTTTTTATCATAATTAGTTAAATGTCTCGTTCATTTTCTTCGCTTTAATCCTATTCTCCAACTTCAAATTTCTCAGAAACCTCCTGATCAATAATTAGCACTCTCTTAGCAACTCGTTGGGAGACGACCTGGGATTCATACTCCCAGTATTTTATTCTTAAATTGTGACAAACCCCTTTCTAAATTGATACGCAGAATCTTCATTGGTTAAGAGCTATACTCGCAACGTCAGTTCATTATAAATTCTTAATCGATAATTTCCGCCACGTCAGCTAATCCACGACTTCGTTGGGAACATCTCGAGACATCAGTTCAGCCGAGGTATGGGGAGATTAGGGTCTTTGTGGTAAAGGCTAGAACCAAAGGCGCAACATTCTCTGATCCAGAAGATTCGACCTTGTTTGTGGCATTTTGAGTAGGATCACTAAGGGGAATGGATTGCAGGAGCTTCACCCTAAATCAGACTGGATCCGCACTAACCCTGGAGTTCAGATCTGGAGGAGCATTGGCGACCTCTCAAGAAAGGAATTGATCACATATAGCCTGCCATAGAAGAAATCATTCACAGTTGAAAAAGACAGTAAGACCAGAATTATCCAAAAGAACAAAGCATCTCTGAAGCCTTAACCATCTTCATATCATTGCATTCACCATCCATTGAGTAACATTTTATTTATTTTCTTTTTATGCGGTTTAAACAACCAACCAACTTTTCTATCCGCTTGATTAAGATCTACAAGATAATCATAGCTTGCTTTAAATCACAATCCTCGTGGGATCGACCCTGACTCACTCAGGTATTACTTGGACGACCCAGTGCACTTGCTGGTTCAGTTGTGCAAAGTGTAATTCTGCGCACCAACAAGTTGAAATAGGAGTTTTGAATAGCAAAGAGCATAAAAGACAGAAAAATAAGAAAAGCAAATAGTGAATAGTTGAGACTGCGATATGAGAATAGAGTTAAGACTTTAGAGATGTTTAGATATCCGGATTAATATTCAATGCCAACTACTTTGATCATGCGATGATTAAGTTTATGGCAAACTCTAAGTGCTTGAATTCCTATTCCTAGGCAATCCAATCTCCTCTAATCCAACCAACCATTAATTCCTTGATCAATTAATTGTATTAGTGGGTTAAGTTTAATTTCTTATTTATAAGCCACACAACCCTAAGAACCCAAAAATGATGCAGTTATATATCATGTACCATATTAAGTCCAGATAATTAAGGAGTTGTGAGAAAAAGTTTCAAGTTGTAATTCTAATTATATAGCTTTTTCAAGATTCAAAATAATTCAAGTTAGATTAGAATTATTTTCTAATAATCTCTAATCCATAGGTTGAAGAACAAAACCAATTCTTAAACAATAATCAATGCATTAATCAAGAGTAGAAGAAAAAAATAATCATTAATCCATCAAAGTAAACAGAGCTCCTAACCTTAACAATGGAGGTTTAGTTGCTTATAGTGTAGAAAAAATCATAGCAAAGAAAAGTGTAAAATTGCGGAATAAAAATTAGGAGAAGAGTCCTCCCTGCGAGGGCAAATCTCTATCCTATTTATAGTCCTAATCCTAATTGATTTAAAACATAAATTCAAAACCTAATAATATATTTTCTATTTATTTATTTAAATTTAAAAACAAACAAAATCTTTCGTGTTGACTCCAATGGAGATGTGGTCCCCACTCCTTACAGCGCTGCCGACGCTAAACGCTGGGTTGGTGGCATTTAGCGCCACCCTTCCAGACATGAATGGTGTGAGTTCCTGGATCTGGTGCTAAACACCAGTGATGTGGCGTTTAGCACTAAGGTGGAAGAGAGGAATGATGAGATTTCCATGGTTCGACACTAAACGTCGGTAATGCGGCATTTAACACTAAGTCTCCCGAGAAGAATTGCAATGTTGGAGTCGGTTTGGCACTGGATGCCAATGTCATGGAGTGTAGTGCCATGAAGATAGAGAGCAAGCATGGACTATTTATATCATTGGAAATCTCTGAAAATTAGCTTTACAGTGCTACTTGAACTGTGTCATTTGGACCTCTATAACTCAAGTTATAGTCATTGGAGTGTGAAGAAGTCAGAGTTGATAGCATCCACAAATTTTCTCTGTACTTCTCTTCAATTCTTGGTTCCTCCTTATGATTTTGCTTCTCTTTTCCTAAAATTTCCCTACAAGAATCATGAAAAAAAGAAAATGAAAGTACTAATAGAATATCTTTGAAAATCATATAACAAAGCAACGTTGCCCCCCACTGCCACTAAATCACCACCACCCCAAGTCAAACTGGTGCTTGTTGTTGCACCAGGAGCCGTTGTGTTCGGTGCTAAAGCGTGGGTATTTTGTATCCATTGAGCAAAGATGGGTTGTAATTGTATAGAGGTATCTAAAAACATATCTTAATTATCAAGCAAATGAAATAACTTTTCTATAATAAATGCCAATGAAAAGTGCTTACGATACTCATGTATCACAACACCAAACTTAAGCTCTTGCTTGTCTTCAAGCAAGCAAAGAATCACGGCTTAGTCATCAAACTTTCCAACCTTAAAATACAAGGGTAAGTGGTTGCAATTCAAATGAGTTTGGTTAGTCATTTTACTTATGCACAATTCAACACAATTGGTTATAATATTTCAAGGCCTCTGTTTAGAATAGATTATAGAATCCTTCGTTGAATCATCACTTTGAAGCAAGCTTATTTACTTTCCTTTCATAGCTTATTTTCTTTGGGTGCTTTACACCTTGAGCCTAGCTGTGACTCTAAATGTTTTGTCTCAACCTTTGCTCGATACAGAAACACCACAAGCACTTAATTGGGGAGCTCTTTGAGCTTACCATGTCCTTTTGACATTCCTATCATTGGTGCTCAGAGCCTTTGGCTTTCTCTTCTTTTGGGGGGGTGCTTTGCACCTTGAGCCTAGTCGTGACTCTAAATGCTTTATTTTTAAGCTTTTACTTGGTACATAAGCATCACAAGCACTTGACTCGGATCCTTAGTCTATGGTACTCAGAGCCTTTGGCTTCTCTTTCAACCCTTTTTCTTTTTTTTTCATTACATGTTGCTCCTTCAAGGCTTTGTCAAGTGTAAAGATCCCATAATAGTCCTCTACACTAAGGTCTCAAGCAATTTGGCTCAGCTTATGTTGAATATTCTTAGTTAGTTTGGCCTTCCAAACTCACATTGTCATACTCTTGATTATCAATCCCTTTTTCTTTTTGTTTTTTCTTGGCACATGATCCTTACCCACGTTGAAAAGAAAGCACAATTATAATTGTGGGTTGTGATTGACAAGTAATGATATGCACTTGACTAACAAGACTCATAAATGCATTATATAGGATAGAACAAGATAACAGATGCATATAATTAAAACAAATTATAATTCAACAATCTTAGTTCTCATTGCCTTCATCTTCATTATCATCCTCTTCATCATCTTTGTAAACTATGTAGAACATAGCCTTCAACACCAAACTTAGGATGGTTGCTTGTCCTCAAGCAATAAAGAAAAACAGTGGTGATGAAAATAGAAATAATCATGATTATGTAGTAGAAATTAGGAAGCAAGGTGGAAGCTCATTCAAATAAAACAAACAAAATTAGAAACAAAACGAAAGGAAAGACAAAATAAAGTAGAATAACCATGTTGCTAATGTATTGGCATAGAGGAGTGGACCTTTCATGGGTGAAGTGTGGTAATACCAAACTTGGTGTGAGAACACCAAACTTAGTGTGGCACAACCAATGAGAAGCTGGTCCAAGTACCCAGTGAAATGCAAGCATCATGTTGGTGTAGCAATACCAAACTTAATCCATGAAACACATATGCAACATGAAGCAAAGCAAAATGAAAAATGAAAAGAAATTACCTAATGTTGAGTTGCCTCCCAACAAGCGCTTCTTTAACATCACTACCTTGACGGTTGGTTCTTGAATTTTCTTCTTCTTCTTCTAGTTGGTTAAGAAAAATGACTTCAATGGACATGAGATGAAAAAAGATACCCACCAAAAAGTAACCCCCATCAACTCTCAGATTCACTAGGACCAAAGAAAGCATATTCAAGTGTTGGGGGAGAAGACTTCAATTCAAATGTGGGTGTGCATTCATATTTTTTCTCCCAGAAGCTTGCATGCGTAGTTTTAAAGGGACTTGTATGGCTCCCTCCTTAATTATTTGAATGTGCAAGCATGGAGTGTGCATGGCTTCCTCCTTTGTTTGTACATCTTCCTCCTTTGTTTATGCATCTTTCTCTTCTTCCATGTGTGAGGGTGGACAGTTCCCTAATTCCCTAGAGTATGAACTCCTTTGATTGATTTTCTCTCTTTCTTCCATATGATCTTGCATTGTACCTCTTGGAAAGGAATTTGCTTGTTTCTCTGTCAGGTGCTTGGTAAATAACTCCACATGTTTCTCTATATTTTTGACACTCATTTTTATATCATGTATGAAACTTTGAGAAGTGTTCTTTAATTCTTTCAAGGCAAGCTCAAGAGCTGATGGTTTTGGATATGAATAAGGAGATGATGGTTCTTGATATGAATAAAAAGATGATGGTCCTTGATATGAATAGAGAGATGTGGTTCTTGATATGGAAAATTGGAGGATGATTCCTGATATGAATAAAGAGATAATGGTTCTTGGTATAAATAGAAAGATGATGGTTCTTGGTATAAGTAAGGAGATGATAGTTCTTGATAGATGGAATATAGAGCACTTTAGTTTCCTTGGCCTTAACTTTTCCAACCAAAATCTGGATAGTTTCTCCATCCATAGTAATATAAATCATTCCTTAAGTGTGAGTAGTAACCCATGTAATCTCTCTCCATTATTTTTCTTAGCACAAAACACAAAACCGAATCAAACGCACCATGTGGTAAAAAGAAAAGAAAAGAAAAGAGGAAAAATAGAAAGACATTTTTTATTTTCTTTTTTTTTTAAATGAAGAGAAAATAAAAAAAAGAAAAAGTATATAATCTAGGTTATCAATCAACTAGCAGTTGTTAACCACAATTAATCCCCGGCAACGACGCCAAAAACTAGGAACGGATTTTCTAACCACAACCTACTGGCATGTGCATCGGGTCGTACCAAGTAATAAACTCAAGTGAGTGAGTGTCGATCCAACGTGGATTAACGAACTAAGCAAATAATGGTTGATTAATTATTCTAGTTAGACAAGTTGAAATAGGAGTTTTGAATAGAAAATAGCATAAAAGACAATAAATTAAGAAAAACAAACAGTGAATAGTTAAGACAGCGATATGAGAATAGAGTTAAGGCTTTAGAGATGTTTAGATATCCGGATTAATATTCAATGTCAACTACTTTTATCATGCAATGATTAAGTTTATGGCAAACCCTATGTGCTTGAATTCCTATTCCAAGGCAATCCAATCTCCTCTAACCAACCAACTGTCAATTTCTTGATCAATTAATTGTATTAGAGGGTTAAGTTCAATTTCTGATTTATAAGCCACACAAACCCTAAGAACCAAAAAATGATGCAGTTATATGTCACATATCACATTAAGTCTAGATAATTAAGGAGTTGTGAGAAAAGGTTTCAAGTTGTAATTCAAATGATATAGCTTTTCTAAGATTTAAAAGAATTCAAGTTAGATTAGAGTTATTTTCCAATAATCACTAATCCGTAGGATGAAGAACGAAACCAATTCTTAAACAATAATCAATACACTAATTGGTGCGGTATTTTACAACCCACACTACTAACCGGCAAGTGCACCGGGTTATACCAAGTAATACCTTACGTGAGTAAGGGTCGATCCCACGAGGATTGATGGATCAAGCAACAATAGCGTTTGATAGGATTAGTTAGGCAAGCAGAAAATGGTTTTGAGATATTCAAAGAGCATTAAACACAGACGAATAAATAAGTTGGGAATAATATAATGAGAAGATAGTTAAGGTTTCAGAGATATCTATTTTTCCGGATTAACTTTTCTTACTAACTATTTTAATCATGTAGGATTTAATTTATGGCAAACTATTTATGACTAGACCCTAATTCCTTAGACCTTCCTAGTCTCCTCTAAAATTCATCAACTGCCAATTCCTTGGTCAATCAATTCCAATTAGAGGGTGAAGTTCAAATTCCAGTTTATATGCCACAAAAATTCTAATTACCCAAAAATAAGAGGATTATATGTCACGTATCCTATTAAACCCAAATAATTAAAATTTAGGAGAATATATTTTCAAGCTGTTGTTCAAGTAAAGAGCTTTTCCAAGTTTTACAAGAACTCAAATAGAAAGAGGGTCATACTTTCGTTCCACCCAAATTCATAAGATAAAAACGAAAATAATTCTTAAATTATAAATCCACACATGAATTAAAATAGAAAAAGCAATAAAATCAATCCATACAAATAGACAGAGCTCCTAACCTTAACAATGGAGGATTAGGTGCTCATGGAATGTGGAATGTAAATTTGTATAGAATTTCCTAATGGAATCCCCCTAATGTAATGTACCTAATAGCAGAGAAGTCTCCCCTTTTTATATCTAATCCTAATTAATTTAAAATCTAATATCTAAAATTAAGATAATATCTTTCCCTAAAGATAAGATTTAAAATCAAATTTGAATTTAAATCAGAATTAACTAACTATTCCGCGTCTTGTAACGTGGGGACCACTTGGCTTCACTGGATCTGCACCTAACTTGGGTGCTAAAATGGGGCCCAAAAATCACCCCTTAGCATTTTCTGCACGTGGCGCATGTCACGCATACGCGTCAGTCACGCGTATGCGTCGATGGTATTTTCTGCGAGTCACGCGGACGCGTCGGTCAGCAAATCTTCAAATCACGCGTACGCGTCAGTGACGCGGACGCGTCACCATGGAAAGTTCCAAATCACGCGTACGCATCAGTCACGCGTACGCGTCGCTCCTCGCTGCTATCTCCTTTAATTCTTGAGCTGCAGAAACTCCATCAAATCCAGTCGAATGCTACCTAAAATAAATAAAATTGCACAAAACTCAAAATAGCATCCATAGTGGCTAAAATATAATTAATTCTTAATTAAACTCAACAAATTAGATGCAAATTCACTAGGAAAATATAGAAAAGATGCTCACGCATCACAACACCAAACTTAAACTGTTGCTTGTCCTCAAGCAACCAAAACTAATATAAGCTTACAATGTGAATTTGCATGAGAATGAGAGTTCGATTAAGCTCGTATCTCTTCTTATAGTGGGGTTTACAACTGCAATCCTGAATAGGTTTGGCATCTCACTCTCCTTTGAATCAGTGGAATGTTAATGTCATTCGGAATTAGAATCCGGATAATATTATGAATTCTCTAATCTTTTATATTTCAGTTTAATCCTTGAACACAGCAAAATTCACTTTAATTTATTTTTCTTTGGTGCTTTGCACCTTGAGCCTAGCCGTGACTTTAAATGTTTTGTCTCAAGGGTTACTTGACACAGAAACACCACAAGCACTTAACTGGGAGACTCTCTTTGAGTCCTGATTTTTCTTTCAGTTACTCCCAGATAGTGGTGCTCAAAGCCTTTGGCATACTCTGTTAAGCACACTTGGTCTCGACTCTAAGTGTTCTGTCTCAAGGATTACTTGACACAATCGCACCACAAGCATATGACCAGGAAAACAACTCTTTGAGCTTTTAATCATGTCTGACCTCCCTAGTAATTGATGCTCAGAGCCTTGGACCTTGCTTTTATTATTTTTTTTATAAATTTTATTTTCTTTTGCTGTTTTTTTTCCTTCAAGGATTAAATTTTTGTTTATTTCAAAGAAGACATAATAATTCTCTAAATTTCTATTCCTTATACATCAACATCCCTTTATTCAGATTCAAATATGCACTATTCATATCATGCATTCCGAATTACAATTAATACCACCACATTTAAGTAAATAAGAGTATTCTTAGAATTAACTCAATTTCTCATGCAATATATCACTTTTAAATTTTTTTTTTCAAGCTCAGTGGGTAATACATGAGACATCTTTCAGAATTAAAGCACTTAAGGGAAAGCTAAACTAGACTTAGGATTCTCACTAATAAAGGATCATGCAACAAACAACACAAAATAGCAGAAAAACCGGAACATAACATAGAAAAAGAGGGGAGGAATAAAAAATATGAAAGGAACTCAACCACCTTAGTTATCCTAGCGGTTGCTTTATTCTTCAGGTTGTGCTCCTCCGTGAAGATGATTCGCCTCCCTTTTGGTGCCAAAGGAATAAACAGAAAAGCTTTAATTGAAGCGTCAACACCAAACTTAAATGTTTACTTGTCCTCAAGCAAAGAAAATCTGAAAACAAAAACAAATAATGAGATGAAAAAAGAATAAAAGGATAAAGGAACAAGAGAGAATTAGGATTTAAGAGAGAGAAAGAAAATTAAAACTTGGGCGGCGAACTAGGAGAGTTGTGCGATGCAATCGACGCGTACGCGTGTAGCACGCGTACGCGTAGGTCGCGAAATTTTCTTAATGACGCGTCAGTGTCAGGCACGCATCCGCGTGCCCTGGGTTTTGTGCGATTCGTGCGAAACCAGTCGCGTACTCGTGACTGACGCGTACGCGTGACTGACGCGTACTTGTGATTTGGAGCTTTCCATGGCGACGCGTGCGCATGACTGACGCGTACGCGTAATTTGAAGAATTTCACAGCGACGCGTGCGCGTGACCGACGCGTCCGCGTGACTCGGGAAAAAGACCATCGACGCGTACGCGTGACTGACGCGTACGCGTGACATGCGCCACGTGCAAAAAATGCAAAAAACGCTGGGGGCGATTTCTGGGCTGCTTTTGACCCAGTTTTCAGCCCAGAAAGTACATATTAGAGGCTGCAGAATGAAAGAATTATGTGGTCCCCACCCATCAACTGAAGACTAGTTAGTTAATTCTGATTTAAATTAAAATTTGATTTTAAAATAGGAAAAGATATTATTTTAATTTTAGAAATTATATTTTAAATTAATTAGGATTAGTTATGAAAAGGAGAGACTTCTCTTCTATTGAGGAGGTTCCAAAAAGGGGGATTCCATTAGGGAATTCTATCCAAATTTAAATTCCGCATTCCATGAGCAACTAAACCTCCATTGTTAAGGTTAGGAGCTCTGTCTATTGTATGGATTGATTCATTTGCTCTTTCTAATTTTATTCATGTATGGATTTATAATTTAAGAATTATTTTCGCTCTTTATCTTATGAATTTGGATGAAATGGAAGTATGACCCTCTTTCTATTTGAGTTTTTGTATAACTTGGAAAAGCTCTATACTTGAACAACAGCTTGAAAACAAATTCTCCTAAATTTTAATTATCTGAATTTAATAGGATACGTGACATATAATCCTTTTATTTCTTAGGTAATTAGAGTTTTTGTGGCATATAAACTAAAAATTGATTATCACCCTCTAATTGGAATTAATTGACTAAAGAATTGGCAGTTAATGAATTTTAGAGGAGACTAGGAAGGTCTAAGGAATTAGCGTCTAGTCACATAGAGTTTACCATAAATTAAATCCTGCATAATTAAATTAGTTAGCAAGAAAAGTTAATCCGGAAAAAATAGATAACTCTGAAACCTTAACTATCTTCTCCATATTTTATTCCCAATTTATTCACCTATTCACCTGTCTCTTCAAACTCTTCTTTACTCTTTAATTATTTTTGAACATCTAAACACTATTTTCTGTTTGTCTAACTAAGCCAATCAATCAATCATTGTTGCTTGATCCATCAATCCTCGTGGGATCGACCCTTACTCACGTAAGGTATTACTTGGTACGACTGGTGGACGAAATTGTGATCACTTGTTCTTTTATACTTTAAGGATGTTTACTCTTAGGGCACTGTTTATTTTCTTTACTTGAATTCACAACTCCGTTCAACTAACCAGCAAGTGTACTGGGTCGTCCAAGTAATAACCTTACGTGAGTAAGGGTCGAATCCACAGAGATTGTTGGTATGAAGCAAGCTATGGTCACCTTGTAAATCTCAGTTAGGCAGATTAAAATTGTTTATGGGTTTTTGAAAATATAAAATAAAAAGAAAATACATAATAAAAGGGATAGAATACTTATGCAGATTTATTGGTAGGAATTTCAGATAAGCGGAATGGAGATGCTGTAGAGCTCTTGGACGCCTGCTCTCCCACTGCTTCTACTCAATCCTTCTTACTCCTTTCCATGGCAAGCTTTGTATAGGGGTTCACCATCAGCTGTGGCTACTTTCATTCCTCTCGGGAAAATATCCTATGCTGCTGTCACTCGCACAGCTAATCAGTCTGGAGGCATCACCCATGGTTGATGGCTACATCCCATCCTCGCAGTGAAAGCTAATGCTCACGCACTCTGTCACAGTACGGCCAATCACCGGTTGGTTCCCGCTCCTACTGGAATAGAATCCCTTGATTCTTTTGCATCTGTCACTAACGCCCAGCAGGTTGCAAGTTTGAAGCACGTCACAGTCATTCATTACCGGAATCCTACTCGGAATACCACAGACAAGGTGAGACTTTCCGGATTCCCAGGATCCTACTCGGAACACCACAGACAAGGTTGGACTTTCTGGATCCTCATAAATGCCGCCATCTATCTAGCTTATACCACGAAGATTCTGTTGGGGAATCTAAGAGATACACATTCAAGCCTTGTTGCATGTAGAACGGAAGTGGTTGTCAATCACGCGCATTCATAAGTGAGAATAATAATGAGGGTTATCTAACTCATTAGATTCATCATGTTCTTGGGTACGAATGAATATCTTGGAATAAGAATAAGATAGAGATTTGAATAAAAGAAAATAGAACTTCATTAATCTTTGAGATACAACAGAGCTCCACACCCTTAATCTATGGTGTGCAGAAACTCCACCGTTGAAAATACATAAGTGAAAGAGGTCCAGGCATGGCCGAATGGCCAGCCCCCTAAAACATGATCACAGGATTCAAAATACAATCCAGGATGTCTAATACAATAGATAGATGTCCTATATATACTAGACTAGCTACTAGGGTTTACATGAGTAAGTAATTGATGCATAAATTCACTTCCGGGGCCCACTTGGTGTGTGCTTGGGCTGAGTTTGATCAATACACGAGCAGAGGCTTCTCTTGGAGTTGAACTCTGAGTTATGATGTGTTTTGGGCGTTCAACTCCGGATAATGACGTTTTTCTGGCGTTTAACTCCAGAAAGGAGCGTGTACTTGGCGTTCAACGCCAAGTTGCGTCGTCATTCTTCGAATAAAGTATGGACTATTATATATTTCTGGAAAGCCCTGGATGTCTACTTTCCAACGCCGTTAAGAGCGTGCCATTTGGAGTTCTGTAGCTCCAGAAAATCCATTTCGAGTGCAGGGAGGTCAGAATCCAACAGCATCAGCAGTCCTTTTGTCAGCCTTTTTCAGAGTTTTGCTCAAATCCCTCAATTTCAGTCAGAATTTACCTGAAATCACAGAAAAACACACAAACTCATAGTAAAGTCCAGAAATGTGAATTTAACATAAAAACTAAGGAAAACATTCCTAAAAGTAGCTCAAACTTACTAAAAACTATATAAAAACAATGCCAAAAAGCGTATAAATTATCCGCTCATCACAACACCAAACTTAAATTGTTGCTTGTCCCCAAGCAACTGAAAATCAAATAGGATAAAAAGAAGAGAATATACTATAATTTCAGAAATATCAATGAATATTAATTTAATTACATGAGCGGGACTTGTAGCTTTTTGCTTCTGAACAGTTTTGGCATCTCACTTTTTCCTTTGAAGTTTAGAGTGATTGGCGTCTCTGGGGGAACTTAGAATTTGGGATAGTGTTATTGACTTTCTTAGTTAAGCATGTTGATTCTTGAACACAGCTACTTATGAGTCTTGGCTGTGGCCCTAAGCACTTTGTCTTCCAGTATTACCACCGGATACACAAATGCCACAGACACATAACTGGGTGAACCTTTTCAGATTGTGACTTAGCTTTGCTAAAGTCCCCAGTTAGTGGTGTCCAGAGCTCTTAAGCACACTCTTTAGCTTTAGATCACGACTTTAACCATTCAGTCTCAAGCTTTTCACTTGGACCTTCATGACACAAGCACATGGTTAGGGACAGCTTGATTTAGCTGCTTAGGCCTGGATTTATTTTCCTTGGGCCCTCCTATCCAGTGATGCTCAAAGCCTTGGATCCTTGCTTTAAAATTTTCGCCATTTTTTTTTGCTGCTTTTTCTTGCTTCAAGAATCAATTTCATGATGTTTTTCAGATCATCAATAACATTTCTCTTTGTTCATCATTCTTTCAAGAACTAACAATTTTAAACACTCATAAACAACAAGATCAAAAGACATATGCACTGTTCATTCATTCATTCAGAAAACAAAAGCATTGTCACCACATCAATATAATTAAACTAAATTCAATAATAATTTCAAAAATTATGTACTTCTTGTTCTTTTGAATTAAAACATTTTTCTTTTAAGAGAGGTGAAGGACTAATGGAATTTATTCATAGCTTTAAGGCATGGTTACATACTAATGATCATGAAATGAAGACACAAAACATAGATAAACACAATAATTAAAAACCGAAACAGAAAGAAATAAAGAACAAGGAATGAATCCACCTCTAGTGGCGTCTTCTTCTTGAAGGACCAATGATGTTCTTCAACTCTTCTATGTCCCTTCCTTGCCTTTGTTGCTCCTCCCTCATTGCTCTTTGATCTTCTCTTATTTCTTGGAGAGTGAGGGCGTGTTCATGGTGTTCCACCCTTAGTTGTTCCACATTATGGCTCAAATCTTCTAAAGAGGTATTGAGTTGCTCCCAATAGTTGTTGGGAGGAAAGTGCATTTTATGAGGCATTTGTTGATGATGAACTTCCTCATGTTCTCCTTGGGGGCCGTGAGGAACTTCCCTTGTTTGCTCCATCCTTTTCTTGGTGATGGGCTTGTCTTCTTCAATGGAGACATCTCCATCTATGATAACTCCGGCTGAATAACATAGATGGCATATGAGGTGGGGGAAAGCTAGCCGTGCCATGTATGAAGGCTTGTCAGCTATTTTGTAGAGTTCATTGGATATGACTTCATGAACTTCTACTTCCTCTCCAATCATGATGCTATGAATCATGATGGCCCGATCCACAGTAACTTCAGATCGGTTGCTTGTAGGGATGATGGATCTTTGGATGAACTCCAACCATCCTCTAGCTACAGGCTTGAGGTCCAGTCTTCTTAGTTGGACTGGCTTGCCTTTGGAGTCTATTCTCCATTGGGCGCCTTCCACACAAATGTCCCTAAGGACTTGGTCCAACCTCTGATCAAAGTTGACCCTTCTAGTGTAGGGGTGTTCATCACTTTGCATCATAGGTAAATGAAACGCCAACCTCACATTTTCCGGACTGAAATCCAAGTATTTCCCCCTAACCATTGTGAGATAATTCTTTGGGCTTGGGTTCATACTTTGGTCATGGTTCCTAGTGATCCATGCATTGGCATAGAACTCTTGAACCATCAATATTCCGACTTGTTGCATGGGGTTGGTTATGACTTCCCACCCTCTTCTTTGGATTTCATGTCGGATTTCCGGAAACTCATTCTTTTTGAGCTTGAAAGGGATGGTGGACGAAATTGTGATCACTATTCTGTAGCTTTTGATATTGTGGGATTTATTCAATAATTGTCCTTATTTGAAGTCACAACTCCGTTCAACTAACCAGCAAGTGTACTGGGTCGTCCAAGTAATAACCTTACGTGAGTAAGGGTCGAATCCACAGAGATTGTTGGTATGAAGCAAGCTATGGTCACCTTGCAAATCTCAGTTAGGCAGATTAAAATTAGGAGATTTTATTATTGGAATAAATAAAAGGGATAGAACACTTATGCAGATTCATTAGTGGGATTTCAGATAAGCGGATGGAGATGCTGTAGAGCTCTTGCACGCCTGATCTCCTACTCCTTCTACTCAATCCTTCTTACTCCTTTCCATGGCAAGCTGTATGTAGGGCATCACCGTTGTCAGTGGCTACATCCCATCCTCGCAGTGAAAGCTACGCACGCACTCTGTCACAGCACGGCCAATCACCGGTTGGTTCCCGCTCCTACTGGAATAGAATCCCTCTTTTGCGTCTGTCACTAACGCCCAGCAGGTTAAAGTTTGAAGCACGTCACAGTCATTCAATCCTAGAATCCTACTCGGAATACCATAGACAAGGTTTAGACTTTCCGGATCCTCATGAATGCCGCCATCTATCTAACTTATACCACGAAGATTCTGTTGGGGAATCTAAGAGATACGCATTCAAGCTCTGTTGCATGTAGAACGGACATGGTTGTCAATCACGCACATTCATAAGTGAGAATGATAATGAGGGTAATTTTGCCTCATAACATTCATCATGTTCTTGGGTACGAATGTATATCTTGGAATAAGAATAAGAGAGAAATTGAATAAAAGAAGATAGAATTTCATTAATACTTGCGGTACAGCAGAGCTCCACACCCTTAATCTATGGTGTGCAGAAACTCCACTGTTGAAAATACATAAGCAAAGAGTTCAGGCATGGCCGAATGGCCAGCCCTCCTCAACGTGATCACAGGATCAAAATACAATCCAGGATGTCCAATATGATAGTAAATCATCCTATTTATAATAAACTAGCTCCTAGGGTTTACATGAGTAAGTAATTGATGCATAAATCCACTTCCGGGGCCCACTTGGTGTGTGCTTGGGCTGAGCTTGATCAATCCACGTGTAGAGGCTTTTCTTGGCGTCAAACTTCAGGTTATGACGTGTTTTGGGCGTTCAACTCCGGATAATGACGTTTTTCTGGCGTTTTACTCCAGACAGCAGCATGAACTTGGCGTTTAACGCCAAGTTACGTCGTCATTCTTTGAATAAAGTATGGACTATTATATATTGCTGGAAAGCCCTGGATGTCTACTTTCCAACGCCGTTGAGAGCGCGCCAATTGGAGTTCTGTAGCTCCAGAAAATCCATTTCGAGTGCAGGGAGGTCAGAATCCAACAGCATCAGCAGTCCTTTTGTCAGCCTTCTTCAGAGTTTAGCTCAAATCCCTCAATTTCAGTCAGAATTTACCTGAAATCACAGAAAAACACACAAACTCATAGTAAAGTCCAGAAATGTGAATTTAACATAAAAACTAAGGAAAACATCCCTAAAAGTAGCTTAAACTTACTAAAAACTATATAAAAACAATGCCAAAAAGCGTACAAATTATCCGCTCATCACAACACCAAACTTAAATTGTTGCTTGTCCCCAAGCAACTGAAAATCAAATAGGGTAAAAAGAAGAGAATATACTATAAAGTCCAAAATATCAATGAATATTAATTTAATTACATGAGCGGGACTTGTAGCTTTTTGCTTCTGAACAGTTTTGGCATCTCACTTTTTCCTTTGAAGTTTAGAGTGATTGGCTTCTCTAGGAACTTTAGAATTTCAGATAGTGTTATTGACTTTCCTAGTTAAGCATGTTGATTCTTGAACACAGCTACTTTTTGAGTCTTGGCCGTGGCCCTAAGCACTTTGTCTTCCAGTATTACCACCGGATACACAAATGCCACAGACACATAACTGGGTGAACCTTTTCAGATTGTGACTCAGCTTTGCTAAAGTCCCCAGTTAGTGGTGTCCAGAGCTCTTAAGCACACTCTTTAGCTTTGGATCACGACTTTAACCACTCAGTCTCAAGCTTTTCACTTGGACCTTCATGACACAAGCACATGGTTAGGGACAGCTTGATTTAGCCGCTTAGGCCTGGATTTAATTTCCTTGGGCCCTCCTATCCATTGATGCTCAAAGCCTTGGATCCTTGCTTTTACCCTTGCCTTTTGGTTTTAAGGGCTATTGGCTTTTTCTATTGCTCCTTCTTTTTCTATACACTCTTTTTAGATCTTCTTTTTTTTTTTTTTTTTTTTTTCACTGCTTTTTCTTGCTTCAAGAATCAATTTCATGATGTTTTTCAGATCATCAATAACATTTCTCTTTGTTCCTCATTCTTTCAAGTACCAACAATTTTAACACTCATAGACAACAAGATCAAAAGACATATGCACTGTTCATTCATTCATTCAGAAAACAAAATTTATTGTCACCACATCAATATAATTAAATTAAATTCAATAATAATTTCGAAAATTATGTACTTCTTGTTCTTTTGAATTAAAACATTTTTCTTTTAAGATAGGTGAAAGACTAATGGATTTTATTCATAGCTTTAAGGCATGGTTTACACACTAATGATCATGAAGTAGAAACAAAAAAACATAGATAAACATAATACTTAAAAACAGAAAAACAGAAAGAAATAAAGAACAAGGAATGAATCCACCTGAGTGAGGTTGGCGCCTTCTTGAAGGTCCAATGGTGCTCTTTGAGTTCTTTTATGTCCCTTCCTTGCTTTTGTTGTTCCTCCCTCATTGCTCTTCTCTTATTTCTGGAGTGTTCATGATGTTCCACCCTTAGTTGCTTCCAATATTTGTGTGGAGGATAACTTATCCCCTGAGGTATCTCAGGGATCTCTTGATTTGCAGCCACATGTTCTAACCAACTGAGCTATTCCAGCTTACATGAGTTATTCCATCTCCCAAGACTCAGAGGTGGAAGCTTTTTGTCTTCCCTTTGAGGTTTCTCTGGCTTTAGGTGCCATTAATGGTAATGGAAAAGCAAAAAAGCTATGCTTTTACCACACCAAACTTAAAATATTGCTCGCCCTCGAGCAAGAAAGAAAAGAAAAGTAGAAGAAGAAGAAAATGGAGGAGAGTGAGAGGAGATGGATTTGGCTATATGGGTGGGATTGGGTGGGAAAGAATTTTGAATTTTGGAGGTGAGTGGGGTTTATGGGAAAGGGTGAGTGGTGAATGAAAAACAGAAGGGATGACCATGAATGGGGAGAGAGAGAGGGCGAGGTAGGTGGGGATCCTGTGAGGTTCACAGATCCTGAGGTGATCCTGTGGGGGTCCACAGATCCTGAGGTGTCAAGGAATTCCATCCATGCACCAAATAGGCGTGTAAATTGCCTTCATGCACCATTCTGGCGTTCAAACGCCCATTGGTGCACGTTCTGGGCGTTAAACGCCCATGTAATGCATGTTTCTGGCGTTGAACGCCAGTTTCATGCTTGTTCCTGGCATTCAGCGCCAGTTTGTCCTTGCTGTGCACCATCCTGGCGTTAAACGCCAGGATGTAGCTTGTTTTGGGCGTTCAACGCCCATTGGTGCATGTACTGGGCGTTAAACGCCGGCCAGATGCACCTTCTGGGCGTTGAACGCCAGCCCGTGCATCCTCCAGGGTGAAAATTTTTTTCTTCTGTTTTTGACTCTGTTTTTAATTTTCTTGATTTTTTTCGTGACTCCTCATGATCATGTACCTAATAAAACACAAAAATAACAAAGAAACAAAATAAAATAAAATTAGATAAAATTGGGTTGCCTCCCAATAAGCGCTTCTTTAATGTCACTAGCTTGACATTGCTCCACAGGGTGATCAGATCAATTTAAGTGTGGTATTCCCAACACCAAACTTAGAGTTTGGACATGGGGTTTGAACACCAAACTTAGAGTTTGGTTGTGGCCTCACAACACCAAACTTAGAGTTTAACTGTGTGGGCTCTTCTTGACTTTGAACTGAGAGAAGTTCTTCATGCTTACTCTCTTTTGTCACAGAGGGATTGCCATGTGCCTGAAACACAAGGTATTCTCCATTCAATTGAAGGACTAATTCACCTTTATTGACATCTATCACAGCTCCTGCTGTGGCTAGGAAAGGTCTTCCTAGGATGATGCATTCATCATCTTTCTTCCTAGTGTCTAGGATTATGAAATCAGTAGGGATGTAAAGGCCTTCAACCTTTACTAACACGTCCTCTACTAACCCATAAGCTTGTCTCACTGACTTGTCTGCCAGTTGTAATGAGAACAAGGCAGGTTGTACCTCAATGATTCCCAGCTTCTCCATTACAGAGAGTGGCATAAGATTTATTCCTGATCCAAGATCACATAGAGCTTTTTCAAAGCTCATGGTGCCAATGGTGCAAGGTATTAGGAACTTGCCAGGATCTTGTTTCTTTTGAGGTAGAGTTCTCTGAATCCAAGTATCTAGTTCACTAATGAGCAAGGGAGGTTTACTTTCCCAAGTCTCATTACCAAACAGTTTGGTATTCAGCTTCATGATAGCTCCTAAATATAGAGCAGCTTGCTCTCCAATCACATCTTCATCCTCTTCAGAGGATGAATATTCTTTAGAGCTCATGAATGGCAGAAGGAGATTTAATGGAATCTCTATGGTCTCTAGATGAGCCTCAGATTCCTCAGGATCCTTAATAGGAAACTCCTTCTTGCTTGAGGGACGTCCCAGGAGGTCTTCCTCACTGGGATTTTCGTCCTCCTCCTCCTTTGTGCATTCGGCCACTTTGATCAAATCTATGGCCTTGCACTCTCCTTTTGGATTCTCTTCTGTATTGCTTGGGAGAATACTGGGAGGAGTTTCAATAACTTTCTTACTCAGCTGGCCCACTTGTGCTTCCAGGTTTCTAATGGAAGATCTGGTTTCATTCATGAAACTGAAAGTGGCCTTTGACAGATCAGAGACTATGTTGGCTAAATTAGAATTGGTTTGTTCAGAGTTCTCTGTCTGTTGCTGAGAAGATGATGGATATGGCTTACTATTATTCAGCCTTGCACGTCCACCATTGTTAAAACCTTGATGGGGTTTTTGTTGATCCTTCCAGGAGAAATTCGGATGATTTCTCCATGATGAATTATAGGTGTTTCCATAGGGTTCACCTAAGTAATTAACTTCTGCTATGGCAGGGTTTTCAGGATCATAAGCTTCTTCAGAAGCTGCCTCTCTAGTACTATTGGCTGCATGTTGCAATCCATTCAGATTTTGAGAGATCATGTTGACCTGTTGAGTCAACACTTTGTTCTGAGCCAATATGGCATTCAGAGCATCAATTTCAAGAACTCCCTTCTTCTGAGGTACCCCATTATTCACGGAATTCCTCTCAGAGGTGTACATGAACTGGTTGTTTGCAACCATGTCAATGAGTTCTTGAGCCTCTTCAGGCGTTTTCTTCAGGTGAATAGATCCACCTGCAGAGTGGTCCAATGACATTTTCGAAAATTCAGAGAGACCATAATAGAATATATCTAATATGGTCCATTCTGAAAACATGTCAGATGGACATCTCTTGGTCAGCTGCTTGTATCTTTCCCAAGCTTCATAGAGGGATTCACCATCTTTTTGTTTGAAGGTTTGAACATCCACTCTCAGCTTGCTCAGCTTTTGAGGAGGAAAGAATTTGTCCAAGAATGCAGTGACAAGCTTATCCCATGAGTCCAGGCTATCCTTGGGTTGAGAATCCAACCATACTCTAGCTCTGTCTCTTACAGCAAAAGGGAAAAGCAAAAGTCTGTAGACTTCAGGATTAACTCCATTTGTCTTTACAGTGTCACAGATCTGCAAGAACTCAGTTAAAAACTGGTAAGGATCTTCAGATGGAAGTCCATAAAACTTGCAGTTTTGTTGCATTAAAGCAACTAGTTGAGGCTTAAGCTCAAAGTTATTGGCTCCAATGGCAGGAATGGAGATGCTTCTTCCATCAAATTTAGATGTTGGCTTTGTGAAGTCTCCAAGCATTCTCCTTGCATTATTATTATTATTTTCTTCTGCCATCTCTTTCTCTTGTTCGAAAATTTCTGAAAGGTTGTTTCTCTTAAAGACGTTGGCTTCTCTTAATTTTCTCTTCAGAGTCCTTTCAGGTTCTGGATCAACTTCAACAAGAGTGCCTTTATCCCTGTTCCTGCTCATATGAAAGAAAAGGGAACACAAAAGGGAAAAGGAATCTTCTATGTCACAGTATAGAGATTCCCTTATGTTAGTAGAAGAAGAAAGAGGTAGAAGAATGAAGAAGGGGGTTCGGTTTTTTTTTTGGATGAAGAAAGGTGAAGAGAAGTGTTAGTAATTAATTAATTAAATAAAAGAAGATAAGAGAAGGGAGAGAGAAGAATTCGAAAATAATTTTTTTTTGAAAGGAGGTTAGTGATTTTCGAAAATTTAGAGATAAGTTGTAATTAAAATTAAAACATGAAACAATTAATTAATTAAAAAGAATTTTTGAAAAAGAGAGAGATATTTTCGAAAATAAGAAAGAGAAAAGTAGTTAGTTGGTTTTGAAAAAGATAAGAAACAAGCAAAAAGTTAGTTAAGTGATTGAAAAAAGATTTGAAATCAAAATTTTAAAAAGATAAGAATATAGGAGGTTAGATAAGATATTTTGAAATCAAATTTTGAAAAAGATAAAATTTTTAAATAAGATAAGATAAAAAGATAAGATAAAAGATAAAAAGATATATTTGAAAAAGATATTTTGAAAAAGATTTAATTTTAAATTTTACTTAGCTAACAAGAAACTACAAGATAAGATTCTAGACTTAAAGATTGAACCTTTCTTAACAAGAAAGTAACAAACTTCAAATTTTTGAACCAATCACATTAATTGTTAGCTAATTTTCGAAAATTACATATAAAGATAAGAAAAAGATTTTGAAAATATTTTGAAAAAGATTTTTGAAATTTTCGAAAAATAGAAAAAAAAAAATGAAAAAGATATGATTTTTGAAAAAGATTTTGAAAAGATAAGATTTTTAAAGTTTGAAATTTTGACTTGACTTGTAAGAAACAACTAATTTTGAAAATTTTTTGACCAAGTCAACCCAAAATTTCGAAATTTTGGAGGGAAATAAGGAAAAGATATTTTTTTGATTTTTGAATTTTTAGTTATGTGAGAGAAAAACAACAAAAATACTTTATGCAAGAAATTTTTAGATCAAAATCATGAATGCATGCAAGAATGCTATGAATGTCAAGATGAACACCAAGAACACTTTGAAGATCATGATGAACATCAAGAACATATTTTTGAAAAATTTTTGATGCAAAGGAAACATGCAAGACACCAAACTTAGCAATTTTTAATGCATGAAAAATATGAATGCAAAAATGCACATGAAAAACAAGAAAAGACACAAAACAAGAAATCATCAAGATCAAACAAGAGGACTTATCAAGAACAACTTGAAGATCATGAAGAACACTATGAATGCATGGATTTTCGAAAAAAAATGCAAGAAAAATTTTTAAAGCATGCAATTGACACCAAACTTAAAAATTAACACAAGAATCAAACAAGAACACAAAATATTTTTGGATTTTATGATTTTCTAATTTTTTTTGGATTTTTATTTAATATTTTCGAAAAATATATTTTAGAAAAACGAAAAAGAAAAGAAAAATTTTGAAAAAGATTTTTGAAAAGAAAATTACCTAATCTGAGCAACAAGATGAACCGTCAGTTGTCCATACTCGAACAATCCCCGGCAACGGCGCCAAAAACTTGGTGGACGAAATTGTGATCACTATTCTGTAGCTTTTGATATTGTGGGATTTATTCAATAATTGTCCTTATTTGAAGTCACAACTCCGTTCAACTAACCAGCAAGTGTACTGGGTCGTCCAAGTAATAACCTTACGTGAGTAAGGGTCGAATCCACAGAGATTGTTGGTATGAAGCAAGCTATGGTCACCTTGCAAATCTCAGTTAGGCAGATTAAAATTAGGAGATTTTATTATTGGAATAAATAAAAGGGATAGAACACTTATGCAGATTCATTAGTGGGATTTCAGATAAGCGGATGGAGATGCTGTAGAGCTCTTGCACGCCTGATCTCCTACTCCTTCTACTCAATCCTTCTTACTCCTTTCCATGGCAAGCTGTATGTAGGGCATCACCGTTGTCAGTGGCTACATCCCATCCTCGCAGTGAAAGCTACGCACGCACTCTGTCACAGCACGGCCAATCACCGGTTGGTTCCCGCTCCTACTGGAATAGAATCCCTCTTTTGCGTCTGTCACTAACGCCCAGCAGGTTAAAGTTTGAAGCACGTCACAGTCATTCAATCCTAGAATCCTACTCGGAATACCATAGACAAGGTTTAGACTTTCCGGATCCTCATGAATGCCGCCATCTATCTAACTTATACCACGAAGATTCTGTTGGGGAATCTAAGAGATACGCATTCAAGCTCTGTTGCATGTAGAACGACATGGTTGTCAATCACGCACATTCATAAGTGAGAATGATAATGAGGGTAATTTTGCCTCATAACATTCATCATGTTCTTGGGTACGAATGTATATCTTGGAATAAGAATAAGAGAGAAATTGAATAAAAGAAGATAGAATTTCATTAATACTTGCGGTACAGCAGAGCTCCACACCCTTAATCTATGGTGTGCAGAAACTCCACTGTTGAAAATACATAAGCAAAGAGTTCAGGCATGGCCGAATGGCCAGCCCTCCTCAACGTGATCACAGGATCAAAATACAATCCAGGATGTCCAATATGATAGTAAATCATCCTATTTATAATAAACTAGCTCCTAGGGTTTACATGAGTAAGTAATTGATGCATAAATCCACTTCCGGGGCCCACTTGGTGTGTGCTTGGGCTGAGCTTGATCAATCCACGTGTAGAGGCTTTTCTTGGCGTCAAACTTCAGGTTATGACGTGTTTTGGGCGTTCAACTCCGGATAATGACGTTTTTCTGGCGTTTTACTCCAGACAGCAGCATGAACTTGGCGTTTAACGCCAAGTTACGTCGTCATTCTTTGAATAAAGTATGGACTATTATATATTGCTGGAAAGCCCTGGATGTCTACTTTCCAACGCCGTTGAGAGCGCGCCAATTGGAGTTCTGTAGCTCCAGAAAATCCATTTCGAGTGCAGGGAGGTCAGAATCCAACAGCATCAGCAGTCCTTTTGTCAGCCTTCTTCAGAGTTTAGCTCAAATCCCTCAATTTCAGTCAGAATTTACCTGAAATCACAGAAAAACACACAAACTCATAGTAAAGTCCAGAAATGTGAATTTAACATAAAAACTAAGGAAAACATCCCTAAAAGTAGCTTAAACTTACTAAAAACTATATAAAAACAATGCCAAAAAGCGTACAAATTATCCGCTCATCAAGGGACCTCAGGGATCACCTTCTTCTTTGCCACAACATCATAGAAGTGGTCTTGATGGCTCTTGGAGATGAATCTTTCCATTTCCCATGACTCGGAGGTGGAAGCTTTTGCTTTCCCTTTCCCTTTTCTTGAGGAAACTCCGGCCTTAGGTGCCATTGGTAATGGAAAAACAAAAAAAAGCTTATGCTTTTACCACACCAAACTTAAAATTTGCTCGTCCTCGAGCAAGAAAGAAAAGAAGAGTAGAAGAAGAAGAAGAGAATATGGAAGAGAGGGAGAGAGTAGGTTCGGTTATATGGGGGAAGAAGGAGGTTTTGTTGTGTGAAAATGAAGAAGAATGGAAGGTTATTTATAGGGAGAGGGTGGGTGATGGTTCGGCCATTTTGGGTGGGAATGGGTGGGAAATTGAATTTGAATTTTATGAGGGTAGGTGGGGTTTATGGGGAAGAGGAGGTTGATGTGAATGGTGAATGGGGTAATTGGGAAGAGGAATTGAGGTGATTGGTGAAGGGTGTTGGGAAGTGTGACATTGAGAATGAGATTTGGATTAAGAGAGTGTGATTAGGATTAAAAGGAATGTGGTAGGTGGGGATCCTGTGGGGTCCACAGATCCTGAGGTGAGGATCCTGTGGGGTCCACAGATCCTGAGGTGAAAACAAATACCATTCCTTCACCATATAGGCATGTAACATGCCTTCATGCATCATCCTGGCATTCAAACGCCCATTGGTGCATGTTCTGGGCGTTCAACGCCCATGTAATGCATGTTTCTGGCGTTGAACGCCAGTTTCATGCTTGTTCCTGGCGTTCAGCGCCAGGTTGTCCTCTCTGTGCACCATCCTGGCGTTTAACGCCAGGTTGTTGCTTGTTTTGGGCGTTCAACGCCAGAATGGTGCTCTGTTCTGGCGTTGAACGCCAGACAGATGCACCTTACTGGCGTTGAACGCCAGTCTGCGCTACCTCCAGGGTGAAAAATTTTTTCTTCTGTTTTTGACTCTGTTTTTAATTTTTTTTTATTTTTTTCGTGACTCCTCATGATCATGTACCTAATTAAACACAAAAATAACAAAGAAACAAAATAAAATAAAATTAGATAAATAAAATTGGGTTGCCTCCCAACAAGCGCTTCTTTAATGTCAATAGCTTGACAGTGGCTCTCATGGAGCCACTAGGTGATCAGGTCAATTTAAGTGTGGTATTCCCAACACCAAACTTAGAGTTTGGATATGGGGTTTGAACACCAAACTTAGAGTTTGGTTGTGGCTTCACAACACCAAACTTAGAGTTTGATTGTGGAGGCTCTTCTTGACTCTGAACTGAGAGAAGCTCTTCATGCTTACTCTCTTTTGCCACAGAGGGATGGCAATGTGCCTTAAACACAAGGTAGTCCCCATTCAATTGAAGGACTAATTCTCCTCTGTTGACATCTATCACAGCTCCTGCTGTGGCTAGGAAAGGTCTTCCTAGGATGATGCATTCATCATCTTCCTTCCTAGTGTCTAGGATTGTGAAATCAGTAGGGATGTAAAGGCCTTCAACCTTTACTAACACGTCCTCTACTATGCCATATGCTTGCCTCACTGACTTATCTGCCAATTGTAATGAGAACAAAGCAGGTTGTACCTCAATGATCCCCAGCTTCTCCATTACAGAGAGTGGCATAAGATTTATCCCTGACCCAAGGTCACATAGAGCTTTTTCAAAGCTCATGGTTCCAATGGTGCAAGGTATTGAGAACTTGCCAGGATCTTGCTTCTTTTGAGGTAGAGTTCTCTAAATCCAAGTATCTAGTTCACTAATGAGCAAGGGAGGTTCACTTTCACAAGTCTCATTACCAAACAGCTTGGCATTCAGCTTCATGATAGCTCCTAAGTATTGAGCAACTTGCTCTCCAGTCACATCTTCATTCTCTTCAGAGGATGAATATTCTTCAGAGCTCATGAATGGCAGAAGGAGATTCAAAGGAATCTCTATGGTCTCTAGATGAGCCTCAGATTCCTCAGGATCCTTAATAGGAAACTCCTTCTTGCTTGAGGGACGTCCTAGGAGGTCTTCCTCACTAGGATTTTCGTCCTCCTCCTCCCTTGTGCATTCGGCCATATTGACTATGTCAATGGCTTTGCACTCTCCTTTTGGATTTTCTTCTGTATTACTTGGGAGAATACTAGGAGGAGTTTCAATGACTTTCTTACTCAGCTGGCCCACTTGTGCCTCCAAATTCCTAATGGAGGATCTTGTTTCATTCATGAAACTGAAAGTGGCCTTTGACAGATCAGAGACTATATTGGCTAAATTAGAAGTATTTTGTTCAGAATTCTCTGTCTGTTGCTGAGAAGATGATGGATATGGCTTGCTATTGGCCAGCCTAGTACGTCCACCATTGTTAAAACCTTGTTGAGGTTTTTGTTGATCCTTCCATGAGAAATTTGGATGATTTCTCCATGATGAGTTATAGGTGTTTCCATAAGGTTCACCCATGTAATTAACCTCTGCCATGGCAGGGTTCTCAGGATCATAAGCTTCTTCAGAAGCTGCCTCTCTAGTACTGTTGGATGCATGTTGCAAACCATTCAGATTTTGAGAGATCATGTTGACCTGTTGAGTCAACACTTTGTTCTGAGCCAATATGGCATTCAGAGCATCAATTTCAAGAACTCCTTTCTTCTGAGGTACCCCATTGTTCACGGAATTCCTCTCAGAAGTATACATGAACTGGTTGTTTGCAACCATGTTAATGAGTTCTTGAGCCTCTCCAGGCGTTTTCTTCAGGTGAATAGATCCACCTGCAGAATGATCCAATGACATTTTTGAAAATTCAGAGAGACCATAATAGAATATATCTAATATGGTCCATTCTGAAAACATGTCAGATGGACATCTCTTGGTCAGCTGCTTATATCTTTCCCAAGCTTCATAGAGGGATTCACCATCTTTTTGTTTGAAGGTTTGAACATCCACTCTCAGCTTGCTCAGCTTTTGAGGAGGAAAGAATTTGTCTAAGAATGCAGTGACAAGCTTATCCCATGAGTCCAGGCTATCCTTAGGTTGTGAATCCAACCATACTCTAGCTCTGTCTCTTACAGCAAAAGGGAAAAGCATGAGTCTGTAGACTTCAGGATCAACTCCATTCGTCTTTACAGTCTCACAGATCTGCAAGAATTCAGTTAAAAACTGATAAGGATCTTCAAATGGAAGTCCATAGAACTTGCAGTTTTGTTGCATTAAAGCAACTAGTTGAGGCTTAAGCTCAAAGTTATTGGCTCCAATGGCAGGAATGGAGATGCTTCTTCCATCAAACTTGGACGTTGGCTTTGTGAAGTCACCAAGCATTCTCCTTGCATTATTATTATTATTATTTTCCTCTGCCATCTCTTTCTCTTGTTCGAAAATTTCAAGAAGGGTTCTTCTGGATTGTTGCAATTTAGCTTCTCTTAATTTTCTCTTCAGAGTCTTTTCAGGTTCTGGATCAATTTCAACAAGAGTGCCTTTATCCCTGTTCCTGCTCATATGATAGAGAAGAGAACAAGAAAAGAAGAGGAATCCTCTATGTCACAGTATAGAGATTCCTTTATGTTAGTAAAAAAAAAGAAAGGGGTAGAAGAATGAAGAAGGAGGTTCGGATTTTAGATGAAGAAAGGTGAAGAAAAGTGTTAGTAATAAAATAATTAAATAGAAGAAGAGAAGAGAAGGGAGATTTCGAAAATAATTTTGAAAAAGAGTTAGTGATTTTCGAAAATTAGAAATAAATTATAATTAAAATTTAAACATGAAACAATTAATTAATTAAAAAGAATTTTTGAAAAAGAGAGAGATATTTTCGAAAATTAGAGAGAGAAAAGTAGTTAAGTGGTTTTGAAAAAGATAAGGAATAAACAAAAAGTTGGTTAGTTGATTGAAAAAGATTTGAAATCAAATTTGAAAAAGATAAGAAGATAGTAAGTTAGATGAGATATTTTTGAAATCAAATTTTGAAAAAGATAAAATTTTTGAAAAAGATAAGATAAGAGATAAAAAGATTTAATTTAAGAAAAAGATATTTTGAAATAATTTACTTCACTAACAAGAAACTACAAGATAAGATTCTAGAACTTAAAGATTGAACCTTTCTTAACAAGCAAGTAACAAGCTTCAAATTTTTGAACCAATCACATTAATTATTAGTGAATTTTCGAAAATTACATATAAAGATAAGAAAAAGATTTTGAAAATATTTTGAAAAAGATTTTTTTTGAAATTTTCGAAAATTATATAAAAAATGAAAAAGATATGATTTTTGAAAAAGATTTTGAAAAGATAAGATTTCTAAAATTGAAATTTTGACTTGACTTGTAAGAAACAACTAATTTTGAAAATTTTTGACCAAGTCAACCCAAAATTTCGAAAATTAGAGGAAAATAAGGAAAAGATATTTTTGATTTTTAAATTTTTAAAGAAAAACACAAAAATGACCCAAAACATGAAAATTTTGGATCAAGACACAAGATGCATGCAAGAATGCTATGAATGTCAAGATGAACACCAAGAACACTTTGAAGATCATGATGAACATCAAGAACATAATTTTGAAAAATTTTTAATGCAAAGGAAACATGCAAGACACCAAACTTAGAAATCTTTAATGCATGGAAAACATGAATGCAAAAATGCACATGAAAAACAACAAACAACACAAAACAAGAAATTATCAAGATCAAACAAGAGGACTTATCAAGAACAACTTGAAGATCATGAAGAACACTATGAATGCATGGGATTTTCGAAAAAATGCAAGAAAAATTTTAAAAGCATGCAATTGACACCAAACTTAAAAATTAACACAAGACTCAAACAAGAAACACAAAATATTTTTTTTTATTTTTATGATTTTATAATTTGTTTTGTATTTTTATTAATTTTTTTTCGAAAATATAGTCTTGAAAAACGAAAAATAAAAAGAAAAATTTTGAAAAAGATTTTTTGAAAAGAAAATTACCTAATCTGAGCAACAAGATGAACCGTCAGTTGTCCATACTCGAACAATCCCCGGCAACGGCGCCAAAAACTTGGTGGACGAAATTGTGATCACTTGTTCTTTTATACTTTAAGGATGTTTACTCTTAGGGCACTGTTTATTTTCTTTACTTGAATTCACAACTCCGTTCAACTAACCAGCAAGTGTACTGGGTCGTCCAAGTAATAACCTTACGTGAGTAAGGGTCGAATCCACAGAGATTGTTAGTATGAAGCAAGCTATGGTCACCTTGTAAATCTCAGTTAGGCAGATTAAAATTGTTTATGGGTTTTTGAAAATATAAAATAAAAAGAAAATACATAATAAAAGGGATAGAATACTTATGCAGATTCATTGGTAGGAATTTCAGATAAGCGGAATGGAGATGCTGTAGAGCTCTTGGACGCCTGCTCTCCCACTGCTTCTACTCAATCCTTCTTACTCCTTTCCATGGCAAGCTTTGTATAGGGGTTCACCATCAGCTGTGGCTACTTTCATTCCTCTCGGGAAAATATCCTATGCGGCTGTCACTCGCACAGCTAATCAGTCTGGAGGCATCACCCATGGTTGATGGCTACATCCCATCCTCGCAGTGAAAGCTAATGCTCACGCACTCTGTCACAGTACGGCCAATCACCGGTTGGTTCCCGCTCCTACTGGAATAGAATCCCTTGATTCTTTTGCATCTGTCACTAACGCCCAGCAGGTTGCAAGTTTGAAGCACGTCACAGTCATTCATTACCGGAATCCTACTCGGAATACCACAGACAAGGTGAGACTTTCCGGATTCCCAGGATCCTACTCGGAACACCACAGACAAGGTTGGACTTTCCGGATCCTCATAAATGCCGCCATCTATCTAGCTTATACCACGAAGATTCTGTTGGGGAATCTAAGAGATACACATTCAAGCCTTGTTGCATGTAGAACGGAAGTGGTTGTCAATCACGCGCATTCATAAGTGAGAATAATAATGAGGGTTATCTAACTCATTAGATTCATCATGTTCTTGGGTACGAATGAATATCTTGGAATAAGAATAAGATAGAGATTTGAATAAAAGAAAATAGAACTTCATTAATCTTTGAGATACAGCAGAGCTCCACACCCTTAATCTATGGTGTGCAGAAACTCCACCGTTGAAAATACATAAGTGAAAGAGGTCCAGGCATGGCCGAATGGCCAGCCCCCTAAAACGTGATCACAGGATTCAAAATACAATCCAGGATGTCTAATACAATAGATAGATGTCCTATATATACTAGACTAGCTACTAGGGTTTACATAAGTAAGTAATTGATGCATAAATTCACTTCCGGGGCCCACTTGGTGTGTGCTTGGGCTGAGTTTGATCAATACACGAGCAGAGGCTTCTCTTGGAGTTGAACTCTGAGTTATGACGTGTTTTGGGCGTTCAACTCCGGATAATGACGTTTTTCTGGCGTTTAACTCCAGAAAGGAGCGTGTACTTGGCGTTCAACGCCAAGTTGCGTCGTCATTCTTCGAATAAAGTATGGACTATTATATATTGTTGGAAAGCCCTGGATGTCTACTTTCCAACGCCGTTGAGAGCGCGCCATTTGGAGTTCTGTAGCTCCAGAAAATCCATTTCGAGTGCAGGGAGGTCAGAATCCAACAGCATCAGCAGTCCTTTTGTCAGCCTTTTTCAGAGTTTTGCTCAAATCCCTCAATTTCAGTCAGAATTTACCTGAAATCACAGAAAAACACACAAACTCATAGTAAAGTCCAGAAATGTGAATTTAACATAAAAACTAAGGAAAACATCCCTAAAAGTAGCTCAAACTTACTAAAAACTATATAAAAACAATGCCAAAAAGCGTATAAATTATCCGCTCATCAACGACCCGGTGCACTTGCCGGTTAGTTTGTGGTTGTAAATCACCGCACCACTAGTGCTAGTCGTTGGAGTGTCATTTGGACCTCTGTAACTCAAGTTATGCTCATTGGAGTGTGAAGAGGTCAGGGTTGACAGCATTCACAAATTTTCTCTGCACTTATTTTCAATTCTTGGTTCCTCCTTATGCTTTTGCTTTCCATTTCCTATCATTTTTCTACAAGAATCTTGAAACCACAAAAGAAGACTTGTAAGTGTTGATAACCTGTAATGCACATAAAGGCTTGATATAAAAGTATCCTTACCAGTATCTCCGAACACACGCAGTAAAATTGATGCGTGAATCTTTTTTACCTTGAATCATTGAACGCGCAACACATCCACTGCACGACCTATATCACCAGCTTTTAAAATATAAATGTCGCTAAAATATGCGATGAAAACAAACTAAAGTAACATGATTTTTGGTTACATACATTGTTATTGAGCCAACAACGTGGTTTCAACATGCACAAGTCCTCCCTTACAAGGACTAGGTGTGGTCTACCGATATACGACGCCACTGTCTGCTAGCTATCAAGTGACATGTCCACACCCCACCCTCTGATTCATTGCTCATGCCGCTCAGTGAGTTTTTGTCCCCGAAGTAATGGATGAACGAGAAGGGGGGACGGTGTGGGTGTTTTTAACATCTGGGTCATCCCAAGTGAGAATGAGGGGTAATGTGGACTGGGTGTGCGACAAGATGAACCTTTTGGAATAATGGTTTGGATTGGATCCACGCTAACGGGTTACGAGCCGTAACACCGCTTGATATCAACCCTTAACTTTTTGCACTCTGGATGTCGCTGAGATAAGATGTAAGGATCACTATTTCAAAAACAACTTTTATAAGGGGGGAACCTTTATGCATTTGAAGAAGTTGATAGCAAAATACATGCATAGTAGTTGTAAAAGTTTTTTTAGCATTCACTTGCCTTTCAAATTTACGAGAACATTCATCAAACCTTGAATACAGCACCAATGTTGTTGTTGGAGTCTTGGGTTTAGGATCTTCTGGGTCGGCTGGTTTATGTGTTGTTTCTGTCTGGCTGGTCATGTCGATATCTGGTGCACGAAATTGTGATCATCAACAATGGCGCCAAGGACTTAGAGCTCTCAAACGTGAATCACACTTTGTCACAACTTCGCACAACTAACCAGCAAGTGCACTGGGTCGTCCAAGTAATACCTTACGTGAGTAAGGGTCGATCCCACGGAGATTGTTGGTATGAAGCAAGCTATGATCATCTTGTAAATCTCAGTCAGGCAGATTCTAATGGTTATAATGGTTTTCGAATATAAAGATAGATAAAACATAAAATAAAGATAGAGATACTTATGTAATTCATTGATGGGAATTTCAGATAAGCACATGGAGATACTGTGTTCCTTCTGAATCTCTGCTTTCCTACTACTTCCATCCAATCATTCTTACTCCCTTCCATGGCAAGCTATCTGTTGGGTTTCACTGTTGTCAATGGCTACCTCCTGTCCTCTTAGTGAAAATGGTCCAAATGCTCTGTCACAGCACAGCTAATCATCTGTCGGTTCTCGATCATGTCGGAATAGAATCCAGTGATTCTTTTGCGTCTGTCACTATGCCCAACACTCGCGAGTTTGAAGCTCGGCACAGTCATCCCATCTCAGATCCTACTTGGAATACCACAAACAAGGTTTAAACTTTCTGGATCTTAGGAATGGCCGCCAATAATTCTAGCTTATACCACGAAGACTCCGATCTTTCGGAATAGAGGCTAAGAGATACGCGCTTGATCTAAGGTAGAACGGAAGTGGTTGTCAGGCACGCGTTCATAGGTGAGAATGATGATGAGTGTCACGGATCATCACATTCATCATGTTGAAGTGCAACGAATATCTTAGAATAACAATAAGCTGAATTGAATAGAAGAATAATAGTAATTGCATTAATACTCGAGGAACAGCAGAGCTCCACACCTTAATCTATGGTGTGTAGAAACTCCACCGTTGAAAATACATAAGTGATAACGGTCCAGACATGGCCAAATGGCCAGCTCCCAAACGTGATCAAGAGATTAATCGAAAGACTAATTCCCAGATGAAAATACAATAGTAAAAAGTCCTATTTATACTAGACTAGCTACTAGGGTTTACAGAAATAAGTCTAAGTGCAAAAATCCACTTCCGGGGCCCACTTTAGTGTGTGCTTGGTCTGAGCTTGAGCTTTACACATGCAGAGGCTTCTCTTAGAGTTAAAAGCCAAGTTGTAACGTGTTTTTGGTGTTTAACTCTGGTTTGTGACGTGTTTCTGGAGTTTTACTCTAGAATGCAGCATAGAACTAGCGTTGAACGCCAGTTTGCATCATCTAAACGCGAATAAAGTATGGACTATTATATATTTCTGGAAATCCCTAGATGTCTACTTTCCAACGCAATTGAGAGCACGCCATTTGGATTTCTGTAGCTCTAGAAAATCTATTTCGAGTGTAGGGAGGTCAGAATCCAACAGCATCAGGAGTCCTTTGTCAGCCTCCTATCAGATTTTTGCTCAGGTCCATCAATTTTAGCCAGAAAATACCTAAAATCACAGAAAAACACACAAACTCATAGTAAAATCCAGAAATGTGAATTTTGCATAAAACTAATAAAAACATCCCTAAAAGTAGCTAGATCCTACTAAAAACTACCTAAAAATAATGCCAAAAAGCGTATAAATTATCCGCTCATTACAACACCAAACATAAATTGTTGCTTGTCCCCAAGCAACTGAAAATCAAATAGGATAAAAAGAAGAGAATATACTATAAATCTCAAAATATCAATGAATGTTAGTTCAAATTAAATGAGCGGGACTTGTAGCTTTTTGCTTCTGAACAGTTTTGGCATCTCACTTTATCCTTTGAAGTTTAGAATGATTGGCATCCATAGGAATTCAGAGTTCAGATAGTGTTATTGATTCTCCTAGTTAAGTATGTTGATTCTTGAACACAGCTACTTTTATGAGTCTTGGCCGTGGCCCTAAGCACTTTGTTTTCCTGTATTACCACCGGATACATAAATGCCACAGACACATGACTGGGTGAACCTTTTCAGATTGTGACTCAACTTTGCTAAAGTCCTCAGTTAGAGGTGTCCAGAGCTCTTAAGCACACTCTTTTTGCTTTGGATCACGACTTTAACCACTCAGTCCCAAGTTTTTCACTTGGACCTTCATGCCACAAGCACATGGTTAGGGACAGCTTGATTTAGCCGCTTAGGCCTGGATTTTATTTCCTTGGGCCCTCCTATCCATTGATGCTCAAAACCTTAGATCCTTTTTACCCTTGCCTTTTTGGTTTTAAGGGCTATTGGCTTTTTTCTGCTTGCTTTTTCATTTTCTTTCTTAAATTTTTTTTTTGCCATTTTTTTTTCGCAAGCTTTGTTCTTCACTGCTTTTTCTTGCTTCAAGAATTAATTTTATGATTTTTCAGATCATCAACAACATTTCTTTTTTTCATCATTCTTTCAAGAGCCAACAATTTTAACATTCATAAACAGCAAGATCAAAATATGCACTATTCAAGTATTCATTCAGAAAAAAAAAAAGTATTTTCACCACATCAATATAATTAAGCTAATTTCAAGGATGAATTCAAGACTCATGTACTTCTTGTTCTTTTGTATTAAAAACATTTTTCATTTAAGACAGGTGAAGGATTCATGGAATTATTCATAGCCTTAAGACATAGACTCTAGACACTAATGATCATGTAATAAAGACACAAACATAGACAAACATGAAGCTCAAAAACCGAAAAATAGAGAGATAAGAACAAGGAAGTTTAAGGAATGAGTCCACCTTAGTGATGGTGGCGCCTTCTTCTTGAAGGACCAATGGTGTTCTTGAGCTCCTCTATGTCTCTTCCTTGCCTTTGTTGCTCCTCCCTCATAGCTCTTTGATCTTCTCTAATCTCATTGAGAATGAAGGAGTGTTCTTGGTGTTCCACCCTTAATTGGTTCATGTCATGACTCAATCCTTCTAGAGAAGTGTTGAGTTATTCCCAATAGTTATTTGGAGGAAAATGCATCCCTTGAGGCATCTCAGGGATTTCTTGATGATGAGCTTCCTCATGTGCCTTTTGAGATCCATGAATGGGCTCTCTTGTTTGCTCCATCCTCTTCTTAGTGATGGGCTTGTCCTCTTCAATGAGGATGTCTCCTTCTATGACAACTCCAGCTAAGTTGCAGAGATGGCAAATGAGATAAGGAAAAGCTAGCCTTGCTAAGGTGGAGGGCTTTTCGGCTACTTTGTAGAGTTCTAGAGGGATGACTTCATGAACTTCTACCTCCTCTCCAATCATGATGCTATGAATCATGATGGCCCAATCCACAGTTACCTCGGATCGATTGCTAGTGGGGATGATGGAGTGTTGGATGAACTCCAACCATCCTCTAGCCACAGGCTTAAGGTCCAGTCTTCTCAATTGAACCGGCTTGCCTTTTGAGTCTCTTTTCCATTGGGCTCCTTCCACCCAAATGTCCATGAGGACTTGGTCCAACCTTTGATCAAAGTTGACCCTTCTAGTGTAGGGGCGTGCATTTTCTTACATCATAGGCAAGTTGAACGCCAACCTTACGTTCTTCGGACTGAAATCTAAGCATTTCTCCTGAACCATTGTAAGCAAATTCTTTGGGTTTGGGTTCATGCTTTGATCATGGTTCCTAGTGATCCATGCGTTTGCATAGAACTCTTGAACCATTAAGATTCCGACTTGTTGAATGGGGTTGGTGAGAACTTCCCAACCTCTTCTTCAGATCTCATATCGGATCTCCGGATACTCATTTTTCTTGAGCATGAAAGGGACCTTAGGGATCACCTTTTTCTTGGCCACAACTTCATAGAAGTGGTCTTGATGGACCTTTGAGATGAATCTCTCCATCTCCCAAGACTCGGAGGTGGAAGCTTTTGTCTTCCCTTTCCTCTTTCTAGAGGTTTCTCTGGCCATAGGTGCCATAAACGGTTATGGAAAAACAAAAAAAGCTATGCTTTTACCATACTAAACTTATAATATTGCTCGCCCTCGAGCAAAAGAAAGAATAGATGAAGAAGAAGAAGATATGGAGGAGAGGGAGAGAGATGTGTATTCGGCCAAGGGGGAGAAGAGAGGGTTATGTTGTGTGAAAATGAAGAAGGATGGAGGGGTTTATATGGTGGAGGGAGAGCGGTTGGGTTCGGACATTTATGGTGGGTTTGGGTGGGAAAGAGATTTTGAAATTTGAAGGTAGGTGGGGTTTATGGGGAAGAGTGGATGGATGTGATTGGTGAAGGGTTAATAGGGAAAAGAGATTGAGGTGATTGGTGAAGGGTATATTGTTATTGGATTGTGTAAAGAAGAGAGAAGTGGGGTAGGTGGTGATCCTGTGGGGTCCACAGATCCTGAGGTGATTCTGTGGGGTCCACAGATCCTAAGGTGTCAAGGATTTCTCATCTCTGCACCTTTTAGGCGTGTAGAACGCCCTCTATATGCAATCCTGGCGTTTAACGCCAGAGTGATATTTATTTCTGGCATTAAATGCCCAAATGTAGTTTGTTTCTAGCGTTTAACGCCAGACTGATGCTTGTTTCTGGCGTTAAACGCCAGCTTGGTGCTTGTTTCTGGCGTTAAACGCCAGACAGATGCTTGTTTCTCGTGTTTAAACGCCAGACAGCTCTTCCTCTAGGGTGTGCTTTTTCTTCTGCTGTTTTTTATTCTGTTTTTAATTTTTGCAATTATTTTGTGACTCCACATGATCATAAACCTAATAAAATATAAAAGAACAATAGAAATATAGATAAATAAAAATTGGGTTGCCTCCCAATAAGTGCTTCTTTAATGTCAATAGCTTGACAGTGAGCTCTAATGGAGCTTCACAGATGTTTAGAGCATTGTTGGGACCTTCCAACACCAAACTTAGAGTTTGAATGTGGGGGTTCAACACCAAACTTAGAGTTTGGTTGTGGCCTCCCAACACCAAACTTAGAGTTTGATTGTGGGGGCTTTGTTTGACTCTGTATTAAGAGAAGCTTATCGTGCCTCTTTTCCATGGTTGCAGAGGAAGATCCTTGAGCTTTAAACACAAGGTAGTCCCCGTTCAATTGAAGGATTAGCTTTCCTCTGTCAACATCAATCACAGCTCCTGCTGTGGTTAGGAAGGTTCTTCCAAGAATGATGGATTCATTCTCATCCTTCCCAGTGTCTAAGATTATGAAATCAGCAAGGATGTAAAGGCCTTTAACCATTACTAACACGTCCACTACCAATCCATAAGCTTATTTTATTGACTTGTCTGCCATCTCTAATGAGATTCTTGCAGCTTGTACCTCAAAGATCCCCAGTTTCTCCATTACAGAGAGTGGCATAAGATTTATACTTGACCCCAGGTCACACAGAGCCATATCAAAGGTCATGGTGCCTATGGTACAGGGTATCAAGAATTCACCAGGATCTTGTTTCTTTTGAGGTAAAGTTTGCTGAACCCATGTATTTAGGTCACTAATGAGCAAGGGAGGTTCACTTTCCCAAGTCTCATTACCAAACAACTTGGCATTCAGCTTCATGATGGCTCCTAGATATTGAGCAACTTGCTTTTCAGTTACATCTTCATCCTCTTCAGAGGAAGAATAGTTCTCAAAGCTCATGAATGGAAAAAAGAGGTTCAATGGAATCTCTATGGTCTCTAGGTGAGCCTCAGATTCCTTAGGTTCCTCAGTTTGGAACTCCTTTTTGTTCAGAGGACGTCCCAGAAGGTCTTCCTCATTGGGATTCACGTCCTTCTCCTCCTTTGTGCATTCGGCCATATTGATTATATCAATGGCCTTCCACTCTCTTTTTGGATTCTCTTCTGTATTGCTTGGGAGAGTACTAGGAGGAGTTTCAGTGATTTTTTTACTCAGCTGACCCACTTGTGCCTTCAAATTTCTAATGGAGGATCTTGTTTCACTCATGAAACTTAAAGTGGCCTTAGATAGATCAGAGACTATATTTGCTAAGCTAGAGGGGCTCTGCTCAGAATTCTCTGTCTGTTGCTGAGAAGATGATGGAAAAGGCTTGCTATTGCTAAGCCTGTTTCTTCCACCATTATTAAAGCCTTGTTGAGGCTTTTGTTGATCCTTCTATGAGAAATTTGGATGATTTCTCCATAGGGATTATAGGTGTTTCCATAGGTTTCACCCATGTAATTCACCTCTTCCATTGCAGGGTTCTCAGGATCATAAGCTTCTTCTTCAGAAGATGCTTCTTTAGTACTGTTGGATGCATTTTGCAATCCATTTAGACTTTGAGAAATCATGTTGACTTGCTGAGTCAACATTTTATTCTGAGCCAATATGGCATTTAGAGTATCAATTTCAAGAACTCCCCTCTTCTGAGGCATCCCATTACTCACAGGATTCCTCTCAGAGGTGTACATGGATTGGTTATTTGCAACCATGTCAATGAGTTCTTGAGCTTCTGCAAGCGTTTTCTTTAGGTGAATAGATCCACCTGCAGAATGGTACAGTGACATCTTAGAGAACTCAGATAGACCATCATAGAATATATCCAAGATGGTCCACTTTGAAAGCATGTCAGAAGGACACTTTTTGGTCAACTGCTTGTATCTTTCCCAAGCTTCATAGAGGGATTCACCATCTTTTTGCTTGAAGGTCTGAACATCCACTCTGAACTTGCTCAACTTTTGAGGAGGAAAGAACTTGGCCAAGAAGGCTGTGACCAGCTTATCCTAAGAGTCCAGGCTATCTTTAGGTTGTGAGTCCAACCATGTTCTAGCTCTGTCTCTTACAGCAAAAAGGAAAAGCATGAGCCTATAGACTTCAGGATCTACTCCATTAGTCTTAACAGTATCACAGATCTGTAAGAATTCAGTTAAAAACTGATAGGGATCTTCTGATAGAAGTCCATAAAACTTGCAGTTCTGTTGCATTAGAGCAACTAGTTGAGGCTTCAGCTCAAAATTATTTGCTCCAATGGCAGGGATTGAGATGCTTCTTCCATAAAAGTTGGAAGTAGGTGTAGTATAATCACCAAGCATCCTCCTTGTATTATTGTTGTTGTTATTATTTTTGGCTGCCATCTCCTCTTCTTTTTCGAAAATTTCTGTAAGGTTTTCTCTACATTGTTGTATTTTAGCTTCTCTTAGTTTCTTCTTCAGAGTCCTTTCAGGTTCAGGATCTGCTTCAACAAGAATGTTCTTGTCCTTGCTCCTGCTCATATGAAAAAGAAGGGAACAGAAAATAATAATAGGGATCCTCTTTACCACAGTAGAGAGATTCCTTTTTGTGAGTAGAAGAAGATAAGAAGAAAATCCGAACACAGGTGGGAAAAGAGGGTTCGAATTTTGAGTAGAAGAGAAGTGTTAATAGATAAATAAATAAATGGAAGAAGATGAGAGAGAGAGAATTTCGAAAATTATTTTTGAAAAAAGGTTAGTGATTTTCAAAAATTAAGAGAAGAAATAAAATTAAAATTAAAATTTGAAACAATTAGTTAATTAAAAGAATTTTGAAAAAGAGGGGGTGATTTTCGAAAATTAGAGAGAGGAAAGTAGTTAGGTGGTTTTGAAAAAGATAAGAAATAGTAAAACAAACAAAAAGTCAATTAGTTAGTTGAAAAATATTTGAAAATCAATTTTAAAAAGATAAGGAGTTAGAAAAGATTTTTGAAATTGATTTTGAAAAAGATATGATTTAAAAAAGATATGATTAAAAAGATATGATTGAAAAGATATTTTGAAAAAGATTTGATTTTGAAAATTAAAATTGATTACTTGACTAACAAGAAACTAAAAGATATGATTCTAGAATTTAAATATTGAACCTTTTTTAACAAGAAAGTAACAAACTTCAAATTTTTTAAATCAATCACATTAATTATTAGTAAAGTTTTTGAAATTTTGAAATAAAATTAAGAAAAAGATTTTGAAATCAATTTTTAAACTTTTCGAAAATAATAAAAAAATGAAAAAGATTTGTGTTCCAAGGGTTACCTGAAACTATAGGTCGATCTCGGACGAGATCTTCTGTGTGGGTCGGAGCTGTTGTATCCGACTTGTTGAACTTGGTGATGGTGCTGATCCTTTGTCCCCGGAGGGTGGAGGGTACCTGCAAGGGACTCCGATGCTTAAGTTAGCAAGGGTATTAAGCAGGTATTGAGTAGAATCAGAGTATGAGTTATACCTGGGTGCTCTAGTGTATTTATAATGGTGTAGAGTGACCTTCTTAGATAAGATAAGTTAGTTATCTTATCTTATCCTATCTTATCTTATCTTTGACTGGGGTCCTCTTATCTTTTAAGGGAACCGCCTTTATCTCTACGGGCTTGGGCTGCCCTTGGATTAGGGACGTGTTCCTCTGTTTGGGCCCTTTGTTTGGGCCTTCCTGTGACTTGGCCGAGCTCTTTGAGAAGAGGTCGGGTTGTCCTGACCTGAAGAGGTCGGTCGCTTTGTCTGCAGAACATCTCGGGTCGGACAGCTTGACCCAGGGTATGAACAGTACCTCTGCTCGAGCTCGGTCTTCCTCTGGAGGTCGATTCCTGGACTTCGAGCCCGCTCGGGTAAAGCCGAACCCGTTTCGCTTCTTTTGAAAATGCGCGCTTTTGGATTAGTGTCCTGGCCTTGGGAATGTGCGAGGGTTTTTAATGCCCCATTAATTGGCTTTTGATGCTCCGTTTCTCTTGGCTTTTATTTTGAAATTTACTCTCAAAAAACGTTTTTCTCCTCTCTGTGTGATCATAAAACCCAAGAATTTACTGGCTTCTACTGCGAAGATACATTTTATGGGATTGAGTCGCATGCCGTGTCGTCTTATGGTGTCGAATACTTGTGTCAGGTCGGATAGTAACATCTCTTCATTTTGCGTCTTCACTAGCATGTCGTCTACATAGACCTCCATGATTTTTCCGATGTGATCCGAAAAAACTTTGTTCATTAATCTTTTGTAAGTGACTCCCGCATTTTTGAGATTGAAAGGCATAACAATGTAATAGTAATTTCCTTTGGGGTTAAGAAAGAGGTTTTTTCTTGGTCGGGTGGGTACATTGGGATTTGGTTATATCCCGAGTATGCGTCCATAAAGGAGAGGTATTTGTATCCGGAGGAGGCATCTACCTGTGCGTCGATGTTTGGGAGCGGATAAGGATCTTTTGGGCAAGCTTTGTTGAGATCGGTATAGTCGGTGCACATTCTCCACTTCCCATTTAACTTTTTTACCAAAACAACATTAGCAAGCCATAGCGGGTATTTGACTTCTCTTATGAAGCCTGCCTCTAGTAGAGCTCGTACTTATTCTTCCACCGCTTGAGAGCGTTCTGGTCCTAGCTTTCTGCGCCTTTGTTGTACCGGCCGAGATCCTGGGTAGACTGCTAGCTTATGGCACATTAGTTTGGGATCTATACCTGGCATGTCTGCAGCCTTCCACGCAAAGAGGTCGGCATTACCGCGTAGGAACTATATGAGTGATTCTCTTGTGTCCCCTTTTAGGAGTGTGCCGATGTTGGTTATTTGGTCTAGGGTGTTTCTGATCTGGATTTTCTCTATTTCTCCTTCAGGTTGTGGGCGAAGCTCCTCCTGCCTCCGAGCTCCACCAAGCTCGATAGTGTGGAATTCTTCACCTCTTCCTTTGAGGTTTAGACTTTCGTTGTAACAGCGGTGCACCATTTTCTGGTCTGCCTTTACTATGGCTATTCCTTCTGCGGTTGGGATTTCATGCATAGATGCGGAGTTGAGACTATTGCGCCGAGCTAATTTAACGTTGTCCGACCTATTAGAGTATTGTAGGCTGAGCTTACGTCAACGACGATGTAGTCTATTTTGAGTGTTCTTGACTGACTTCCCTTTTCAAAAGTTATGTGGAGCAGAATGTATCCCATTGGTTGGACCAGAGTATCTCCTAACCCGAACAGGCTGTCCGGATATGCTCTGAGTTCCTTTTCTTCCAAGCCTAGTTTGTTGAAGGCAGTTTTGAATAAGATATCAGCAGAGCTCCCCTGGTCTATCAGTGTGTGATGGAGATTTGCGTTTGCCAGTATGATTGTGATGACCATGGGATCGTCATGTCCTGATGTGATGCCGGAAGCGTTTTCTTTGGTAAAAGTGATCGCCGGGATGTCGAGTGCTTCCTTCCTTTCTGCGACGTGATATATGTCTTTGAGGTGTCTTTTGCTGGATGACTTGGAGATTCCTCTTCTGGCGAATCCGCCGTGTATCATGTGGACGTGTCTTTCTGGTGTTCGGGATGATCGCATAGTAGGTCCGACATCTTCTGCTCTTCTTCTTTTCCTTTGTTCATCTTCGTGGGTGGCCAGGTATCGATCTAACCTTCCTTCTCGTACGAGCTTTTCTATGACATTTTTTAAATCAAAACACTCATTGGTGGAGTGTCCGCGGATCCGATGATATTCACAGTATTCAGCCCGGTTTCCTCCTCCTTTTTTGCCTTTGAGTGGTCGAACTGGTGGTATTTTTTCTGTGTTGCAAATTTCTCTATAGACATCCACAAGAGACACCCGAAGAGGGGTGTAATTGTGGTACTTTTTGATTTTTTCTCCATGTCGATCTTCCTTTTTTCTGGAATCTTTGTCTTTATCCCGAGGGGTGAACCCTGGTTTCGAAGTCTCTCCTAATCAGGAGTTTTCCTCCATGTTGATGTACTTTTCTGCTCGCTCCTGCACCTCGTTCAGATATGTGGGATACTTCTTTGATATGGATTGACTGAAAGGCCCTTCTCGCAGACCGTTAATGAGACCCATGATGGCAGCTTCTGTTGGAAGGTTTTGTATATCCATGCATGTTTTGTTGAATCTCTCCATGTAGTTTCGCAGGGTTTCCCGCTCCCCTTGTCTGATTCCTAGTAAGCTCGGAGCATGTTTTGCTTTGTCCTTTTGGATGGAGAATCTGGCCAGAAATTTTTTAGCCAAGTCGTCGAAACTTGAGATGGACCTAGGAGGGAGGTTGTCGAACCATCTAATTGCTGTTTTTGTTAAAGTGGTTGGAAAGGCCTTGCAACGAACTGCATCTGAGGCATCGGTGAGGTACATTCTGCTTCTGAAGTTGCTGAGATGATGGCTGGGATCCATTGTGCTGTCGTACAAGGTTATGTCTGGGAGTTTGAAGTCTTTTGGGATTCTTGTTTTCATGATCTCCCTGGTGAATGGATCTTGTTCCTTGCGGGTGCTATCTTCGGGGGTGGGATGGCTGGCTTTAGTCTTGACATCGGCCTCAAGTTTTAGGAGTTTGTTCTCCAATTCCCGGCGTCGTCTTATTTCTCTTTGTAGATCCTTTTCGCCCTCTCGTTGACGTAGAGCATCTTCCTCGAATTGCTTTAACTGATTTTGGAATGCCTCCAGGGCTCCCTCGTTTGGGGAGTTTTTATCATTGGCTTGAGGAGTATCCTTTGGTGTTGTGCCCACGTTTTTGTGCGGCGTTCTTTCTTATAGATCTGAGGTGTGATCGTTGTCATGGTCGTTCGCCATGGTAATGGGATAACTTCCGGGTTCCCCGACAACGGCGCCAATGTTCCGAGGGTTACCTGAAACTATAGGTCGATCTCGGACGAGATCTTCTGTGTGGGTCGGAGCTGTTGTATCCGACTTGTTGAACTTGGTGATGGTGCTGATCCTTCGTCCCCGGAGGGTTGGGGGTACCTGCAAGGGACTCCGATGCTTAAGTTAGCAAGGGTATTAAGCAGGTATTGAGTAGAATCAGAGTATGAGTTATACCTGGGTGCTCCAGTGTATTTATAATGGCGTAGAGTGACCTTCTTAGATAAGATAAGTTAGTTATCTTATCTTTGACTGGGATCCTCTTATTTTTTAAGGAAACCACCTTTATCTCTACGGGCTTGGGCTGCCCTTGGATTAGGGACGTATTTCTCTGTTTGGGCCCTTTGTCTGGGCCTTCCTGTGACTTGGTCGAGCTCTTTGAGAAGAGGTCGGGTTGTCCTGACCTGAAGAGGTCGGTCGCTTTGTCTGCAGAACACCCCAGGTCGGATAGCTTGACCCAGGGTATGAACAATTTGATTTTTGAAAAAGATTTTGAAAAGATAGGATTTTTAAAATTGAAATCTTAACTTGACTAACAAGAAACAACTTATTTTAAAAAATTTTTACTAAGTCAACCCAAAGATTTCAAAATTTATGAGTAAAATGAGGAAAAGATATTTTTTATTTTTGAATTTTTAATGATGAGAGAGAAAAATACAAAAATTGACTCACAACATGAAAATTATGAATCAAAACACATGATGCATGCAAGAACACAATGAATGTCAAGATGAACACCAAGAACACTTTGAAGATCAAGATGAACATCAAGACTTATTTTTGAAAAATTTTCAAGACAAGAAAAAATATACAAGATACCAAACTTAGAAATTTTCAATGCTTAGACACTATGAATGCAAAAATGCATATGAAAAATAACAAAAAAACACAAAACAAGAAAATATGAAGATCAAACAAGAAGACTTACCAAGAACAACTTGAAGATCTTGAAGAACACCATGCATGAATTTTTCGGAAAAAAATGCAAAAATTTTAAAAATATGCAATTGACACCAAACTTAAAAATTGACACTAGACTCAAACAAGAAACACAAAAATATTTTTTGATTTTATGATTTTATTAATTTTTTTTGGATTTTTCGAAAATAATTTTTAGAAAAAACAAAAAATAAGAAAAAAAATTTTTGAAAACTTTTTTTAAAAGAAAATAAAAAGAAAATTACCTAATCTGAGCAATAAGATGAACCATCAGTTGTCCAAACTCAAACAATCCCCGGCAATGGCACCAAAAACTTAGTGCACGAAATTGTGATCATCAACAATGGTGCCAAAGACTTGGAGCTCTCAAACGTGAATCACACTTTGTCACAACTTCGCACAACTAACCAGCAACTGCACTGGGTCGTCCAAGTAATACCTTACATGAGTAAAGGTCGATCCCACGGAGATTGTCGGTATGAAGCAAGCTATGGTCATCTTGTAAATCTCAATCAGGCGGATTCTAATGGTTATAATGGTTTTCGAATATAAAGATAGATAAAGCATAAAATAAAGATAGAGATACTTATGTAATTCATTGGTGGGAATTTCAGATAAGCGCATGGAGATACTGTGTTCTTTCTGAATATCTGCTTTTCTACTGCTTCCATCCAATCATTCTTACTCCCTTCCATGGTAAGCTGTCTGTTGGGTTTCACTGTTGTCAATGGCTACCTCCCGTCCTCTCAGTGAAAATGGTCCAAATGCTCTGTCACAGCACGGCTAATCATCTGTCGGTTCTCGATCATGTCGGAATAGAATCCAGTGATTCTTTTGCGTCTGTCACTACGCCCAACACTCGCCAGTTTGAAGCTCGTCACAGTCATCCTATCTCAGATCCTACTCGGAATACCACAGACAAGGTTTAGACTTTCTGGATCTTAGGAATGGCCGCCAATAATTCTAGCTTATACCACGAAGACTCCGATCTTTCGAAATAGAGGCTAAGAGACACACGCTCGATCTAAGGTAGAACGGAAATGGTTGTCAGGCACGCGTTCATAGGTGAGAATGATGATGAGTGTCATGAATCATCACATTCATCATGTTCAAGAGAAACGAATATCTTAGAATAAGAATAAGCTGAATTGAATAGAAGAATAATAGTAATTGCATTAATACTCGAGGAACAGCAGAGCTCCACACCTTAATCTATGGTGTGTAGAAACTCCACCGTTGAAAATACATAAGTGATAAATGTCCAGGCATGGCCGAATGGCCAGCCCCCAAACGTGATCAAGAGATTAATCAAAAGACTAATTCCCAGATGAAAATACAATAGTAAAAAGTTCTATTTATACTAGACTAGCTACTAGGGTTTACAGAAATATGTCTAAGTGCAGAAATCTACTTCCAAGTCCCACTTTGGTGTGTGCTTGGGCTGAGTTTGAGCTTTACACGTGCAGAGGCTTCTCTTGGAGTTAAACGCCAAGTTGTAACATGTTTTTGGCGTTTAACTCTGGTTTGTGACGTGTTTCTGGCGTTTTACTCCAGAATGCAGCATGGAACTGGCGTTGAATGACAGTTTGCATCGTCTAAACTCGAATAAAGTATAGACTATTAAGAGCACGCCATTTGGAGTTCTGTAGCTCCAGAAAATCCATTTTGAGTATAGGAAGATCAGAATCCAACAGCATCAGCAGGCCTTTGTCAGCCTCCTATCAGATTTTTGCTCAGGTCCCTCAATTTCAGCCAGAAAATACCTGAAATCACAGAAAAACACACAAACTCATAGTAAAGTCCAGAAATATGAATTTTGCAGAAAAACTAATAAAAACATCCCTAAAAGTAGCTAGATCCTACTAAAAACTACCTAAAAACAATGCCAAAAAGCGTATAAATTATCCGCTCATTAATATTCCCATCCGTCCTATGATGTTAAGGTGTTCTTGTCCGCTCTATTTTTTTGCGTAGTCTATTGCTAATGGGTTCATCGTCATCGTTATCCTCGTCGAATGCAACTGAAGGTGCATCTGTGCGCACTGAGCTGCTGTTAACTCCCCCTTCTTATTAGATCCCTTAATTCACAACACCAAACTAGTCATACACAACAATCTCGAAGTGCTTTTAAATCACACAACCAATGTAACATAGATTAATACAACATGTCATCAAGCAATTTAAAAACATGGCATCTCTAGTAACTTTTTTAAAGGTAAGTTGTATTGTTCTCATGTTTTAACTTTGAACCATGCAACTTAAAGATTCTTCAAATGGTAACATCTACTCACTTTTAGTTTCTCTGTTGTTTTTATTTGGCTGATTGTGCCGATGTCCCCTTTTGTCCTATGAAGTTGAGGCATTCTTGTTCGATTAATGTTTCTGCACAGTCTCTTGGCAATGGACTCGTCATCATCGTCATCTTCGTCGAATGCAACTGAAGGAAGGTGCATCTGTGCACACTGAGCCATTGCTAACTCCCCCTCTCTTATCAGATCCCTGAATTTAAAACACCAAACTAATCATACACAACAACCACATAGTGCTTTTAAATCACGCAACCAACGCAAGGTAAATTAATACAACATCTCATTAAGCAACTTAAAAACATGGCATCACTAGTAAATTTTAAAAAATAATTTGTACTGTTCTCTTGGTTTAACTTTGAAACATGTAACTTAAGAACTCTTCAAATGGTAACGTCTACTAACTTTTGTGGACCTTAAAGGTGTTTCTGTACGGTGTGAGCCTTCTCTTTCAGGACCTAGGTTCATCATGACCTTACTTGCGAGTTCTTCAACGACCCCCACATTATTCCCGCTGGTGTCAACGCAATCCTGTTCGTGAACAGCAACTAGTCAAAAGCACATTCAACATAAGACATATCTAGGGGAGGACACATCAACGTACGATTGAAACAAAAGACACTACATTATGGACAAATTAGAGTAATTTTTTATTAATGACACAACCATAAATGTTAGATCCATGGAAGAGCACATGCAATTAATTACATGAGAAATTGACAGCCTCATTATAAACTTTTCAGATACAAAAAAAAACAGCAATGATAGAAAGAAAAAAGGTTCTATGTGCTACAGGAATCTTTTAGCATCGATTCAGTAAATACCTCTAATTGAATAGTTGATGCCATAGCACTGAGCTCCATGGCAATCCATGCAGAATGCCACAGCTCCGGTTCTTGACACTGCTCCAGTACAGCATGCTTTAGTTTCTAGAAGTACAGTACCTAGAGAAATCGTAGACACAATTTAAATGTTAGGAAGCAAAAGTTGAGTTAGATAAACTGGCATTTTGTATTCAAAAAATTACCAGTAAAGCGAACATACAACCGTTACAGTACTTGTTATTTTTACATTAATACTTCTTGATCTCCTGTGCTAATCAGTTGAAAATATGAAAAGGCCAACGGAATCTCACCGGATCAGAAACATCGAGTATTGTATCGATGTGCCATGAGGAGATGACATGTTGCACTGTCAGAGACAGGAACATTGTCAGCATCAGTAGGATAAAATGCTTCCTGAACTCCATCCTGTCGTCTATAGTATCCATAGCACAGTTGTTGACAAAATGCCTAAGTTGTATGGTTTTCATCTAGTGAATTTTTTTATTGCAACATGAGCAGCATTCCCGCAGTCAAACACTAGAAAGTCGTCTATTACAACAAGTAGGTTTATTAATTAGTGTAAAATGAGAGGTTCGATATGGATAAAAAAGGAAAAACCATGGAAACCGAAAGCATTTTAGCCGATTGAATGCTATTTAATACAAAAAGTCATACTCACCATTGGGCGGGATTCCGAAACAAGCTGAAATAGCTCGGCGTTAATGTGGATGTTTCCATCATCTATAGGCAACGTGCTTGTTTCAAGTTTGTAAGACTTAGCCAATGAAACCATTATGCTTTGTTTCACAGGCCACCTCGGGACTAGCTTCAGGAAACCAAAACCCATTGATTCTATCCCTTCTAGCTTTGATTGGGCTTGGTTTGTTTTCAGATCTTTGAACATATCCGCAATGTAACATGGTGAGCACCTTGTCTTTAATAATTTCTGTCAACATACAACGCGACCATTAAAAACAAATAAAGTGACAAACTAGAAGAAGAGCACACTATTGTGAACGATGTAGTACTGGTTTTCCCATGTCTACAAGGTGGTTTCCAGCACTAGACTAAAAGTTAGGGAGTTTCCAACGCTGGTTGGGAATGCATACAAATATAACTGAAAGATGCAATCCAATACAAGTGTCCAATTAATACCAAACAAAACACACATTACCCCTCAAAATATTACATCCCACATCTAGTTTGAATAAAACACGTAATTCACTACTCAGAATTCATCTAAACGCATAATAATAGGAGATAAAAAAATCTTTGCGACAATTTAGTCCATTGAAGCTCTAAATCACCAAATCAGAAACCAAGACCAATTCAGGAAAAATTAATTCCAACTATCAACTTGTCTTTTTTTTTCTAACTCAACTAAGTCAGAGGTACAAAAATAGGAAGAAATAAAGTAATTCAACAACAACCTCTATTAATCAAACGGACATCAAAGAACACTGAACTAAACCATATTTTAGAATTCTCTTATCCACTATGATTACCAATGATGATCGGACTCTTGTCGGTTTAGAATTCACAATTGAAGGCTCGTTGTAAAGTATAGTTTCTAAACCAACAATAGTCCTTTCATGCAAAAATATTGAGTTGTCACAAGTACAAACCCCCAATGAATTTATAACCGGAGTATTTGGACTCCGAGTCGTCTCACGAGGAATTGCAATGAAATGTATGATTATTGGCTATGAGGGGTAGAGGGGGGTTTTGGTTGATTAGAGGGGCAATAAAATAAAAAGACAAGAAAAGTAAATTGAGCAAGTAGTTAAAGAAAGCAAGTAATAAAGAGAGACATTCATGGCAATGGATTGAGATCATAGGCTTTCTATCCTAGTCATGCATGATTAATTCATCTTATTTAGTTAACTCACACATCGGGAGAATGTCAAACAAGACTAATTAATCATGTCACAAATATAAACAAGAATTTATCTCATTACGTCAACTCCAACAAATAGGGAGAAAGTCTAACGAGACTAGCTAATCTCAATCCAAAAGTCCTAACCAACTTACTAATTAAATTAACAAAAGATTAGCATCAATGGAAACAATATTCCATAAGTCCTAATCAACTCACTAATTAAACTAGCAAAAGATTAGCGTCAATGGAAACAATACTAGCTAACAACTCTAGATCGCCAACATAAGTTGGGTTTTCATGACTCAAGATTGCCCAATTACTCTTTCCAAGCCAAGAATGCTCAAAATCTACTCTAACATCCTTCCAAGCATTTTATCAAACACTTGGAAGGCATACAAGGAAAGTATAGTAAAATTGCAAGGAATGTAAATCTACGCCACTCAATTGCAAGGAATTAAACAACAACAAATCCAAATCAACAATAAAGGAACATGAATCATAAATTGCATTGAATTGAAAATAAAAGAACCAAAAAGTGCATCAACAACAAAATAAGCAATTGCAAGAATGAGATACAAAATTAAAGAGAGAAAGAGTAGAGGAACAAGAAATTGTAAAGGAAAAGTAAATCAAAGCATGAATTAAACCTAGATCTAAGATGAAAATGTCCTAATCCTAACCTAATTCTAGAGAGAAGAGGGAGCTTCTCTCTCTAGAAAACTAACTAAAGGCTCATGTTGGCTAAACTAATTGCTCCCCCCTTTGCCCAAGCTTGAATTCTGCATGAAATAGCTTCAAAAATGAGTTGGGTTGGGCCCAAAGTGCTTCAGAAATCGCTGGGGGCGATTTCTTCTTAGTGGGCCACGGGCAGAATCGGTGCGTACGCGTATATGGCGCGTGCGCGCCCCTGAACGTGAAGTAACATATAGCACATTTTTATCATTTTGAAGCCCCAGATGTTATCTTTCCAACGCAACTGAAACCGCCTCATTTGGACCTCTGTAGCTCAAGTTATGGTCGATTGAGTGCGAAGAGGTCGGGTTTGACAGCTTTCCGGTTCCTTCATTTCTTCATGTGTTCTCCCGCTTTGCATGCTTTTTCTCCTCACTCCTTCCATCCGATACTTGCCCTATGAACCTGAAATTACTTAACAAATACATCAAGGCATTGAATGGAATTAAAGTGAATTAAAATCACCGATTTAAGGCCTAAAAAGCATGTTTTTACATTTAAGCACAATTCAAGGGAGAATTACAAAACCATGCTATTTCATTGAATAAATGTGGGAAAAGGTGAATAAATCCCCCAAAATAAGCACAAAATAAATCACAAAATCGGGGTTTATCAAATCTCCCCACACTTAAACTAAGCATGTCCTCATGCTAAAATCAAGAAAGAAGCAAAGGGTATCACATTTATTCAATGCAAACTAACTACATGCAACCTATCTATATGCAATCTATCTACATGAATGCCACTACTTGGTCAAAATAAGTCAACTTCCAAGAATACATATGCAAGCACAAGGGCTAAGGCAATGGCAATCAAATCAACCCACAATTGAATTGAATCATTGAAAGATTTTACAAACTTGCAAGAAAAGATGATCATGGGTGGAAACATGTAATTGAGTGATCGAACCCTCATCGGATGTGTATCCGCTCTAAGCACTCAAGTGTATGGGGTTGATTCACTCAATTCTCCCCTAATCATGCTTTCCAAGATTTATTTTTCATCTAACAATCAACAATTAGTTCATGCATGCATACAAATATCATGAGGGCTTTCCCATAGGTTCTAATGGGGTTAGGGTCAACGTAGGATGCATATGGTCAAGTGAGCTAAAAATTTGAATCTTTGATTAACTTAAACTTCCCACCTAACCTATGACCACCTATACAATTCTAAACAAACCTAACTACCCATTCTTCACTTTTCACACACACTCATGTATTCTCTTTTTGATCACCATACATATGCATTGACTGTTATTGAACTTCACTTTGGGGCATTTTGTCCCCTTTTTATTGCAATTCTTTTTTTTTCTTTTTCTATTTTTTTCTTTTTTTTTATTTTTTTATTTTTCTTATATATGTATTTTTTTCTTCTTTTTGTTTTTCTCAACTTTTTTTTTCAAACTAAAATATATACAAGAACATCAATGTATATGGTATAAACATGATTGATACATGAGTATATACCCAATTCCCAAGATTTTTCAACAAAACACAAAAATACATTTTTATCTCTACCCAATGTTTCCAACTCTCCCAAAATCAAATAATGAGCACTCTCACTAGTCTAAGCTAATCAAAGATCCAAACAAGGGACATTTATTGTTTTTCACTTAGGCTTGTAATGTGATACAATTAAGAATAAGTGGGTTAAGCATAGGCTCAAAATTGGCTAACAATGGAAGATAAAAGGAAGGCTATTTGGGTAAGTGAGCTATTTGAAACAATGGCCTCAATCATATAAATACATGTATACACAAAATAATGGACATAAAGAATCGAACAAATCAAAGATTATAATCATAGGAAGAGAATAATGCACACAAGAATGAAAGTAAGTGGTTATATATGATGTAACCACACAATTAGGCTCAAATCTCACATACTTGTATTCTTAGCTCAAAAATCATGTTCCGCAAAGTATATAATTCAAGCAAGTTCTAAAAAAATTTTTTTTTTCAATTGGGGTGCCCTATAGATAAAATCCTTGGAAAATATCATGATTTTGACTAAGCTTAATATACATATGCAAAATAAGAAATTGCAACTAAAAATCCTAAAATAAAATTCAAAAGTATTGGGATTAGAAACTTGTTACCCAAAACGCCGAGTGGTCGGACGACCTCCTGATACGTAAAAATTAGATTTCACGTATGACCGGCAAGTATACCGGGTCGTATCAAGTAGTAAAACTCACTTAGAGTGAGGTCGATCCCACGGAGATTGGTAGATCAAGCAACTTTAGTTAAATGGTAGATTTAGTTAAGCGAATAAGATTTTGATTTTGTGATTAATGTAACTTTTGAACATAAGTGCAGGAATTTAAATTGCAAGGAATTTAAGAACAAGACAATAGAAATATAATGAAGGTAAATGACGGAAACTTAAATTGCAAGAAACTTAAATGACATCAAAAGTAAATTGCAATAAAATAAAGTGCTGAATTCTAAAGAGCATAAGAGTAAATAGCAAGAAATAAAGAAACAGAATGTAAATGACAAGAATAATAAATTGCAAGAGTGTAGAAGGGGATTGGGAAATGGGTAATCAAATAACTAGAGCAAGAGAAATGAGAATTAATGATAGAGAAGATCATTAGGGATCAGAGATGCTAATTTTCATGAATTGATGTTAGTCAAATCTTCCTCAATCATGGGTATAGATCCATGGCAAGTGGTTGATTGAACCCCAATCTCTTGGTGATTCAATCTCTCTCAACATAGCCAATTGCCACTCTCGTGATCTAATTGTTCATGAGAAGAGATGAAGCTTAAGTCTAATCCAGCCACACAATTCCCAGAATCTCAACCATGGAGAGTTACATCTCACATACTAACCAAGGTATATTGATTGAGAGAATCATGAAAGGATGAACTCTAAACTGAATTATGTGGCTCATTTCTCAAATTCACCACACAATTCTCATAGATTAACCCCTCTCTCGATGGTGGTTGAATCTTTGAAGAACAAGAGTTTTCTCTTTGGATCAACCTCATGAATTGAGGAGAAAAGAGGAGTTCATCAATCCATTGTAACTAGCAGAGCTCTTCCCCCTAATGACTGTGGGGTTTAGTGAGTCATTGCTCCAAATTCAACAACAATTGCCATAAATCAAAATTAAACTAAATGTAAAGGAAGAAGAAGAAGAAGAAGAAGAATGAAATGCTTGAAGATTAAGAAAAATGAAGAAGAGAAGTTCCAAGATGAACCAAAATTGGTTCTCTGGGTCTTCTCTCGGAAGTACCACAAGAGTCTCCAATACAAGTGCTAAAAAGTGTGAAAAAGTTCTAAGTGTCAAAAAGTAAAGTCAAAGTGTAAAAGTCCAAAAGTCCCCTACAAGTACATCAATCTCTTCTATTTATACTACTCTAAAACTCTTCAGAGATCTTCAATTTGGGTTAGCAATGTGGGCCTTCTCATTGTTGAATTCTTGGCTCAATTGGAGATGTTGCTAAGCTTGGAAAGGAAGGGCTCATTCATCATGATTCTGGCCCATTGGCTTGGCGTTATTGGCACTAACTCCAGGCCAAATGCACGTTGGCAACGTGCTTGACATTTTCCTGGGAGTGAAGTATGAGACTTGGGCGTTGCTAGCCCAAGTTGTTGCCAACAACTTGCTTTTCCTCTTCTTGGCCTTACTTTAATGCTAAATGTAGCCCAGAATTTGAGTGTCAACCTTCCGCTTCAATATGGACTATTATACATCATTGGAAAGCTCTTGATATCTATTTTCTAACGCCACTGGAATCACCTCAATTGGACTTTCCTAGCTCAAGTTATGGTTCCTCAAAGAAGGTAAGGTCAATCTGCCAAGTTGTTGCCAAGTTGTTGTGAATAACGCACCCTCAACCCCAAGTTGGCAACGTGCTCGTGCCTAGCCTCCCAAGGCAGGGGCTTGAGGTTGGCGTTGTTGCAAAACACGCCTCCTTAATGCACGTTGGCAACGTGCTCGATCCCACATCCAAGGCTCATCTCTAGCTCCCTTGAATTTCACTTCATGTTCTTGTTTTTAGGGTCTAAAGATGACTCTGGTTTGGCTTCAATTTTTCTGCTCCACCATGGACTATTATATATGGTTGGAAAGCTCTGAATGTCAGCTTTCCAACGCAACTGGAAGCACTCAATTTGGATCTCTGTAGCTCAAGATATCTTCCATTGAAGTGGACATGTTCAGGCTGCCTTGTTGGAGTTGTTGTGAATAACGCCCATACATTTCAAGTTAGCAACGTGCACCATGATTTCCTGGCGTTATTGTGAATAACTCCCTCTCTTTAGCACGTTGGCAACGTGCTCGAGCCCTTTCCCAGGCTCTAAACAATGCTTCCCACGTTGGTAACGTGCATGGCAAGGCCAACGGGCGTTGGCAACGTGCATGGTGCCTCTCCCTGGCGTTAGCAACTTGGATGGTGCCATGTCTTGGCAAGTTGGCGTTGGCAACACCCATCTAGCGTTGGCAACGTGAGTGGTGCGGCATTTGGGCGTTTGGAACTTGGTTGGCACGGCTGGTGGGCGTTTGAAACTCGGTTGGTGCGCCATTGGGCGTTTGGCAACCTGGTTGGTGCGCCATTGGGCGTTTGGCAACCTGGTTGGTGCGCCAAGACTTGGTGCCTAGCCAAGCACTCTTGTGTGGCATTGGCAACGCCCATTTTGAGTTGGCAACGCCAGCTCCTTTTGTTCCATGGCTCCATTTGTTGCTTGGTTGTGTGGCGTTGTTAGCCTGCGTTGCCAAGGATAACGCCAATGCTTCCTAGCTTCAATAACGTGCTCGAGCTCTTCTTTAGTGCCAAAGTTGCTTGTGTGTGGCGTTGGCAACGCCAGGTTCAAGTTGGCAACGCCAACTTTGCTTCCTCCAGGGCCAAGTTCCTTGCTTGTGTCTTGTGTGTGGCGTTGGCAACTTGGTTCTAGAGTGGGCAACGCCAACCTTGCTTCCAGGGCCAAGTTCCTTGCTTGTGTCTTGTGTGTGGCGTTGGCAACTTGGTTCTAGAGTTGGCAACGCCAACTTTGCTTCCAGGGTTGCCAAGCTTGCTTGGTGTGGTTGTGTGTGGCGTTGGCAACTTGGTTCTAGAGTTGGCAACGCCAACTTTGCTTCCAGGGTTGCCAAGCTTGCTTGGTGTGGTTGTGTGTGGCGTTGGCAACGCCAATCTCAAGTTGGCAACGCCAACTTCTTGCCTTGGTTGCCTCCAGGACCAAGCTTGCCTTGTGTTGTGGAGTTGGCAACGCCAATCCCAAGTTGGCAACGCCAACTTCTTGCCTTGGTTGCCTCCAGGACCAAGCTTGCCTTGTGTTGTGGAGTTGGCAACGCCAATCCCAAGTTGGCAACGCCAACTTCTTGCCTTGGTTGCCTCCAGGACCAAGCTTGCCTCATTCTTGCTTCCATGCTTCCTTGTTTCATCACCTATCATCAACAAGGGAAATAGCTTCAAAGTCTTACCAATTCAAGCAATAAATTTCATGAGATTCATTCATACTCATTCATATATGCATTCCTTAAATCATTTGCATGAATTTGGCTAGAATTAACATGTTCCTTGATATCATCATGCATGGAAACAAAACTCATAAAAGGACTTTGTTTATTTAGAGAAAATGAATGAATTTAAACTAAAACTAACTAAACTAACTAACTAATAATGCAAATATGCATTTGCATCACAACACCAAACTTAAAGTATTGCTTGTCCTCAAGCAAAATATAAAGGACTTTGTCACAAGAATTTAAGATGTATGACTTGAATGTTCTCCCAGAGAGTAATTTCTCATTGAGCATGTTATCCTCACTTGTGTGGTCATAAATTTATTGTAATTGAACACAACTATTCAACTTTTTCAATTAAAATGCTTGCTTCACTACTAAATTGGTTAACTTCACTAGACTTCTTTCACACCTTAGCACATGATCCTTGAACCAATTTTTTCTGCTTATTTCTTTTTCCTTCTTTTTTTTTCCTTTCCTTTTTCTTTCAATTAAGCTCGAAATCTTGTCTTAAGGCGGCTCTTTAGCATAAGCTTTCAATCAACAATCCCAAACCAGTTGGTTCAAGTTGTTAAGTGTTGAGACACTCTTAAAGATTTACTCACTCAAGCCTCTTTCCTTAACACATTCAGTCACAGGCATATAACATTGAAATTTTGTTTGGATAGTGGTGTCCAGCACCTCTTTGGGTTGCTAAATGTTCTGTTATAGAGCTACTCTTGATTGTGGGTTTTCAATCGATAATCCCGAGTTAGTTAACTCAAGTTACCGGGTGACGAAGCACCCCTCGGATTTACTAGCCCAAGTATATCTCTTAACATCAATCATCACAGACACATATCCAAATTTTGTCATTGATGCCTAGCCTTTCATTCTTTGTACTCTATTTTCTTTATTGTCAAGGTTATTTGTGCTTTTGCTGTTAAAGTCTTTGTGATCCTTTATCAAACTAGTCTTGTATAGCAAGCATTCTTTTGAGTTCATTGAACCTTGAGTCTTTCACAATAATATACTAGCACTTTTCCTATGGGACAACATGATCCTTTTTAAGCTAGATTTCTCTCTGTTCTTGCTCAAACTACATCTTTTATTCCAATGACAAGTAAAAGTATTAAAGACAAGCAATCATTCCAAATTTGTGAGTGGTGATGCATGGAATGGGCAACATAAAAGACAATGCTTCAAAAAGAAAATGCATCCTAGAAGGTATACCATCTTTCAGACATACATCTTCTTTATTTAATAAAACATAAAGAAAAACATAGGAACTTCACCACCTTTAGTCTTCATGTCCCTTTTCCTTTGCTTGATTCTCCTTGCTTTCCTTTGCCCTTTGGATCTTCTTTCTTTTTGCTTCTCCGTTCTGCTTGTTGTTGTGTTGTTACATCTCCCCTTGAATCTTCTTTCTTTTTGCTCCTCCTTTCTCCTTGTTGTTGTGTCGTTGCATTCCCCTTTGGATCTTCTTTTTGCCAAATTCCTGAGCTTATCATTGTCTCCTGTAGCCTCTGTTGATTGAATCTCACCCTTGCTAGTTCTTGCTGTTCAAATATCTTCCGAGCCTCATTAAAACATTTAATTTGTGGGTTGATCAATGGGGGTGTGGAACAGAGGTAACTAAGCTTTTCTTGGGTGCATATGTCATAGTCAAGTCTGTCCTTGTGCCTGGCTTCCCTGAACATTCTGCTTTCATTGAAATCTCTGTAGAGTGTTTCATGTCTAGCATCCAACCTATGGAGAAGTTCTCTTTGCTGAGCTTGCTCCATCCTTAGTTGAGCTTGTTCTTGTATGACTTTCTCCATGGCTCTTTCATGTTCCAGAGTTGAATTTTTGATGGCTTCCTGCATCTTGGCATATTGTTCTTGTTGTAGCTCCATCATGTGTGCTTGGTACTCATTTTGTTGGTTCATCCATTGAACTTGAACCCCTCTTTGTTGGTCCATCAATTGCCAAAGGTCCCTTTGTTGTTGAGCTTGTTCCTCTTGGCTTCTTTGAATTTGTGAATATTGCCCAGAAATTCCTTCCAAGGCGGCTTGGAGTTGGTTCATGTTCAAGGTGTGGGATTCATCCATTTCTTGAGGCTCCTCCTCTTGTCTTACTTCCTTCCTTTTCTTCCTTCTTGCTAAAGGTTGCCTTTCCAATTGGGTTGTGGTGATGAACTCCAACCTTTCTTTGGTAAGAGGCTTTCCAATGGAGACCAAATCAGTTTCTCCAAATTCTTCAAGAGGCACTCCAGCTTCTTCACATAGGCGCAGAATAGTACTAGGATATCCTAGCCAGCTGTCCTGTTTGACCTTTTGAGCTATTTCAATGATGTTCTTGGCTATAATGTCTCCAACATTGATTTCCCCTCCTTTCATTATGCAATGGATCATTATAGCTCTATTCACCGTTACCTCAGAGTTATTTGAAGTAGAGATCAATGACCTCCTCACTATGTCATGCCATCCTTTTGCTTGAGGTATGAGATCACCTCTCCGAAGTTTGAGTGGTCGGCCATGTGAATCCAATACCCAATCCGTGCCTACTCTGCATAAGTCACTCACCACATCCACATATCTTGGGTCATTTTCAACCCTTTCTTCATAGCTAGGTCGTTTGAACTGTTTGTGCTTGACCCTTAGCACCCTATTGATGGTGTCCGGGCTAAAATCAACATCCACACCTCTTACATAACTCATATATGGTTCTTCATCATCATATTCTCTTATCACATTAGTGAAGAACTCATGGATGAGAAGCATGCTCACTTCTTGAGGTTGGTCACAAAGAAGCTCCCATCCCCTTTTTCTGATTATTTTTTGTATCTCAGGATATTCATCTTTTTTAAGCTTGAATGGTAGCTCTGGAACAACATCTTTGCTTGACATCCAACTAAAGATCCGCTCATTGTGTTTGGATTTGAATCTTCTTTCATCAAATTCATCTTCTCTCCTCTCCCTTGATGATGAGGCCATTGAGATTCACTTGCAAGGTTGAATCTCCCCAACACCAAACTTAGTTGAATGCTTGTCCTCAAGCACAAGGAAAATGATTGTGAATGAGAGATATGAGGTAAGCACGGTGACTTAGAAAATGATGGTGAAGGAGATTGAGTGTTTCGGTTATGTGAGAGATGTGATGCTTCAAGAGGAGTTTTGTTGGGTAAAGATGAGGTTCAAGGTTATAATTTGTGAAACATGGAGTAGGTTGGAGGTTGAGTATGAGTTCGGTTAGTGAAGTGAAAGTTGGTGGGTAGAAGAATGAATGATGAATGAATATGGTTGAAGTATTTAAAGTGAAAGTTGGTGGGAAGGCATTTAAGGCTCGGTCATGGCATGCTTCCTTGTGCACAATGCATGTTGATTTCTTTTTCCCCATGCACAAAGTTCAAAATTCATGTGACTACCCTTCCTTATGTATCCGTGATCTTTCTTCAAGATTCCCCATCATTTCTTTCCTTCTTTCATTATATGCTTCCAAGATTCCCCATCACTTCTTTCTTTCTTTCCTGCAACAAAATGCCAAAGGCTTGAGATTCTTAAAGTGACATTAATGGCTAAAAACTTATGATTATGTTCCTATGCAAAATTGACTAAATTAGATTCCCTAATCTATTTTTTTAGCATTAATAATGCAAGTAAAGACACCAAACTTAGTTTGTGACCAAGTGTTCTATGGAATTAATTCCAAAGATAGCCACATCAAACTTAGTAATTTACCTACATTAAATGCTTTTTTCACGTTTTTTTTTTTTTATTTTATAACTAAAGTAGATGACAAAACTTTCATAGCCTAGCATTTTCGTGCATGTATGGACACCAAACTTAGTTTGTGGCTAAGTGTTGTAGAACACACATTTGCTATTACTTCAAGATTTGCCACACCAAACTTAGTGCCTTGCATACACCATGTACTAGTCTACTTGATCATTATTGGTTACTAAAACATGAAATTAAAAGACTCCCTGTGCATGGGTTGCCTCCCATGAAGCGCTTTGTTTATTGTCCTTAGCTCGACATTGCAGCTTCTTTGCTCATGTTAAGAGTTGCACACTCTCTTCCTTGCTCCAAGGGCCACCAAAATAGTGCTTCACCCTATGTCCATTGACTGTGAAGGTTTGTTTTGAGGCTTCATCAAGCAGTTCAACATAGCCATGAGGTGATACTTTGGTGATGGTGTATGGACCAGTCCATCTAGACCTCAGCTTCCCAGGGAAGAACTTCAATCTTGAATTGAATAACAACACCTTTTGGCCCGGTTCAAATGTTCTTTGAGAGATCCTCTTATCATGCCATCTCTTTGCTCTCTCTTTGTATATCTTGGCATTGTCATATGCCTCCAACCTGAACTCCTCAAGTTCATTGAGTTGTAGCAACCTCTTCTCTCCTGCTGCTTCAGCATCTAGATTCAGAAGTTTGGTGGCCCAAAAGGCCTTATGTTCAAGCTCCACAGGGAGGTGGCATGCCTTTCCATACACCAACTGAAATGGAGATTTTCCTATGGGTGTCTTGAAAGCTGTCCTATATGCCCAAAGTGCATCATCCAGCTTCCTAACCCAGTCCTTTCTTGTTGTTCCCACAGTCTTCTCCAAGATCCTTTTTAGCTCTCTGTTGGCAAGTTCCGCTTGGCCATTGGTTTGTGGGTGGTATGGTGTGGCTACTTTGTGTGTAACACCATACTTGTGGAGTAAGGAATTTAGTTGCTTATTGCAAAAGTGGCTTCCCCCATCACTTATAAGTCCTTTGGGCACTCCAAATCTAGTGAAGATGTTCTTCTTGAGAAATTGCAAGACCACATTGGTATCACATGTGGTGGTTGCTATTGCTTCTACCCATTTGGAGACATACTCAACTGCTACCAAGATGTACTTGAATGTGTAAGATGGAGGAAAGGGTCCCATAAAGTCTATTCCCCACAGATCAAAGAGTTCCACTTCCAAAATGAACTTCTGAGGCATCTCATTTTTCTTTGACAAACCCCCTGTTCTTTGACATTCATTGCAATGGCTCACAAACTCTCTAGCATCCTTGAAGATTGAAGGCCAATAGAAACCACTTTGAAGGACCTTTGCAGCCGTCCTTTCAGCCCCAAAATGACCACCATAATTAGAGTTGTGACAATGCCATAGTATGTCCTTCATCTCATCCTCTGACACACATCTTCTTATCATCCCATCTGGGCATCTTTTGAACAAGAATGGGTCATCCCAGAAGAAGAACTTAGCCTCATGCAACAGCTTCTTGACTTGTTGTTTTGTGTACTCTTGTGGAATGATTCTTCCTGCCTTGTAGTTGGCCATATCTGCAAACCAAGGGACATGTTGAATTTGCAAGAGATGCTCATCTGGGAATTCTTCATTTATTGATGGGATGTTGTCTTGGCATGCATCTTGTGGTACCCTTGATAGGTGATCAACAACTTGATTTTCATTGCCTTTTCTATCTTTGATCTCAATGTCAAACTCTTGTAGGAGTAGCACCCACCTGATTAGCCTTGGTTTGGCATCCTGTTTTGACATAAGATACTTAATAGCAGCATGGTCAGTATACACTAAGACTTTAGATCCAATCAAATATTGTCTAAACTTATCAAAAGCATACACCACGGCTAGCAACTCTTTCTCTGTTGTGGTGTAGTTTCTTTGAGTTTCATTCAATACCTTACTTGCATAGTAGATAACATGAAGCTTCTTTTCCTTCCTTTGCCCCAACACGGCTCCAATTGCAAGGTTGCTTGCATCACACATGAGTTCAAAAGGTAGTCCCCAACTTGGGGGTGTGATGATTGGTGCTGTGGTGAGCTTAGCCTTTAGAGTTTCAAAAGCATGCTTGCATTCATCATCAAATATAAACGGATTTTCTACCACCAACAAATTGCTTAGTGGCTTTGCTATTTTGGAAAAATCTTTGATGAATCTCCTATAAAATCCAGCATGTCCTAAGAAACTTCTAACAGCTTTCACACTAGTTGGCAAGGGAAGTTTTTCTATAATTTCTACTTTTGCCTTGTCAACTTCTATACCCTTTCTTGAAATTTTATGACCAAGAACAATGCCTTCGGGTACCATGAAATGGCACTTCTCCCAATTCAAAACTAAATTGGTTTCTTGGCACCTTTTCAAGACTAGGGTAAGATGATGCAAGCAAGTATTGAAGGAATCACCAAAAACAGAGAAATCATCCATAAAGACTTCAATAAATTTTTCTACCATGTCCGAGAATATTGATAGCATGCATCTTTGAAAGGTAGCTGGGGCATTGCAAAGTCCAAATGGCATTCTCCTATATGCAAAAACTCCAAAGGGGCAAGTGAAGGAGGTCTTCTCTTGATCCATGGGGTCAACCACAATCTGATTATACCCAGAATATCCATCAAGAAAGCAGTAATAAGCATGGCCAGCTAACCTTTCAAGCATCTGATCAATGAAAGGAAGAGGAAAGTGGTCTTTCCTTGTAGCATCATTCAGCCTTCTATAGTCTATGCACATCCTCCACCCTGTCACTGTTCGTGTTGGGATAAGCTCATTCTTCTCATTAACAATAACGGTCATCCCCCCTTTCTTGGGAACCACGTGCACCGGACTGACCCAAGGGTTGTCAGATATAGGGTATATGATCCCAGCTTTACACAACTTAAGGATTTCCTTTTGAACAACCTCCTTCATTGTAGGATTCAATCTTCTTTGGGGTTGTACCACAGGCTTGGAATTCTCCTCCAAGAGTATCTTGTGCATGCATATGGCAGGGCTTATGCCCTTCAAGTCATCAATGGTCCACCCCAAAGCCTCTTTGTGAGCTCTCAAAACTACAATGAGTTTTTCTTCTTCCTCTGCACTCAATGAGGAATTGATGATCACTGGGAAGCTTTCTCTCTCACCAAGGAACGCATATTTAAGATGAGGGGGTAGTGGTTTCAACTCTTGTTGTGGTGCCTCTTCTTTGGTAGCTTCACTTGGTTCCTTTGATGCTTCCAATTTGTTCTCTTCTTGTCCCTTGATGTTATGGACTTCCTCATGTTGCATTTGATGGTTTGTGTCAAGTACTTCTTCAACCAAAGAGTCCACTACGTCAATTCTCATGCAATTTTCTTTCTCAACAGGGTGTTGCATTGCTTTGAAGACATTTATGGTCATTTGTTCATCATGCACCCTGAAGATCATCTCCCCCTTTTCCACATCAATGATTGTTCTAGCTGTAGCCAAAAAGGGTCTACCAAGAATGACTGAATTGTTCCCCTCTTCATCCATGTCTAGGACCACAAAATCAGCTGGAAATATGAAGTTTCCCACCTTCACCAAGAGGTTCTCAACTATTCCATTTGGTACTTTGATGGATCTGTCAGCAAGTTGAAGTGACATCCTTGTGGGTTTGAGCTCTTCAATCATCATTTTCTTCATTATGGTGAGGGGCATTAAGTTAATGCTTGCTCCCAGGTCACAAAGTGATTTGTCAACAGCCATGCTCCCAATCGTGCAAGGTATGAGAAAGCTGCCAGGGTCTTTGAGTTTTGGAGGTAACCCTTGTTGAATGATGGCACTGCACTCTTGATTGAGAACCACGGTTTCTTTTTCTTGCCAACTTCTCTTCTTGGTGATCAATTCCTTAAGAAACTTTGCATATAATGGCATTTGTTCTAGAGCTTCTGCCAATGGGATGTTGATTTCAAGTTTCTTGAAGATTTCTAAGAACCTTGGGAATTGTTGGTCCTTTGCTCCTTTGTGTATTCTAGTTGGGTATGGAAGCTTGGGTACATAGGCTTTTACTCCTTCATTCTTGTTTTTTTGTTGTGGATTCACACTCCCCTTGCCATCATGGTTGCTTCCTTGACTTGGTGGGTTGCCTTGTGGCTTGACAACCTCTTTGCCTTTGTTAGATGTTGAAGCCTTTTCTTCCTCTTGCCTTTCCACATGAACTTCCATCGTGTCTTGCTCTTTGGATTTTGTTGCTTCTTTATTTGAACTTTCACCAACTACCTTGCCACTCCTTAACTGCAAAGCCTTACATTCTTCTCTTGGGTTGGGTATTGTGTCACTTGGGAGAATATTGGTTGGTTTCTCGGCTTGTTTGGCTAATTGTCCCACTTGTCTCTCAATGTTCTTCATAGTGACCGCTTGTTCCTGTTGTGCCTTAGCTAAAGCTTGAGTGGTTTGAGCTAGTGCTTGCAAGGTTGTTTCTAGACTTGAGATTCTGGCCTCATGATGGTCAATTAGAGGTATGATGGGGGTTGATTGTTGTTGGAAGTTGTTGGGTGGATTAGTATGATAATTCTGTGTGTTGGATGTTGGTGCAGGGAAGTTGTTTTGGTGGGTTTGGGAGTTATTATGAGGGTGTTGATATGTGTGTTGTATTTTTCTATATTGGTTAGTGTTGGTAGCATGGTGATTTTGGTTATTTGTGTTACGGTTGTGGTTGTGGTTGTTGTTCTTTTGCCAATGGTTCTCACCCCACTTTAAATTGGGATGATTCCTCCAAGATGAGTTGTATGTATCACCATGAAATTCATCATGAGAATTTGAAGTATTCTGCATGTATTGAACTTGTTCTTGTGGTTGTTCAACCGTGGTCCCTTCACCTTGGCCCCATTCAAGTGATGGTTGATTTGTTGTGTTCACTGCTGCAAGTTGCAAGCCATCCATTCTCTTTGTTATTGTCTCCATTTGTTGTTGGATTTGTTGGTGCATTAACTTGTTTTGTGCCAAGATAGCATCAACACCTTCAAGTTCCATTACACCTTTCTTTGGGGGCGGATTGTGTTGCCTCTCTGATGAGTAATAATATTGATTGTTTGCCACAATCTCAATGAGGTCTTGAGCCTCCTCAGCAGTTTTCATCATGTTGAGTGATCCCCCGGATGAGTAGTCTAGCCCCTTTCTTGCTTCTGGATTTAGGCCTTCATAGAAGTTTTGGAGTTTGACCCAATCACTAAACATGTCAGGTGGGCATCTTCTCATTAGTGCCTTGTACCTTTCCCAGGCTTCATATAATGACTCCCCATCCATTTGCCTAAAGGTTTGAACCTCTGTCTTCAACTTGATGATCTTTTGAGGTGGGTAGAACTTTGCTAGAAATCTTCTCATCACTTCATTCCAATCATTGAGGCTTTCCTTGGGGAATGATTCTAGCCATTGAGTGGCTTTATCCCTCAAAGAGAATGGGAATAGTAACAACTTGTAGACATCTGGATGCACTCCATTTGTCTTCACAGTATTGCATATCCTCAGAAAAACAGATAGATGTTGATTTGGGTCTTCAAGAGGTCCCCCTCCATAAGAGCAATTGTTCTGTACCAAAGTGATGAGCTGAGGTTTCAACTCAAAGTTATTGGCCTGAACTGGAGGAGTGGCAATACTACTCCCAAAATGTCTTGGATCAGGTATGGTATAAGATGATAACACCCTTCTAGCGTTTCCGCCATTATTGTTGACCCCTCCAGGAGGATTGGGCATCTCATCCTCCATAACTTGATCTTCTCCCTCTGATTCCTCTGACCCTTCTTCACCAACTATGAACTTTCCTCTTTCTGCTCTCCTTATCCTTCGGCGGTTTCTCTCGTCCTCAATGTTATGTCTATTATCCTGACATACACAAACAAAACCAAAATCACAAGTGAAATACTCTAAAACTAGAGTGGAATTGGGGTTAGTGAAACAAAGTATCAAACAGTTAGTAGGCTTAACAAAAACACAAAGAAAAATGCTTAATCTAAACCACCTTTCACTTAATCATTGTCAATCTTTTCCAATCCCCGGCAACGGCGCCAAAAACTTGATACGTAAAAATTAGATTTCACGTATGACCGGCAAGTATACCGGGTCGTATCAAGTAGTAAAACTCACTTAGAGTGAGGTCGATCCCACGGAGATTGGTAGATCAAGCAACTTTAGTTAAATGGTAGATTTAGTTAAGCGAATAAGATTTTGATTTTGTGATTAATGTAACTTTTGAACATAAGTGCAGGAATTTAAATTGCAAGGAATTTAAGAACAAGACAATAGAAATATAATGAAGGTAAATGACGGAAACTTAAATTGCAAGAAACTTAAATGACATCAAAAGTAAATTGCAATAAAATAAAGTGCTGAATTCTAAAGAGCATAAGAGTAAATAGCAAGAAATAAAGAAACAGAATGTAAATGACAAGAATAATAAATTGCAAGAGTGTAGAAGGGGATTGGGAAATGGGTAATCAAATAACTAGAGCAAGAGAAATGAGAATTAATGATAGAGAAGATCATTAGGGATCAGAGATGCTAATTTTCATGAATTGATGTTAGTCAAATCTTCCTCAATCATGGGTATAGATCCATGGCAAGTGGTTGATTGAACCCCAATCTCTTGGTGATTCAATCTCTCTCAACATAGCCAATTGCCACTCTCGTGATCTAATTATTCATGAGAAGAGATGAAGCTTAAGTCTAATCCAGCCACACAATTCCCAGAATCTCAACCATGGAGAGTTACATCTCACATACTAACCAAGGTATATTGATTGAGAGAATCATGAAAGGATGAACTCTAAACTGAATTATGTGGCTCATTTCTCAAATTCACCACACAATTCTCATAGATTAACCCCTCTCTCGATGGTGGTTGAATCTTTGAAGAACAAGAGTTTCCTCTTTGGATCAACCTCATGAATTGAGGAGAAAAGAGGAGTTCATCAATCCATTGTAACTAGCAGAGCTCTTCCCCCTAATGACTGTGGGGTTTAGTGAGTCATTGCTCCAAATTCAACAACAATTGCCATAAATCAAAATTAAACTAAATGTAAAGGAAGAAGAAGAAGAAGAAGAAGAAGAATGAAATGCTTGAAGATTAAGAAAAATGAAGAAGAGAAGTTCCAAGATGAACCAAAATTGGTTCTCTGGGTCTTCTCTCGGAAGTACCACAAGAGTCTCCAATACAAGTGCTAAAAAGTGTGAAAAAGTTCTAAGTGTCAAAAAGTAAAGTCAAAGTGTAAAAGTCCAAAAGTCCCCTACAAGTACATCAATCTCTTCTATTTATACTACTCTAAAACTCTTCAGAGATCTTCAATTTGGGTTAGCAATGTGGGCCTTCTCATTGTTGAATTCTTGGCTCAATTGGAGATGTTGCTAAGCTTGGAAAGGAAGGGCTCATTCATCATGATTCTGGCCCATTGGCTTGGCGTTATTGGCACTAACTCCAGGCCAAATGCACGTTGGCAACGTGCTTGACATTTTCCTGGGAGTGAAGTATGAGACTTGGGCGTTGCTAGCCCAAGTTGTTGCCAACAACTTGCTTTTCCTCTTCTTGGCCTTACTTTCATGCTAAATGTAGCCCAGAATTTGAGTGTCAACCTTCAGCTTCAATATGGACTATTATACATCATTGGAAAGCTCTTGATATCTATTTTCTAACGCCACTGGAATCACCTCAATTGGACTTTCCTAGCTCAAGTTATGGTTCCTCAAAGAAGGTAAGGTCAATCTGCCAAGTTGTTGCCAAGTTGTTGTGAATAACGCACCCTCAACCCCAAGTTGGCAACGTGCTCGTGCCTAGCCTCCCAAGGCAGGGGCTTGAGGTTGGCGTTGTTGCAAAACACGCCTCCTTAATGCACGTTGGCAACGTGCTCGATCCCACATCCAAGGCTCATCTCTAGCTCCCTTGAATTTCACTTCATGTTCTTGTTTTTAGGGTCTAAAGATGACTCTGGTTTGGCTTCAATTTTTCTGCTCCACCATGGACTATTATATATGGTTGGAAAGCTCTGAATGTCAGCTTTCCAACGCAACTGGAAGCACTCAATTTGGATCTCTGTAGCTCAAGATATCTTCCATTGAAGTGGACATGTTCAGGCTGCCTTGTTGGAGTTGTTGTGAATAACGCCCATACATTTCAAGTTAGCAACGTGCACCATGATTTCCTGGCGTTATTGTGAATAACTCCCTCTCTTTAGCACGTTGGCAACGTGCTCGAGCCCTTTCCCAGGCTCTAAACAATGCTTCCCACGTTGGTAACGTGCATGGCAAGGCCAACGGGCGTTGGCAACGTGCATGGTGCCTCTCCCTGGCGTTAGCAACTTGGATGGTGCCATGTCTTGGCAAGTTGGCGTTGGCAACGCCCATCTAGCGTTGGCAACGTGAGTGGTGCGGCATTTGGGCGTTTGGAACTTGGTTGGCACGGCTGGTGGGCGTTTGAAACTCGGTTGGTGCGCCATTGGGCGTTTGGCAACCTGGTTGGTGCGCCAAGACTTGGTGCCTAGCCAAGCACTCTTGTGTGGCGTTGGCAACGCCCATTTTGAGTTGGCAACGCCAGCTCCTTTTGTTCCATGGCTCCATTTGTTGCTTGGTTGTGTGGCGTTGTTAGCCTGCGTTGCCAAGGATAACGCCAATGCTTCCTAGCTTCAATAACGTGCTCGAGCTCTTCTTTAGTGCCAAAGTTGCTTGTGTGTGGCGTTGGCAACGCCAGGTTCAAGTTGGCAACGCCAACTTTGCTTCCTCCAGGGCCAAGTTCCTTGCTTGTGTCTTGTGTGTGGCGTTGGCAACTTGGTTCTAGAGTGGGCAACGCCAACCTTGCTTCCAGGGCCAAGTTCCTTGCTTGTGTCTTGTGTGTGGCGTTGGCAACTTGGTTCTAGAGTTGGCAACGCCAACTTTGCTTCCAGGGTTGCCAAGCTTGCTTGGTGTGGTTGTGTGTGGCGTTGGCAACTTGGTTCTAGAGTTGGCAACGCCAACTTTGCTTCCAGGGTTGCCAAGCTTGCTTGGTGTGGTTGTGTGTGGCGTTGGCAACGCCAATCTCAAGTTGGCAACGCCAACTTCTTGCCTTGGTTGCCTCCAGGACCAAGCTTGCCTTGTGTTGTGGAGTTGGCAACGCCAATCCCAAGTTGGCAACGCCAACTTCTTGCCTTGGTTGCCTCCAGGACCAAGCTTGCCTTGTGTTGTGGAGTTGGCAACGCCAATCCCAAGTTGGCAACGCCAACTTCTTGCCTTGGTTGCCTCCAGGACCAAGCTTGCCTCATTCTTGCTTCCATGCTTCCTTGTTTCATCACCTATCATCAACAAGGGAAATAGCTTCAAAGTCTTACCAATTCAAGCAATAAATTTCATGAGATTCATTCATACTCATTCATATATGCATTCCTTAAATCATTTGCATGAATTTGGCTAGAATTAACATGTTCCTTGATATCATCATGCATGGAAACAAAACTCATAAAAGGACTTTGTTTATTTAGAGAAAATGAATGAATTTAAACTAAAACTAACTAAACTAACTAACTAATAATGCAAATATGCATTTGCATCACCTCCCCACACTTAAAAGTTTGCACCGTCCTCGGTGCACTCAAAGATGAGCAAGGGGGTACGGCTACTTTCCGAGTTGCCACCTTCAGCTGGTAGGTCAACCGGTTGCTGCGTGTTCTTCCTTCCGCTTCCATTTTTTGCTTATGGTGCATCAATCATGAAAAATAAAATAAACACCGTAAGATGAAAAAAATACAAAAGCAAGGAAGCGTGAATTGTTGGAATGAGGTAAATCACTAGAATTGAGTGAGTGAATTAGTGTGACAGTGATGAAAAATAAGTGTATGGGTTCTAAAATGGTTTAGAACACACACACATTAGTACAAAAAGTTATGTCACAATTACACAAAAGAAAACATGCACTTCACTCATTCTAGTGTGCTTGAGATACTTTAAAAGACTTGTAGGCTAAAACAACCAAACAAGTAGTAAAGAAGAATAAAAGCATTCAAGCGAAAATCAAACAATTGTGAAATTAGATAATGCATGAACATTGATTGATGTGTAAATAAATTTGATGAACAAAATGGTATAGAGAGCTCACACATCAAACAATGACACTTATTGAAGTTGTTGCAACACCTAAGTGACATAGAGGTGGAACACATGGATGCTATGGAACTTAGGAAAAAGGATATAGAAGTCAAAAATCAATCACATAGCAAGCATGGTCCACAAAGCTTGAAAAGCTCAAAAATACATCACTAGGTAAGCTTTCGATCCAATTTCACAATTCCACAATCTCAATGCATGAGATAGGAGATATGAGTACGGGTAAATCGTAAACAAGTATCATCTAAAAAATGCAATGATAATATACAATTGCCTAACAATATATGATGAATGCATGGTGGCCAAAACATGCAATTCAAAAAGTTAAGATGCATGAAGGCAATGTAACAAGTACTTGGTATTCACAAATGTTAAGCATGGAAAGTTCCTAACCCAGTAACTAATTATAACCTCAACAAAGAAATCCAACAATGACAATGAACAATAGCGATGTTAAACTAACATCCTATTAGTAGTAAGCAGCAGTAAATTGTAAACAAGATTAGTAATCCAACACTTATAATAGAAAACAAAAATTAAACTAACTAACTAAAAAGAAAATGGTGTTATATGATGCTTGGTAGAGTTGGATGATGTTTGAAAGGTGGAAAGAAAAGAAGAGAAGAGAGAAGAACGGAAGAAATGGAAAGAGGAGAAGAAAAGAAGATGAGTGAAACAGGACAATCCACGCGTGCGCGTCATGTGCGCGTAAGCGTGGATGGATGAAATGGAAGCGACGCGGATGCGTACGGCACGCCTGCGCGTCGGTGGATTATTTCGAGACTGGCGCGTCCGCGTAAGGTACGCGTGCGTGTGCCTTTGGGCACAAAGTTGGCACACTCCAGGCACAACTCTCAGGAAAATGTATGGAGGGATGGAAAAATTCAATCCACGCGTACGCGTACATGGCACGGGTGCGTGGACGGTCGAAATTGCTTGGGCACGCGTACGCGTGGAGTGCGCGTGCGCGTGGATGGTGCTCTGTTTTTTTTCAAAAATTTTTCTATATTTTTGTACCAATCCAAGCATTCCAAGCCTCCAAACAGCTACCAAAACATCAATAAACCTTATTTAACCTACTAAACTCCTAATTAAACACAACTAAGTAATTCAAAACGAAGAATTAAACCTATTTTACCAATATTTACAAAGAGGAAAAGGGAAAGATGTTACCATGGTGGGTTGTCTCCCACCTAGCACTTTTGTTTATTGTCCTTAAGTTGGACTTATGGGGAGCTCCTCATCAAGGTGGCTTGTGCTTGAAGCCATCTTGGAACATCCACCAATGCTTGGTTCTCCATTGTGCCTCAAGATTCCTTATCATTTGCACCAAGTGTTGATGGAGTTCTTCACAAGTTTGGGGCTCCCAAAATTGATTTTCTCCTTGTGATCCGGGGTCCCACACTTTGTTTTCACACCCGTCTTGAAGTTGACTCTCATTATTAGCCCATCCGGGTGGTGAGCAAGATGAATTCTCTATAAAGTGACCAACAATCCTTCTAGACCCATCTAGGTGAGTGATGAGCGGATAATTTGTACCCTTTTTGGCATTGTTTTTAGTATGTTTTTAGTATCATTTAGTTAGTTTTTATTATATTTTTATTAGTTTTTAGTTAAAATTCACTTTTCTGGACTTTACTATGAGTTTGTGTGTTTTTCTGTGATTTCAGGTATTTTCTGGCTGAAATTGAGGGACCTGAGCAAAAATCTGATTCAGAGACTGAAAAGGACTGCAGATGCTGTTGGATTCTGACTTCCCTGCACTCAAAGTGGATTTTCTGAAGCTACAGAAGCCCAATTGGCGCGCTCTCAACGGCGTTGGAAAGTAGATATCCTGGGCTTTCCAGCAATATATGATAGTCCATACTTTGCCCAAGATTTGATGGCCCAAACCGGCGTGGCAAATCAGCCTCAGAAATTCCAGCGTTTAACGCTGGAACTGGCATAAAACTTGGAGTTAAACGCCCAAACTGGCATGAAAGCTGGCGTTTAACTCCAGAAAAGGTCTCTACACGAAAATGCTTCACTGCTCAGCCCAAGCACACACTAAGTGGACCCAGAAGTGGATTTTTACGTCATTTACTCATTTCTGTACACCCTAGGTTACTAGTCTACTATTAATAGGATCTTTTGACATTGTATCTGAACCTCATGACATTTTTACACATTTCATTGTATACCTTCCACGGCATGAGTCTCTAAACCCCATGGTTGGGGGTGAGGAGCTCTGCTGTGTCTTGATGGATTAATGCAATTACTACTGTTTCTTATTCAATCATGCTTGCTTCCATTCTAAGATATCACTTGCTCTTAACCCGGATGAATGTGATGATCCGTGACACTCATCATCATTCACAACTATGAACATGTGCCTGACAACCACCCCTGTTCTACTTTAGATTGAGTAGATATCTCTTGGATTCCTTAACCAGAATCTTCGTGGTATAAGCTAGAACTGATGGCGGCATTCAAGAGAATCCGGAAGGTCTAAACCTTGTCTGTGGTATTCTGAGTAGGATTCAATGACTGAATGACTGTGACGTGCTTCAAACTCCTAGCAGGCGGGGCGTTAGTGACAGACGCAAAAGAATCAATGGATTCTATTCCGGCCTGACCGAGAACCGACAGATGATTAGCCATGCTGTGACAGAGCATAGGAACATTTTCACTGAGAGGATGGGAGGTAGCCACTGACAACGGTGAAACCCTACATACAGCTTGCCATGGAAGGAGCCTTGCGTGTTTGATGAAGAAGACAGTAGGAAAGCAGAGATTCAGAAGATGGAGCATCTCCAAAGCCTCAACCTATTCTCCATTACTGCAAAACAAGTACCTATTTCATGTTCTTTTGCTTTTCACAATCAATCCTGATAATTTCTGATATCCTGACTAAGATTTACAAGATAACCATTGCTTGCTTCAAGCCGACAATCTCCATGGGATCGACCCTTGCTCACGCAAGGTATTACTTGGACGACCCAGTGCACTTGCTGGTTAGTTGTGCGGGATTGCAAAAGTGTGATTGCAATTTCGTGCACCAAGTTTTTGGCGCCGTTGCCGGGGATTGTTCGAGTTTGGACAACTGACGGTTTATCTTGTTGCTTAGATTAGGACTGTTTTATTTTTATTAGTTTAGAGTCTTTTAGTTGAGTCTAGTTTCATATTCTAAGTTTGGTGTCAATTGCATGCTTTTGTTTTTCTTTTAAAATTTTCAATTTTGCATGTTCTTAGTCCCTTTTTGATTCATAAAAATTCTAAGTTTGGTGTCCTCTTTGTGTTTTTCCTTTAAAATTTTCGAAAATTAGTGTTTGATTTTCTAAAAATTTTAAGTTTGGTGTCTTTTTGTGGTTTTTCTCTTTCCTCTGTTCAAAAATCAAATCTTTTTCATAAAACTTTTCAATCATATCTTTCTAATTGCTTTTTTCAAAATCTTTTTAATTAACTAATTGATTCAGTTCTCAATTTGCTTTGATTTTGTTTTCTTTTTTATTTTCGAATTTTTTTTAATTTCCTTTTATTTTATTTTAATTTTTTTCGTTTAATTCAAAAAAAAACAAAATTTATCTATTTGCAATCATTATCATTTCCCTTTTGTCCATTATGGACCTAAGAGGGATTGATCAGTCCAAAAGGACTCTGGGGTCATATGCTAACCCCATTACAGCTGCATATGGGAGTAGCATCTGTACACCTCCCATCAAAGCAAGCAGCTTTGAGCTAAATCCTCAACTCATTATCATAGTGCAGCAAAACTGCCAGTATTCCGGTCTTCCACAGGAAGAACCTACTGAGTTTCTGGCACAGTTCTTACAAATTGCTGACACAGTACATGATAAAGAGGTAGATCAGGATGTCTACAGACTATTACTGTTTCCATTTGCTGTAAAAGATCAAGCTAAAAGGTGGTTGAATAACCAACCTACAGCAAGCATAAAGACATGAAAACAGTTGTCAGACAAATTCCTGAATCATTTTTACCCTCCAAAAAGGATGACACAGCTAAGGCTGGACATCCAAGGCTTTAAACAAGAGGATAATGAATCCCTTTATAATGGCTGGGAGAGGTATAGAGGTATGCTTAGAAAATGCCCCTCTGAAATGTTTTCAGAGTGGGTACAGTTAGACATCTTCTACTATGGGCTTACAGAGAAAGCTCAGATGTCTTTAGGCCACTCAGCTGGTGGATCTATACACATGAGGAAGACAATTGAAGAAGCTCAAGAGCTTATAGACACTGTTGCTAGAAACCAATACTTATATTCTAGCAATGAGTTATCTCCAAAAGAGGAAGTCATGACAGTAGTCACTGATCCTAATCCTCAAGAACAGATGAATGAGCTTAATCAACGATTGCTCCTGATGACAGAACAGTTAGCAGAATTTAAAGAAATGCTCCATGATACTAAGGTTGCTAACAAGAACATAGAACTACAGTTGAATCAAGCAAAACAGCAAATATCTAAACAGATAACAGAAGAATGTCAAGCAGTTCAACTAAGGAGTGGGAAGACACTGAACACCACTGCTCAAAAGAGCAAAAAGCCAAACAAGGAACAATTGACAGAGGATAACCAAACCACTGTTCAAAATCCCTCTGAGGATAGTAAGAGCCCAGAGAGGAATGTAATTGGCGTTCAAACGCCAGAAAGGGAAGGAAAGCTGGCGTTAAACGCCCATTCCTTGCCCAGTTCTGGCGTTCAAACGCCAGAAAAGGGGGAAAAGTTGGCGTTCAACGCCCATTTTCCACCCAATCCTGGCGTTCAGACGCCAAGGGAGGGTCAAACACCTGAGAGTGCTGACAGTAACCCCTCTAACAAGGCTTCTTCAACCACTTCTGTAAGGAATAAACCTGCAGCATCAAGGGTCGAAGAATATCAAGCCAAGATGCCTTATCCTCAGAAACTCCGCAAGGCGGAACAGGATAAGCAATTTGCCCGCTTTGCAGACTATCTAAGGACTCTTGAAATAAAGATTCCGTTTGCAGAGGCACTTGAGCAAATACCTTCTTATGCTAAGTTCATGAAAGAGATCTTAAGTCATAAGAAGGATTGGAGAGAAACTGAAAAAGTGTTTCTCACTGAGGAATGCAGTGCAGTCATTCTGAAAAGCTTACCAGAAAAGCTTCAGGATCCTGGAAGCTTTATGATACCATGCACATTAGAGGGCGCTTGCACCAAGACAGCCTTATGTGATCTTGGAGCAAGCATCAATCTAATACCTGCATCCACTATCAGAAAGCTTGGGTTGACTGGAGAAGTCAAACCAACCAGGATATGCTTCCAACTTGCTGATGGCTCCATTAAACACCCATCAGGTATAATAGAGGACATGATTGTCAAGGTTGGGCCATTTGCCTTTCCAACTGACTTTGTGGTGCTGGAAATGGAGGAGCACAAGAGTGCAACTCTCATTCTAGGAAGACCTTTCCTAGCAACTGGACGAACTCTCATTGATGTACAAAGAGGGGAAGTAACCCTGAGAGTCAATGAGGATGAGTTCAAGTTGAATGCTGTGAAAGCTATGCAGCATCCAGACACACCAAATGACTGCATGGGCGCTGACATTATTGATTCCCTGGTAGAAGAGATCAATATGACTGAAAGCCTAGAATCAGAGCTTGAAGACATCTTCAAGGATGTTCACTCTGATCAAGAAGAACCACAGGAAACCAAGGAATTTTCGAAAATTCCTCAGGAGGAGGATAAACCTCCCAAACTTGAACTCAAACCACTACCACCATCCTTGAACTATGCATTTCTTGGAGAGGGTGAAACTTTTCCAGTGATTATAAGCTCTGCTTTAAATCCACAGGAAGAGGAAGCACTAATTCAAGTGCTAAGGACACACAAGACAGCTCTTGGGTGGTCCATAAGTGATCTTAAGGGCATTAGCCCAGCTAGATGCATGCACAAGATCCTGTTGGAGGATAATGCCAAACCAGTGGTCCAACCACAGAGGAGGCTAAATCCAGCCATGAAGGAGGTGGTGCAGAAAGAGGTCACTAAATTACTAGAGGCTGGGATTATTTATCCTATTTCTGATAGCCCCTGGGTGAGCCCTGTCCAAGTTGTCCCCAAAAAGGGAGGCATGACAGTGGTTCATAATGAAAAAAATGAACTGGTTCCTACAAGAACAGTCACAGGGTGGCGTATGTGTATTGACTACAGAAGGCTCAATACAGCCACCAGAAAGGATCATTTTCCTTTACCATTCATAGACCAAATGCTAGAAAGACTAGCTGGTCATGATTATTACTGCTTTTTGGATGGCTATTCAGGCTACAACCAAATTGCAGTAGATCCTCAGGACCAAGAGAAAACAGCATTTACTTGCCCTTCTGGCGTGTTTGCCTACAGAAGGATGCCTTTTGGTCTGTGCAATGCACCTGCAACCTTTCAGAGGTGCATGCTCTCTATCTTCTCAGATATGGTAGAGAAATTTCTGGAAGTCTTCATGGATGACTTCTCAGTATATGGAGACTCATTCAGCTCCTGTCTTAACCACCTAGCACTTGTCCTGAAAAAGTGCCAAGAGACTAACCTGGTTTTAAACTGGGAGAAATGTCACTTTATGGTGACTGAAGGAATTGTCCTTGGGCACAAAATTTCAAGCAGGGGAATAGAGGTGGATAAGGCAAAGGTAGAGGTAATTGAAAAATTACCACCACCTGCCAATGTTAAGGCAATCAGAAGCTTTCTGAGGCATGCAGGATTTTATAGAAGGTTTATAAAGGATTTTTCGAAAATTGCAAAACCTTTGAGTAACCTGCTAGCTGCTGACACACCATTTGTGTTTGACACACAGTATCAGCAGGCGTTTGAGACCCTGAAAGCTAAGCTGGTCACAGCACCAGTCATCTCTGCACCAGATTAGACATTGCCATTTGAGTTCATGTGTGATGCCAGTGATCATGCCATTGGTGCAGTGTTGGGACAGAGGCATAACAAATTTCTGCACGTCATTTATTATGCTAGCCGTGTTCTAAATGATGCACAGAAGAATTACACAACCACAGAAAAAGAATTACTTGCAGTGGTTTATGCCATTGACAAGTTTAGATCCTATCTAGTGGGATCCAAAGTGATTGTGTACACTGACCATGCTGCTCTTAAATACTTACTCACAAAGCAGGATTCAAAACCCAGGCTAATAAGATGGGTGTTGCTTCTGCAAGAGTTTGATATAGAAATAAGAGACAGAGAAGGGACAGAGAACCAAGTAGCTGATCATCTGTCCCGAATAGAACCAGTAGCTGGGGCGTCCCTCCCTTCTACTGAGATCTCTGAGACTTTCCCAGATGAGCAACTTTTTGCCATTCAGGAAGCTCCTTGGTTTGCAGATATTGCAAATTATAAAGCTGTGAGGTTCATATCCCAGGAGTACAGCAAAGTGCAAAAAAAGAAATTAATTTCAGATGCCAAGTACTACCTCTGGGATGAACCATATCTCTTTAAGAGATGTGCAGACGGAGTAATCCGCAGATGTGTACCCAGAGAAGAAGCACAAAAGATCCTATGGCACTGCCATGGATCACAATATGGAGGACATTTTGGAAGTGAGCGAACAGCCACTAAAGTCCTCCAATGTGGCTTCTACTGGCCTACTCTCTATAAAGATTCCCGAGAGTTTGTGCGTAATTGTGATAGTTGCCAAAGAGCTGGTAACTTGCCTCACGGATATGCCATGCCTCAACAAGGGATATTAGAGATAGAATTGTTCGATGTATGGGAAATTGACTTCATGGGGCCATTCCCACCATCATACTCAAACACTTACATTCTGGTGGCGGTGGACTATGTATCTAAGTGGGTAGAAGCAATTGCTACGCCCACTAATGATACCAAGACCGTGCTGAAATTCCTCCAGAAACACATCTTCAGCAGATTTGGCGTTCCCAGAGTACTAATCAGTGACGGGGGCACTCATTTCTGCAATAGACAGCTACACTCTGCTATGGTTAGACATGGAATTAGCCATAAAGTGGCAACTCCGTATCATCCACAGACAAATGGGCAAGCTGAAGTCTCTAACAGAGAGCTAAAAAGAATCCTAGAACGGACTGTGATAGCCCAAAGAAAGGATTGGGCAAAGAGCTTGGATGATGCTCTGTGGGCATACAAAACAGCGTTCAAGACTCCTATAGGAACCTCTCCATACCAACTGGTGTATGAGAAGGCCTGTCATCTGCCCGTGGAACTGGAACATAAAGCCTACTGGGCAACCAGATTCCTAAACATGGATGCTCTGTTAGCTGGTGAAAAAAGATTGCTCCAGTTAAATGAGCTAGAGGAGTTCAGACTCAATGCCTTTGAAAATGCAAAAATTTACAAGGAAAAGGCAAAGCAGTGGCATGACAAGAAGTTGTCAACCAGAGTCTTTGAGCCAGGACAAAAAGTCCTGCTCTTCAACTCTAGGCTCAGACTGTTTCCAGGAAAACTCAAATCCCGATGGAGGGGTCCGTATGTGATTACAGGAGTTTCACCATATGGATATGTTGAGCTTCAGGATATTGATTCTGACAAAAAGTTCATTGTTAATGGACAGAGAATCAAGCATTATCTTGAAGGCAATTTTGAGCAGGAATGCTCAAAACTGAGACTTGAGTGATTCTCAGTAAAGGTCCAGCTAAAGACAGTAAAGAAGCGCTTGCTGGGAGGCAACCCAGTCATTAGGAGGTTATATGATTTGTTCTTACAGAGGCAAGTATCAAAAATGAAGGAATTCACAGAGTTACAGAAGGATTCAGCTCAAAAAGCAGAGAACAAGAGCTTACTGGCGAAAAAATGCCAGTAAGGGGCATTTTGGGCGTTAAACGCCAGAATGGGTATCATTCTGGGCGTTTAACGCCAGGAATGGTGCCATTTTGGGCGTTAAACGCCAGAATGGGCACCATTCTGGGCGTTTAACGCCAGGTGTGCAGCATCCTGGGCGTTTAGAAAAATGCCCAGTGATAAAGGTTTTCTGGCGTTTAACGCCAGCCAGGGCACCTGGCTGGGCGTTAAACGCCCAAAAGGGGCATCAAATGGGCGTTAAACGCCAGAATGGGTGCCATTCTGGGCGTTTAACGCCAGAAAGGTGGGGGGACCACAATTTCATTTTCAACTCAAATTTTTTCAAACTTTCCTTTTCTTACCCATACTCTTCTACATAAATGCACTTCAACCTTTCATCATTCACTCTCAAATCTTCACAAATCAAAACCATTCTTCAAATCTATCTCAAATTAATCCCAAATCTTCTTCAAAAACTCACCCTTTTTTTCAAATTCTCTCCATATCTTCTCAAATCTCTTCTTATTTTTTTCAAAATCTCCTTCCTCCCCCCCTTATAAGAACACGTTCGGCCCCTCATTGCCCACACCATTCGAATTTGCTCCTCTCTCTCTCTTCTTTCCTTTCTTTTGCTTGGGGACAAGCAAACCTCTAAGTTTGGTGTGCTTTTCCGTGATCACTAAGCCAAGATTCATCAATATCATGGCTCCTAAGGGAAAACAAACCAATTTAAGAGGCAAGAAAGAGAATAATCCAAAGAATCTTTGGAATCAAGAGAAGTTCTTAACCAAAGAACATGAAGACCATTATCACAAAATAATGGGTCTGAGGTCAGTGATCCCGGAAGTAAAATTTGATCTGAAAGAAGATGAATATCCGGGGATCCAAGAGCAAATTCGAAACAGAGGATGGGAAGTTCTAACCAATCCTGAGACAAAGGTTGGAAGGAACATGGTTCAGGAATTCTACTCAAATCTGTGGCTGACAGATAAGCAGAGAATGACTGGAACCGCTTACCATACCTACAGAACCATGGTCAGAGGGAAAGTTATGTACTTCCATCTGGACAAAATAAGAGAAATCTTCAAGTTGCCTCAACTGCAAGATGATCCTGACTCCTTTAATAGGAGAATGGTGAGAGCAGATAAAGGGTTGGATCAAGTTCTAGAGGACATATGCCTCCCTGGAACTAAGTGGATAACCAATTCTAAGGGTGTCCCAAACCAACTCAAGAGGGGAGACCTCAAACCAATTGCAAGAGGTTGGCTAGACTTTATTAGGCGTTCCATACTGCCCACTAGCAACCGTTCTGAGGTAACTATCAAGAGAGCAGTGATGATTCATTGCATTATGCTTGGAAAAGAAGTGGAGGTTCATCATGTGATTGCTTGTGAGATCTACACAATTGCAAATAAGAATTCCACTGAAGCCAAACTGGCTTATCCAAGCTTGATCTCCTTGCTCTGTAAAGAGGCTGGGGTAAAAATGGGAGTAGATGAATTCATACCCATTGAACACCCAATCACCAAGAAGTCAATGGAAGGACAAGTGCAAGACAACTCTATCAAAAGGAGGGCGCAGGAGTTCCTCCCTGAATTTCCTGAAATTGGCTACTGGGCCAGCCTAGAAGCATCTATCACCAAGTTGCAAGAGACTATGGAGCAACTTAAGGAAGAACAGCAGAATCAGAACTGCATGCTCTGCAAATTGCTGAAGGAACAAGAGAAGCAGGGGCGTGAACTCCAAGAGATGAAACGCCAAAAGCTCTCCTCTCAAGCTGAGGGAGCATCCACTTCTCAAAATCAAGGTTGTTGAGTCCTAACTCTGTGAAAACCTCTATCATTAGGAGCCTATGTTTTGCGTTTTTTTTTGTTTTGTTTTCTATTTCTAGTTTCATCTTATATTTATTTTCTGAGTCTTGTTCTTAATTCATAATTAATAAAATTTGAAGTTTATACCTTAAAGCTATGAATGTCCTATGAATCCATCACCTCTCTTAAATGAAAAATGCTTTAACCACAAAAGAACAAGAAGTACAGGATTTCGAAATTAATCCTTGAAACTAGTTGAATTAGTTTGATGTGAAGACAATACTTTTGTTTTCTGAATGAATGCTTGAACAGTGCATATGTCTTTTGAATTTGTTGTTTTGAGAATGTTAAAATTGTTGGCTCTTGAAAGAATGAGGAGAAAGAGAACTGTTATTGAGGATCTGAAAAATCATCAAATTGATTCTTGAAGCAAAAAAAAATCGAAAAAAAAAAGAGAAAAAGAAAGAAATAAAGTTGTGAACCAAGGCAAAAAGAGTGTGCTTAAGAACTTTGGACACCTCTAATTGGGGACTCTAGCAAAGCTGAGTCACAATCTAAAAAGGTTCACCCAATTATGTGTCTGTGGCATGTATGTATCCGGTGGTAATACTGGAAGACAGAGTGCTTTGGGCTACAGCCAAGACTCATACACTAGCTATGTTCAAGAATCATTATACTTAACTAGGAGAATCAATAACACTATCTGGGTTCTGAGTTCTCATAGATGCCAATCATTCTGGACTTCAAAGGATAGAGTGAGATGCCAAAACTGTTCGGAGGCAAAAAGCTACTAGTCCCGCTCATCTAATTGGAACTATGTTTCTTTGATATTTTGGAGTCTATAGTATATTCTCTTCTTTTTATCCTATTTGATCTTCAGTTGCTTGGGGACAAGCAACAATTTAAGTTTGGTGTTGTGATGAGCGGATAATTTGTACCCTTTTTGGCATTGTTTTTAGTATGTTTTTAGTATCATTTAGTTAGTTTTTATTATATTTTTATTAGTTTTTAGTTAAAATTCACTTTTCTGGACTTTACTATGAGTTTGTGTGTTTTTCTGTGATTTCAGGTATTTTCTGGCTGAAATTGAGGGACCTGAGCAAAAATCTGATTCAGAGACTGAAAAGGACTGCAGATGCTGTTGGATTCTGACCTCCCTGCACTTGAAGTGGATTTTCTGGAGCTACGGAAGCCCAATTGGACCGCTCTCAATGGCGTTGGAAAGTAGACATCCTGGGCTTTCCAGCAATATATGATAGTCCATACTTTGCCCAAGATTTGATGGCCCAAACCGGCGTGGCAAATCAGCCTCAGAAATTCCAGCGTTTAACGCTGGAACTGGCATAAAACTTGGAGTTAAACGCCCAAACTGGCATGAAAGCTGGCGTTTAACTCCAGAAAAGGTCTCTACACGAAAATGCTTCACTGCTCAGCCCAAGCACACACTAAGTGGACCCAGAAGTGGATTTTTACGTCATTTACTCATTTCTATACACCCTAGGTTACTAGTCTACTATTAATAGGATCTTTTGACATTGTATCTGAACCTCATGACATTTTTACACAGTTCATTGTATACCTTCCACGGCATGAGTCTCTAAACCCCATGGTTGGGGGTGAGGAGCTCTGCTGTGTCTTGATGGATTAATGCAATTACTACTGTTTCTTATTCAATCATGCTTGCTTCCATTCTAAGATATCACTTGCTCTTAACCCGGATGAATGTGATGATCCGTGACACTCATCATCATTCACAACTATGAACATGTGCCTGACAACCACCCTGTTCTACTTTAGATTGAGTAGATATCTCTTGGATTCCTTAACCAGAATCTTCGTGGTATAAGCTAGAACTGATGGCGGCATTCAAGAGAATCCGGAAGGTCTAAACCTTGTCTGTGGTATTCTGAGTAGGATTCAATGACTGAATGACTGTGACGTGCTTCAAACTCCTAGCAGGCGGGGCGTTAGTGACAGACGCAAAAGAATCAATGGATTCTATTCCGGCCTGACCGAGAACCGACAGATGATTAGCCATGCTGTGACAGAGCATAGGAACATTTTCACTGAGAGGATGGGAGGTAGCCACTGACAACGGTGAAACCCTACATACAGCTTGCCATGGAAGGAGCCTTGCGTGTTTGATGAAGAAGACAGTAGGAAAGCAGAGATTCAGAAGATGGAGCATCTCCAAAGCCTCAACCTATTCTCCATTACTGCAAAACAAGTACCTATTTCATGTTCTTTTGCTTTTCACAATCAATCCTGATAATTTCTGATATCCTGACTAAGATTTACAAGATAACCATAGCTTGCTTCAAGCCGACAATCTCCGTGGGATCGACCCTTGCTCACGCAAGGTATTACTTGGATGACCCAGTGCACTTGCTGGTTAGTTGTGCGGGATTGCAAAAGTGTGATTGCAATTTCGTGCACCAGTGAGAACTACTCCAACCTTTATATCTCATGTTTGATGCATCAACCATAATGAACCTTGATTTGCAACGCCAACCACGAAACATCTTTCTTTTATGCTTCATCCCACAAAGCATCCTAAGTTGGCCATCCGTTTCAAGCAAACCATATTCAAGTGGGATAATAAAGCTAATGGAAATGAGTTTCACCCACTCAAATGAAGGTGTAGATGGCAACCTAGGCAAAGGTGATTCCAAGGGTCTTGACAAGGCGTATTCAATTCCCATCCTCCTTTTTCTAAGGACTTCCACCTCTCCACAAGATCTCTTAATTTCAATCCTTTGTTCAACAATTTTAACTAAACCTTTTCCCTTACTCAAATCATAAATGGGAGGACAAGAGAGATTTACCTCCACATTGCTATCAAATCCAATGGGGGAAGGTTCTTCATGTTCAAAGGATTCTTCACCACTAAGACTTGGTGCTTGATCTTCCTCACCAAGGGAACTCAATTCTTGCTCTACCCCATCCAAGGCTTCATATGGAATATGCCATGGAAGGTGTGCACTTTCCTCCCTAGCATCAATTTCAATCACCTTGGAGGGGTTTTCTTCAACTCTATGATCCCAAGGAGGTTCCGCATCTCCTAAGTCTTCAACCACTTCTTCCCCTTGTTCAATAATCCCTACCTCCTCCTCTTGTTGCATTTCTTGCTTTAACTCCTCTTCTTCACCTTGGAGCTTCAAGTTCACTCCCTCACTAAGCTCCTTGGATGCTTCTCCACATTCAACAATGGAAATGCTTTGATCGCATAGGCTTAGGCGGGATGAGACTATGTTGCTAATGGCTTCTACCATGATAGCCGTTTTTGCTCTTAACTCCTCAAATTTCTTTTCATCCTCCTCGTGTTGCCTTAAGATATGAGATTTAAGATCCCTTAATTCTAGCATAAAGGCTTCATCGGGGGGTGACGGTGGAAGAGAGGGTTCATTGTTCGAGGGAAAGGTATTATAGTCGGGAGGTGGTTCTTCTTGGTAGGGTTGTGGTGGTTCAATATTTTCCATTCTTTCCATTTGTTGCACAAAACACTCCATGGTTGCTTGAAATTGATCCAATGTCTCCTTGAAACGATCCCTTGACTCTTGGATTGGAGGGCATGAATATTCTTCCATGGGAGGTTGTGGCGGAAAGTAGTATTCATCTTGTGGTTGGAAATTTTCATACATTGGAGGTGGTTCATCTTGGTAATAATATGGAGGGGGTGGCTCTTGAAAATGTTGATGTTGGAATGGTGGTGGCTCTATGTGTGGCTCATATGGTTCAAAAGGAGGTTGGTATGGTGGATATGGATTAGGGTCATATGAAGATGGTTGGTGAAAGGTGGCTTGTGAGTATGGTTGATGGCTATGTTGAGGATATGGCTCATAGGTGTGTGGTAGTTCTTGAAAGTCACAAGAGGATTCACCATAACCATTGAATTGGCATGCATCATAGAACGGCTCTTCTTCATAGTGCATTGGTGGAGGTTGTTGCCATGAGGATTGATCATATGCATATGGCTCCTCCCACCTTTGGTTATCCCATCCTTGATGCACATCTTCATTGAAGTTTCCATTTCCTACAACATAGTTGTAATCACACTCATAGCCAAAATGAGAATTCATAGTGAAAGAGAAAATAAAAACAAAATCTAATAAGAAATAAAGAAGACTAAATCCTACAACTAGTTAAAATCAACAAACAAACCAAAAATAAAGCTATTCACAATATATACAATAACCAATAACATAACACCATTGCAACTCCCCGGCAACTGCGCCATTTTTTTTTATGATCGGACTCTTGTCAGTTTAGAATTCACAATTGAAGGCTCGTTGTAAAGTATAGTTTCTAAACCAACAATAGTCCTTTCATGCAAAAATATTGAGTTGTCACAAGTACAAGCCCCCAATGAATTTATAACCGGAGTATTTGGACTCCAGGTCATCTCACGAGGAATTGCAATGAAATGTATGATTATTGGCTATGAGGGGTAGAGGGGGGTTTTGATTGATTAGAGGGGCAATAAAATAAAAAGACAAGAAAAGTAAATTGAGCAAGTAGTTAAAGAAAGCAAGTAATAAAGAGAGACATTCATGGCAATGGATTGAGATCATAGGCTTTCTATCCTAGTCATGCATGATTAATTCATCTTATTTAGTTAACTCACACATCGGGAGAATGTCAAACAAGACTAATTAATCATGTCACAAAGTTGGGTTTTCATGACTCAAGATTGCCCAATTACTCTTTCCAAGCCAAGAATGCTCAAAATCTACTCTAACATCCTTCCAAGCATTTTATCAAACACTTGGAAGGCATACAAGGAAAGTATAGTAAAATTGCAAGGAATGTAAATCTACGCCACTCAATTGCAAGGAATTAAACAACAACAAATCCAAATCAACAATAAAGGAACATGAATCATAAATTGCATTGAATTGAAAATAAAAGAACCAAAAAGTGCATCAACAACAAAGTAAGCAATTGCAAGAATGAGATACAAAATTAAAGAGAGAAAGAGTAGAGGAACAAGAAATTGTAAAGGAAAAGTAAATCAAAGCATGAATTAAACCTAGATCTAAGATGAAAATGTCCTAATCCTAACCTAATTCTCGAGAGAAGAGGGAGCTTCTCTCTCTAGAAAACTAACTAAAGGCTCATGTTGGCTAAACTAATTGCTCCCCCCTTTGCCCAAGCTTGAATTCTGCATGAAATAGCTTCAAAAATGAGTTGGGTTGGGCCCAAAGTGCTTCAGAAATCGCTGGGGGCGATTTCTTCTTAGTGGGCCACGGGCAGAATCGGCGCGTACGCGTATATGGCACGTGCGCGCCCCTGAACGTGAAGTAATATATAGCAAATTTTATATCATTTTGAAGCCCCGGATGTTAGCTTTCCAACGCAACTGAAACTGCCTCATTTGGACCTCTGTAGCTCAAGTTATGGTTGATTGAGTGCAAAGAGGTCGGATTTGACAGCTTTCCGGTTCCTTCATTTCTTCATGTGTTCTCCCTCTTTGCATGCTTTTCTCCTCACTCCTTCCATCCGATACTTGCCCTATGAACCTGAAATTACTTAACAAACACATCAAGGCATCGAATGGAATTAAAGTAAATTAAAATCACCGATTTAAGGCCTAAAAAGCATGTTTTTACATTTAAGCACAATTCAAGGGAGAATTACAAAACCATGCTATTTCATTGAATAAATGTGGGAAAAGGTGAATAAATCCCCAACATAAGCACAAAATAAACCACGAAATCGGGGTTTATCAACCAACGCATACAATCGCTCTCTAGCAAAGCATAATGAACCAATATCATACAAAAATTAAATTCAACTCATATATCAATCAATCCCACTAAAATTACTTAAAAGTAGCATCCACAAATTAAAAGAATCATCTTGTATGAATGTCAAACCCTATCACATGCACTTGAAACAAATCAGCCAAAATCTTTGTTTACCAAAACCGTAAATTACCACTAACTTGTTATCACAGCGACGTCGACAGAAGAAGGACACCCTACACGATGAGTCTCGGAGGCGAGGCTAGGAGCAGCGCTGGCTAGGGCTATGCAGGGCGAACAGAAGAGGCATTGGCTAAGGCTTCGACGAGGCAGCGAAACTTCCACCGCGGCATTCGTGGAAGCAGAGCATTATGAGGCGCCATCGGTTGTACCTCAGAGGAGTGGATGCATCTTTAACAGAGTGCTGACAGTGACATGTAGCAGTAGTGGTGGCGCTGTCGGTGATTTCCAGAAGCCAAGCGGTTGGTCGCTGATGGACGTGCTGGCGGCGCTGACTAGGGTTGACGTTAGCGACGGAAGAAGACTCCAAAGATGAGGGTTAGGTGGCGTTGAAAGAGGGTATTGGTGGATGAGGCTGAATGGTTAAAATGAGTGTAAGTTAGGGTTACTATAGTAATTAAGGAAAATTAGGTTTAACTTTGGGTAATTGGGGATGTGATTTTTTTAATGAGATGGGCTTTGGGGTCTAGTCCAATGAAATTTGGCAGGAGTTGGTTGGAGCTTTTTCTTGACTACCTAGCGGAATTATATTTAATTTAGTTTCCAAAATTGACATCTCTAACTCATTAACAGCTATCTAATGTAACAATTGAAACTATAAACCTCAATTTTGTCTCTCAAATATTTAAAAATTTTAATCCTAATTTCTATTAGAGAAGCAATCATACACAATTAGAAGTCATTCTTTTTCATCTCTTTTACTTGTTATATAACGTTTCCAAAAAATCATAGTGGGTGAAAAAGTAATTGTGAATCCATTATTTGTCATATCTTTGAGGTTATATGGCATGTATAATTGGTGTTAATTTTGATGTGCACAACTAAAAAGTTAAAGAATTTGGTGGTGCAAGATTAACTCGAGGGAAGAAAAAGCATGTAGAATTAAGAATCAATATTCACCCAATCAAAGTCTTCATCCATTCATCCGAAATTTTTTTATGTCAAATATTTACTGTCTCTAGATATTTTGAAATGTGAATTAGATATTTTGATTGACATGCTATTAATTTTTCTACTATGTCCGATGGTTTAGGAGCTTTTGATTCGTAAGTACTTTTGTGTATATTTAAAATATAGAATTCACTGCCATCGCTTGTTTTCACATTTTTATGAACATGCTCTCTTTAATTTTATCCATGATACTGGGCATAGACATATCTTGAAAAATTTTAATAAGAATTAGAATTGTATGTTAATTTTTCTTCTTTATCTTCTTTGCTCACTTAGGTACCATTTTCAAAATTCATAATTGGTGAAAAAGTAATTTTAAATTTATTTTTTTGTTATATCTATGAGGTCTTCTATTTTTTAATGAAAATGAAAATTAGAATTTTAAATAGTTTGTAGGGACCAAATAAAACTTATAATTTTGATAGTCATATCAAATAACTATTAAAAAATTTAAATGTGGTAGCCAATAGTAATAGTCTATTTCAGTACATTATTAATTTTGCTGTAATAAAAATTAAATAAGACAAAAACCTAACATAAATCATAGATATCAACTTTTTAGACTAAATTGAGTAAATTAAAATTTTGAACATAATCTAAATATTAATTTTTTTTAAATGATATTTTGGTTGTTTATCCTTTTAAATCTAAAGATAAGTATTGCAATGCTTTTTTTATATAAATATTCTAAATAAATATTTAAATATCTAAAAAATTTGGATTAATGTTTTTACTTATAAAAAAGAATACTTTTTTCTATTTTTATCAATTTTCTTTTCATTTTTATCATATTGATCTTTCAAAAATATTTTTACCGAATATCTAAAATCTAAAATTTTTTATATTTGGCAATAAAAAAAAAACAATCAATTGCCAAAACCCTCAAACCCGTAACCGGTGTGCACATTAGGGTTTTTGCGATCGAACAAGTATCTTAAAGTGGAAAGACAGTGTTGCAGTAGTACGAGTAACCACTAACCAGTAAGTTGAAGTGCGAAAGGGAATTTAAATTCTGGAAATGGGTAGCGAAGATGATTCTTCAATTGAGCAAGCAGTTTCGTCGCGTCGTGAGAGGCTCCTCGCTCTCAGAGCCGCACAAGAACTCTCCAACGCTCCCGAACAAGACCAAGATCCCTCTTCTAACCCTAATCACACTGCCTCCAACAACAACAACGATCCTCACAATGATGATGATGATCAGGAAGAGTACGCATTTTTTTTCTGAATTTTTTTTTCTGAATTAAATTTTCGGGATACTGGTTCATATAATATGATTGATCAAACAATTTTGTTTTCTTTTTTTTCTTTTTGTTTGTTATTTTGATGCAGGAACCTGAGTATGAAATTCCGGAACTATGTGCCTCATGACAAAGAGCTTCAGGAAGGGAAGCTTGCCCCTGCAGTGCTCCCCAAGTTTGAGGACCCTGCTGCACCAGCTCCTCCACCTGACACTACTGAGGTAACATCGTTTCTATGTATATGAATGAATGTGTATGTGAATATTTTTATCAAGGTACACCAGCTCCTCCACCTGACTCTACTCACGTACAGTTATCTTGGTGCGAAGTCTATAATTGAAAACCGAGAAAATACTCAATTTGGTCCTAAAGTTACACTCGAGCTTTAATTTAGTCCTTAAAGTCTCAATTGCCTAATTTAGTCCCTAAACTTTTTAAATTTTAATCACCTTAGTCTCTGCGGTGGTTTTGGTGGTTTTGGTCACAGAGTCAATTGAAAAGTTTAGAGACTAAATTGAGGCAATTGCAATTTCAAGGATTAAATTAAGACTCGAGTGTAACTTCAGGGACCAAACTGAATATTTTCTCTTGAAAACCGTTAGACGACAATTTAGCCAAATATGTCAAATTATTAACAGTTTTCATCGGTCAGCTTTAGATGAAGACAACTATATATGAGTTTCTATCTTTTATCAATTGTTAGGTGGAATTTGTTCTGATTTGGTTTTTTTATTGTGGTTGCTAGGATCCGTTTCTGAATATTGCTCCCAAGAAACCAAACTGGGACCTCCGGAGAGATGTGCAGAAGAAGCTCGATAAGCTTGAGAAACGGACTCAGAAGGCTCTCTATAAGCTTATGGGTTGGTGCCCCTGCCTGAGCTGCCTCCCAATTCCCACTTTTTTCCCATATTCTGTTGATTTATTTACTTGTTTAGTCCAATTTTTCTGGTATGATGTGGTTTTTATGAATTGCTTGTGTGATTAAACCTATGATGATGTATTATTACGATTATTCATGTTTCTCTTACCCTTGCTTGTGATAAATGAAACCTTAATTCCAAGATATATTAGGTAATGGGAAGGATGGTACTAGTTGGCATTTAAGTTTGCCTCAAGTTTTGTTGTCACCAGTGAAAATTTATTTTTTCCTGTTAAACCCTATATCTTATCGAATCTGATAAACTACTTACTGAATGCTAAATCCAGCTGATGGACTAACAGAAATTGTTTGTATGACGTTAAGGGGAGACAAGCATCTGTCTGATGATGTTTAAGTGATTGTTGTTTACAACAACAAATGGCAGAATTGTGTTTAGTTTCTTTCCCTTTCTGATTCTAGATCACATTTGTCAACAGTGTCAGCAGCAACCGTCTCTTACTGCTGGCTAGATTTAATAAAGTTTCTCTCTCCATGATAAAAATATTTAGACTTATCTATGTTCTTGTTCGTTACTGTTTTTGTCATCCCATCTTTGATTTGGCATTGTTATGTTGAGATATACTTAGCAAAATGTAGGGCCAGTCACCGGATGTTCCAACTTCCCAGTTGGATTGGAAAGTATATTTTTCCAAAAATGTAATGCTGTCTTTTTCACCCCAGAAATAGGATGTAACTGAAATGTTAATATCATGTCCTTGCCACTCTGATGCTATATGCGTGCATGTAGGCAATTTATTTGGGTATATTGTATTCTGGACAAAACTAGGGACCTAATGGTTTGATAGAAGACTCGAACCAAAACATAAAAGTTTATGGATGAAAATTAAACTTGACAGTTGAGACTAATTTACATGCCCAAAAGTGTTTTTTATTCTATTTATTTATTTATTTTTGCCTTAATAACTACATCTTGGTTTGCACTTCTTTCAACTTTGTAAAATTATGGGATTATTTAAAAAAAATCAAGTACGTTCTGTTTTTTTTCCCAGTTGAGTGCTATGTGAAAAACATATAAAAGATTAAGCATTGTTAGCAATATGACTTCTCATAGGGTCGCCTTGTTATTTCTTCTAGGCTAGCTAAGCCACCCTTTTTTTTGTTGATATTGTAAATAATAATTCATTCGTATGACATGTATCATGGAGCCATAACTATGATTTTGTGTTTTTTTTCAGAGGAGCAAGAAAAGCAAAAGCAGTTGATTGAAGGAGAAGAATCAAATGGCACAACAGATTAGATTGCAATTTATTGCTGCAACTGAAGATACATATATCGAAGCATTTGTTAAATCCCACCTCATTTAATCTGCTTGATGCAAACAAAAACTGGGTTCTGATGCACAAGTCTTTGCGACTTTGCAATGTACGGTCAATTACTCAATGTTGTATCATTCACTCCTCTTTCAATGGCGAAGTAATGAGAATTAGATAATTTAGAATTGTTTGTAAAGGAAATATCTTAAATACTGGCAGCTGCATTAAATTACATATTCGTTTCACTCGGTTTTTACTTTCAGTTTTTTGGAATATATCTAAAAATAGTTGCTTTATTTTTTGTTTTCGGGATTCATGAGCACAACAATGTACCGAAAAGAAAGAAAGACACTTGAAACTAGGCAGAGGAAGCATATAGCATTGATCAAGTTTCCAGCTTTCCAAGTTCCTTGGCCGTTGTAAATTAATTCCTAATCTTAATTTATATGGGATTCATAAGTTAACGATGGTGGAGGACTACTGAAATTGACTAAACGTAACATGGTTTTAAAATTGGATTATATTAGTCGGTTCAACCTGATATTGTAAAAGATTAGTCAAAAACTGATGAACGAGTTTGGCATTTATTGAAAATTGACTTTTTTTTTCTCTTAAAAAAATTATTTTCATAAAAAATATATTATTTTATTATATTTAGTTCAATTCTAATTAAATTTTGATCTTGAACATTTAATTTTGTCCGTTCCTGATTCAGTTCACACAAAGTAACCAAATGGGTCCGACATATATTTAGATATGCTGGCTTCGACTGATGTGTTTTATTGATAAATTTGTTGTAATATAAATAAAGATATACTAAATATAAAATAAAGATGTATAAATAAAAGAATCTAATATTAATATAATTAGTTCGATAACAATAATTTATATACGTATTTACTAATATTATATATATATATATATATATATATATATATAAAGAGAGAGAAGTATTTAGTAAAATTGGAACGTAAAGAAAGAGAGAGAATTGATTTATTTATTACTGTTGTTGTGTCCTTTGCTTCATATCATATTCCTATTTATAGGCACATAAAAGTTGTGCTTTCAAATGTAATTAAATATAGTCTTTCTTTGATAAAAGTAAATTCTATATCGAAAAGGTTGGCCGCCCAGAATTGTGAAGAAAGTCATAAATCATTAAATGGGCATCCACCCATGCTTATCATAACACTCATCTTTAGATGACCATTTAGGATTATTGCCTCGTTAAAATCTTACTAAAAAAACCCAATGGAAAAAAATTTTAGTGAAGGAAAAAGAGTATAATATCTTTTGTTATGGAGACTGCCTCATTAAAAATCTTGTCAAGAAAAACCCAATAGGAAAAAAAACCTGACCAAGGGAAAAAGAGTACAGTCTCCCCCTCTTGTCGACATCATTTAATGTCTCGAAATCGGCGCATCTCAATCCCATATACCAGTCTTTCAAAGGAGGATTTTGGGAGTGACTTTGTAAATAAATCTGTCAGATTATCACTTGAGCGGATCTGTTGGATATCAATTGTCCCTTGATTTTGAAAATCATGAGTAAAGAATAATTTGGGAGAAATATGCTTTGTTCTATCTCCTTTGATGTATCCGCCTTTAAGTTGAGCAATGCATGCTATATTATCCTCAAACAGGACAGTTGGAGTTATCTTATGATCAATCAATTCACATGATGACAGAATATATTGAATCAGGCTCCTCAGCCAAAAACACTCGTGACTAGCTTCATGAATTGCTAGTATTTCAACATGATTAGAGGAGGTTGCTGCTATCGTCTGTTTCGTGGACCTCCATGATATAGTTGTACCACCATATGTGAACAGGTATCCTATTTGAGATCTCCCTTTATGTGGATCAGACAAGTATCCAGCATTTGCATAACCAACTAATTGTGACTTGGATCCATAGGGATAAAACAATCTCATATCAACCGTTCCATGAAGATATCGAAATATTTGCTTGATTCCGCTCCAATATCTTCTGGTTGGAGAGGAAATATACCTTGCTAGTAAGTTCACAGCAAATGATATATCGGGTCGTGTATTATTAGCAAGATACATTAGCGCTCCAATGGCACTAAGATATGGTACTTCAGGACCAAGGATATCTTCATTTTCTTTCTTAGGACGGAACTGATCCTTCTCCACATCCAAAGATCTTATGATCATTGGAGTACTCAAGGGATGTGACTTATCCATATAAAAACTTTTCAAGATCTTCTCTGTGTATGTTGTTTGATGAATAAAGATCCCATTTTTTTATATGCTAGATCTGCAGGCCGAGGCAAAATTTAGTCCTTCCAAGATCTTTCATCTCAAACTCTTCTTTTCGAGATTTTATAATTGTTAGAATCTCTTTAAGAGTCTCAATGATATTTAAGTCATCAACGTACACAGCAATTATAATAAATCCAAATGCAGATTTCTTTATGAAAACACATGGACAGATATCATCATTCTTGAATCCATTTTTGGCCAGATACTCAGTTAGACGATTATATCACATTCGTCCAGATTGCTTCAGACCATATAAAGATATTTGCAATTTGACTGAGTATAACCCTTGCGAATATTCATTGGATGGTTTAGATATCTTTAGTCCTTCAGAGACTTTCATATAGATATCCCGATCTAATGAGCCATATAAGTAGGCTGTTACCACATCCATTAAATGCATATGCAGTTTATGATATGCAGATAAACTGACCAAATAACGCAATGTTATCGCATCCACTACAGGGGAATACGTTTCTTCATAATCTATACCAAGCCTTTGTGAAAAACCTTGTGCCACAAGTCGGGCTTTATAGCGCACAACTTCATTTTTCTCATTTCGTTTTCTCACAAATACCCACCTATATCCAGCAGTTTTTACATCTTCTGGTGTACGGACTACAGGTCCAAAGACTTCACGTTTTGCAAGTGAGTCTAACTCAGCCTTCATGGCTTCTTTCTATTTTGGCCAATCATTCATTTGTCGACATTCTTCGACTGATCTTGGCTCAAGATCCTTATTTCATGCATGATTTTTAATGCCACATTATATGCAAATATTTCGTTGACAATTGTCTTATTTCGGTCCCATTTCTCTCCTGTAAAGACATAATTTATCGAGATCTCGTCATTTTCATAATTTTTAGGTACTTGAACGTCTTCTGGCGTTAAAATTATATCAGAATTTTGGACAACTGTAGGTGTCTTTACTATGTCTTTTTCATCAGGAATAGTATTTACCTCTTTTCTCTTTCAATAATTTTTGTCTTTGGAACCGACAGGCCTGCCACGCTTCTAGTTGTATTTGCTTCAGTGGCAATTTGTCCAACTGGGACATCAATTCGAATTGGGGCATTTTCTGCTGGTATATAAGACTTGGTTATCCTCTTTGTATCGAAAAATGCATCAGGCAATTCATTTGCTATTCTTTGCAAATGTATAATCTTTTGAACTTCTAGTTCACATTGCCCTGATTGAGGATCTAAATGCATCAAGGATGATGCATTCCAATTAAGTTTCTTTTCAGGAAGCTTATTCTCTCCCCCCTAATGTTGGAAATTTTGATTCATCAAAATGACAATCCGCAAACCGGGCTTTAAATACATCTCCAGTTTGTATCTCAAGATACCTCACTATAGAGGGAGAATTATATCCAACATATATCCCCAATTTTCTTTGGGGTCCCATTTTGGTGCGATTAGGTGGTGCAATGGGAACATATATCGCACACACAAATATTCTTAAATGGGAAACATTTGGCTGCCGGCCAAAGGCTAATTGCATATGAGAGAACTGATGGTAACTCGTTGGCCTCAAACGAATAAGTGCTACGGCATGTAAAATAGTATGCCCCCAAACCGAAGTTGGGAGATTAGTTCTCATAAGTAAAGGTCTAGTAATTAATTGGAGGCGCTTAATAAGTGATTCTGTTAACCCATTTTGTGTGTGAACATAAGCTACTGGATGTTCAACACTTATTCCATTAGCCATACAATAAGCATCAAAAGCTTGGGAAGTGAATTCACCGGCATTATCAAGACGAATTACTTTGATTGGATTTTTTGAAAATTGTGCTTTTAATCGAATAATTTGAGCCAGTAATCTCACAAACGCAAGGTTGCAAGAAGACAATAAACACACATGTGACCATCTCGAAGATGCGTCTATTAGGACCATAAAATATCTAAAAGATCCACATGGTAGATGAATATGTCCACATATATCACCTTGAATCCTTTTTAGGAATTCAGGAGACTCAAATCCAATTTTTACTGGTGATGGCCTTAAAATTAACTTTTCCTAAGAACATGCAGCACAACAAAATTCACTAGATTTAAGAATCTTCTGGTTCTTTAGTGAATGTCCATGGGAGTTTTCAATAATTCTCCTCATCATGGTTGTTCCCGAATGACCCAATCGGTCGTGTCAAGTTATGAATTCATTTGGGCTAGTAAACTTCTGGTTTACAGTGGCATGTGATTCAATTGCACTAATCTTTGTATAATATAAACCAGATGAAAGTGAGGGCAACTATTCTAATATAACCTTTTTATTTGAATCATGAGTTGTGATACATAAATACTCATGACTTCCCTCATTTATTGTCTCAATATGATATCCATTTCGGCGAATATCTTTGATACTCAACAAGTTTCTTAGAGACTTCGTAGACAATAGTGCATTATTTATTATAAATTTTGTTCCTTCAGGAAACAAAATTATAGTTCTTCCGGAGCCTTCTATCACATTGCCTGAGCTAATAATAGTATTAACACATTCTTCTTTTGGCACAAGATGGGTAAAATATATATCACTTTTGAGAATAGTGTGCGAACTTGCACTATCCGCAAGGCAAATATCTTCACTATAAGTCCTTGCCATTCTCTTCAAAGACAAATAATAATAAAATGAGTAGTATGCACAGCTAAATTGAATACTTGATCGGAATTATTTTTCTAAGAAACACTGTACATAAAAATAATGTCATATACTAAAATTTTATTTTAAAACATGACACATTTAATGATTTCAAAAGTCATAAACATTAATATTTCATTATTTATATACATCATATTTGAAATTCAAATACATAGAAAATAAAACTTAACAATAAGTTCTTTACATTATTTATTTACATGGATACTTAACAATCTCGGATATTAAACTATTCCATCATTAATCAAATGGCCAATATTTCCTTCAGGATCCTCAAAGAAATCAGATACATCATAATGAGAAGTGAAGTTTTCAGCATCATTTGAAATAAAATTTGTTTCCTTTCCTTTGTCATCCTTTTTCAAAGATGCGTAGTAAAGATCGATTAAGTGCCTTGGAGTACGACAGGTACGTGACCAATGATCCTTTCCACCACAACGGAAACACTTATCCTCAGTTGATTTATTCGGCCCAATATTTCTTTCTTTATCCACTTCTGGTGAGATCATTTCTTTTGAACATAATTCATTTTCCTTCCATAATTTTTCTTGTTATTAAAAACTTGCCATTTACCTCTTCTGGGATAATTATTTGCTGCATTTACTTCAGGAAATGGCACGGCGCTAGCTGGGCGCATTTCGTGATTCTTTAAAAGCAACTCATTGTTGCGTTCAGCAACAAAAAGGCAAGAAATTAACTCAGAATATTTTTTAAATCCTTTTTCTCGATACTGCTGCTGCAGGAGCACATTCGAGTCATGGAAGGTTGAGAAAGTTTTCTCCAACATATCATGATCAGTTATCTTTTTCCTACATAATTTCATTCGTGAGGTGATTCGAAACATTGCAGAATTATATTCATTTATGGATTTAAAATCGTGCAGACGCAAGTGCGTCCATTCATATCGGGCTTGAAGAAGTATTATCATTTTTTGATGATTATACCTTTCTTCAAGGTCTTTCCAAAGATCTGCAGGATCTTTTAATGTGAGATACTCATTTTTCAATCCTTCGTCAAGATGACGATGAAGGAAAATCATGGCTTTGGCTTTATTCTTCTGGGATGCATTATTTTTAGCCTTAATGGTATTTCCAAGATCCATTGAATCAAGATGAATTTCAATATCTAATATCCATGATAAATAATTATTTCCAGATATATCAAGAGCATTAAATTCAAGATGAGAGAGCTTCAACATAATGAACATTTGTTACCTGAGTCTTCCTAAAAATTTGATCAGAGTCTCGTGCTGATAACGTATTGTAAAATAAATAAAGATATACTAAATATAAAATAAAGATATATAAATAAAAGACTCTAATATTAATATAATTAGCTCAATAATAATAATTCATATAAGTATTTACTAATATTATATGTTGTAATATATATATATATATATATATATATATATATATATATATATATATATATATATATATATATATATATATATAAGAGAGAGAAGTATTTAGTAAAATTGGAACGTAAAGAGAGAGAGAGAATTGATTTATTTATTACTGTTGTTGTGTTCTTTGCTTCATATCATACTCCTATTTATAGGCACATAAAAGTTGTGCTTTCAAATGTAATTAAATATGGTCTTCCTTTGATAAAAGCAAATTCTACATCAAAAAGGTTGCCGCCCAGAATTGTGAAAAAAGTCATAAATCATTAAATGGGTGGACACCCATAGTTATCATAACAAAATTATATTTTTTTTCTTTTTATTAGTTTCTTGTAATCAGCATCGAAAAATAGTTTTAGTAGTAACTTGAAGTTCCCATGATCTGTATGCATCAAATTTTTTGTTCTTTCTTGGTTTTCCTATATATTGTTTTTGAAGGACTTAATTTGTATGTCAGTGTAATCTGTTTATTTTATAAATGTGGGGTTCTCCTTTGTATCAAGTATCAACCATCAATGGCTACGAGTATGGCCTTCTTAAATTCTACAAATTGTTAGACTTTTGACACCTAAAATCAAATTATTCTTTCTCTGCAATGCAAAATTCAACCTTACACAAATCACATCTATAAATATTTCAACAGATGCTTTGAAACAAAATAATAGTAATGTTCTTATTAATGTCAATGAAACCCTTTCCTGGGGCCTTAGTACACAACTTGCATTCAAACATATTTTCAAGCTCTAACTCCAGTTGCAGGCCTGAACCCTTTTTTTTTTCCTTTGAACAAATTTATGGGGGGAGAAAAAAAGGTTAGGTACAGAAAAAGTCAGAAATAGCTATCTTTTTTCTTTTTTGTTCCTTCTATTAACAAGAATTGAGAAATCACCCTTCTGAGCTTGAAGTTGAACTTTGCATTTCTTTCAGATGAGATGACCTTTCTGCAATTTTAGAGGTTTTATAATTTCTTTTCACACTTTGATATGGTTTGGTGCAGTTTGTATCCCATTCACATTTTCTGTTCTCCAAGAGGCATCCACTTGAGGAAGTTGATATTCATCCGGTTTCAAGGCCAATGCAAAATCGGGCAATGTTGGCGCTGTCTCCATGATTCTGTAGTAAAGTTGACAAAGAAAACACAAGATTTTCATTAGTCACTGTAATTCCTTGATTTAAGAATGAATCTCTGCAAAATTAATTTTAGGAGACAATTTAATCGTTCGGTCTATAAAGTTTACCTCTCGTAAGAGTACAGATCGCGGTTGATTCGCACCTTGCTTGAAGTATCTTTAGGAATCTTCTCAGAGAGATATTTCATAGTACCCCAAAGTGGCGCATTTCTGCAACATGAGTGGCAATTAGATGGACCATAAGAGAAGAAAAGAGAGAAGTAAATGAATAATAACCACAGTCGTCCGGGGTGCCAAGTGACTAGGACCGTTTCATAAATAGGGCGACAACAAGGAGGCCGGAAGAAAACTCCTCAAAGCACTGAATATACTATGGGATTTTTCTTCTGAGGGTGAAAACAAAGTAGCATATCATATTGGTGCACGTAAGGGGATGCAATGCATTACCTTGACAATGGAGGGGCCGCATTGAATGCCTCGCACAGCTTCTTACTTTCTTTGAAATACTCATCTGCTGCTTGCAAAGCAGCTACAGCCATCCCATGAGATTTCTCTGTATTTCCCTCATCAAGAATCATGCCATGATAATAGTATGCTGCAGCCTGGTAAATTCAATAAAACAAACACACCAAGAACTAAACATCACTTGCTTCGGCTAAGGTTTTTTCTATAATCATCGGTGACTGCACATGGATTTGCCTAAATCAATCTAATATCTTTTATTATTCAGAGTATTTCTTCTCTCGTTCCTCCTTTCCTACCATAGCATTTATTTCAGCAAAGAGATAGTAGATACAATAACACCAACAACACCAATGAACAGCATTTCGTATCTTTCATCACTAGAACCGGAAACGATTTAATCATCCTCTCATCCTCTGGTATTCTTCATTCTATGGCAAAATAAGCATCAACTTTGCCATGTATTCCACATATCAGCCACTAGTCTAAATCAGATCTATTGACTAGAATAATTAACTAAAAGCCCCTGAACTTGATCTCCTAAGACATTTTAAGACAAACATTCAACAATGCAAGTTTCCACACTAACTCCATATTTTACATTTAATAATCCATTATTTGAATCAACTTATATTTATAAGCAGCATTTATTGGCCATATCTGGGGGAAGGGAAGGGATACAAACCTTTGCCTCTACATACTTCCATTTCACAAAATGACGGTGCTTTTCGCCCCAACCATTCCCTAATGGAAGGTTCGTAATATTGTCTTGAGCCTGTAAAATGGAAAACATCTAATGATAAGGGAAGGGAGAGATGATCAATAAAGTTGGCAGACAATTCAATACAATCATGTAGTAAAGGATTTATCAATATAATAAAATAAAATAAAGTAAATAAATTAGCATTTGTACCTGTTGCCAATATTTCACCATCTCACATGCAAGCCTACGCTTTACAGCAAGAGTGGCTTTCGTACTATCAATTGCCATTCCAAGTTGGATATCTACACCCTATTAAAAAATGGGAGAAACGAACAATTAAATATTGAAAATAGACAATGGTGGGTGGGAGATGGCGGTAGAGAGAATATCTGTACATAAACATGTTCCTTTTCAGGCTTCTACTCAATCTTGATATCATTTTTCAAGACATACCGCGCAACATGTGCTAATAGTTAAATTTACTTTTAATATTTTTGTTCATTCCAATCTATTAAACTTTTAACTTCAAGAAAAGAAATCAGTGTGGTTTTTTGGGTTGATCGATAGATAAGGCCTAGCAAAAACAATAGCTATATGAGAAGAACAGTGAGCAAGAATTTTTCCACATTAACTCGAGTTACAAAACAAATAGATTTAATACTTATGGTGTATATGGCAGGGTTTCTATTATTCATTTTTGGCCAGATATCTTCCAACTTATGCATGATCAGTGAACTACAACAGACATGCAATTCATTTTCAGTCAATACAAATGGAAATATTACTACCTGTCCCAATGCTTGTAGACAGAGTGCTCGAAGAACTCCTTCTGCGAGGTCTACTGGTAGATTTCTCCTGAAATTAGAATCAAACACCAGCATGTTAATAAACATCAAAGAATCAAAACATTTTATTATATACATAAAGGAGTGTAAAATCTAATACATTGAATCATTAGTAAATGAACCTGAGTTCAGCAGGCAACTGCGGAAGAACGTGCCTAACGGCACAATCCAGATACCCGGCAGCCTTTAAGAATATGTCAACCGAAGCTCGTCTGCTTTCTGCTAATAATTAGTAATGACCAAAAGTTCAAACTTCACAATAAGACCAATATACAATATGGCATCAATGAAGCAACACCATTTGGAACGAAGTATTGCAGCATATTAGACAAAGGTTCTGTTTTCTAGTTAATCTGCTACCAAAATAAATAGGCAGCATTGTGAAAATAATTATGTAAACTTTGTATCATCCAGTCAATAACAAGATAATATTTCCATTATAATTTACAGATAACTTGACATAAAACCACCAAACAGCAGAGTTCTTTACTTCATATGCAAATGTGCATGAACTGTCAGGTTTGAGTCTGAGAAGAATCCATCAACCGTTACACGAGATCAATTAAAAAAGAAAGCAGAATAAAAATGATTTCTCCTCAATTCAGGAAGAAATGTAACAAATCAGCAATTAGTAGTTGCTATTATACCTCTATGCTGTGATATTGTTGGTCCATGAATCAAATTTAATGATAATATAGAATATAAAATATCAAGCGAAGGACAACAAAATCACACGAAACTCACAAAGTAGAAACAATATTTATAGAAAACTTCGAGAATATTTTATTGCTGTTTCTGGTTAATCTGCAAAGCAGTGATGTATTGGGAAAACAGACTTCTCCAGTTGGAGGCCAAGACTAATTTGACTAATTTTATTTTATTTATTTTTTATTATTTATTTATTTATTTTTGGATGTATGGTGAAATAAGAGCAACTAAAAAGGAAACCAAGATTTTTTTGGTATTTCTCACCTTCTGATACTTTTGGCTGATAACCATCAGCAGATGTTCTTGGAAGAAGTAACAAATTAGCTTGCGATAGAGATAACGTTGCCATCAAGTGCAAAACTGACAACACTTCATACCATGCATTAGACATGGCTGTTTCCTGGAGAGAGAGAGAGAGGGGAAAAACACCGAAACAAAGGGAAAGTGTGAATAGACAATGGTCAGCAACCTTAAGTCTTGAAATTAATAGTCAAACCAAAACAGAAATGCCGAGGAAAAAAAGAAAAACAAGTCATGAAGACATGAATTACCTCTGCATCATCTTCCTGATTCACCCAAACAAATTGTACTTTATATTGTAAATAGCACCCTGCACAACAAAGATAAGCAATTAATCATGGCTCATAGCTAGGACATGCATCTTGTACAAAGACACGAAACACATGCTTTACCATCTTTGACTAATCCCAAAAGTACTGGTAAGTAGTCTTCAAGAGCTTGCTGGAGATCTGCCAATGTTGAACCTCCTGCGGACACAACTCGTAGGTAACTTTGCACAACTTAGTTATTAAATACACTTCATCCTTACAAAAACTAACCATGTTGTGTGGCACTTTTTTTTTTCGTTCTTGTGATTGTAGGACCTTCTTGGCTGGCCATTACAACTATACGAGTTCTAAGAGCAGACAGGCGTTCCACTATATTTTTCGACAAGTGATCACCGAGCGACTGTGAAAAATCAACAGGTTTAGGAATTCTTAAGCCAGGAACATAGACAGAAACTTCTCCAATACTCCCTGGCCTCCTTCTATTTCCACCTGAATCCTTTGGAGTAGAGGCGAAACAACCCATGTCCCAAGTGCGACACCTGCTGATATAAATAAGGAAAAGTATATCACCTCCAGAAATCTTGTATTCCAATGCCTACAACATGCACTTTGGAACAAATTGATGGGCATAACATTATTGGAAACAAAGGATGATGATTCATTGATCAAAGTTCAAAGAGTTTCAAGAACACTTAGAAGCAACATCTGAAACTACAGAAGAACCATCTGACATGACTAATTAAATGTCAACCAACAAAGAAGTGGTTGAAGGCTACTCACGAGCAGCATTACATTTTAACTTGTACCACTAGTTCTCCATATTATTATTTTTTTTTTTAAATAAATGACATTTAATTCAACAGCATTTTCATTTTTCGTTTATTTTGGCATTTTTCGGCAGCATAAATGGTTCACTCTTCTTTATCCACTTCCCTATATAAGCCAAACCAAAAAAGATATACAATCTTAAACCATAATTAACAAATATGCACCAAACATTAATCCAACTAACCTTGTCCTTTGCCTTGGCAACTCTCTATTTCAGGTCAAAAGTTCTTGTATTCTCTGTGCCAAAAAAAAATCACAAGAATAGCATTTAAGTATATACACAAAATACAAAAACCAAAAAAGCAACTATATCACATGAATGGCATGAGAGATGCCAAGTGTGGTCCGTGTCAATGTTTTTGTTGTAAGAATTAATAAGAAGAAGAAAAGAAAAGAAAAAAAGTTTTTTGAAAAGATTACACCAATTAATTCATGGTGATAAAAAACCATAAAAAGTAGCATTATCCCGTGCACCCCATTAACATAACACTTAACAATAGAACCCCCGACATATGCAACAATTCAAGGTTCAAACCAGAACATGGTTAACTTGCACAAGGTAAAGTAACTTAAAGCAAAAGGCTTTTTTGGATCATAAATTTGGAACAAGGAAACAGATGAAAATCAGCAAACGGATTAGTAACTTGTGAGTAAAGGGTCTTCAATGAAAATCCAAACAAGCAAAGCATTGCAGAGGCGCAAGGGTAAAACTTGCATTGATTAAAGGAAGGAAGCTTGAACATTAAAAGCACTTTTCCATAAAATAAATAATGTTACAGTATTCAAAGAGAAAACTAACCAACAAGTATAAGTTCAAAACTTTTGAAAGGTATTGAAAACAATGCTCAACTCGGGTGTTGAAAAACAACAAAGAATCTTAGATTTCAGAACATGATTGAAAAACAAATGAAGGAGGAAAGAAAGATCCTTTTTCAGAATTCAATACAATATTCAGTATACAATAAACTAAACTGGTTTGAGTTGTTTTTCACAGCAAGGTAAGGGTACTAATCCAAAGCAGCATCAACCCGTAGGAAAACGAAAAAGGAAAAGAAAAAGAAAGCACTGGTTTTGGAGAAGTGATTACAACACAGAAAGTTCTATGCACAAAATTCATGCCCCATAATTGCATGCTATTTTGAGTCTTCTTACCATGAAAAATATGAAGTGCTGTCAGTAACTGAGCAGAAGCAGAATGAGTCAAAATTGAAATTCAAAAATTTCAGAATCAAAGGAACCCTAAGATTGAAAAGGGAAGAACTTGAAGGTTCCCAGAAGAAATAGTGCCCTGTAGCTGAAGTCTGAAGATGTGCAAAAATCAGAATTGAAAACAAAAGCGATTCTTTCAGAGAGAGAGAGAGTCTTTCTTTGAGCCAAAAAAGAAAATGAAAATTGGGATTATATTTTAATTATTATTTATTATTATTGATGCTACATTATATCTATATATACATTTATACATAATCTAATAGGTGACATTATTTATTACCAATTATGTATTCGTGACGCAGCCAAAGTTGTGACACAAATCCAGCCACCACTTGAGATCAGCATTAGCAGTAACTAGGATCATTAAGAATATTTAAATTTTATAACAAATCCTCTCAAATAAACGATTAAAAAAAACTTTAACTTTAGACTGATTTAGTAATTAATTTATTAATACATTTAAATAAACGTTGATAATTCGAATTTTATTTTATATATATAGTAATTTATTAATCAATGATAAATTTTTAAATAAAATTTTAATTCGTCACAAATTAATTATTAATGTGTCAAATTGAGAGATATTATAAAAAATTAACTATTAAAATTAAAATATAGTAATTTATCGATAATATAAAAATGATATATGTAATGAACTAAAACTTAATAAAGTGTTTATTTTTATATTAAATTCATTTTATTAATATCTAATTTGATAAGTTAACAATGTATAAATGTATTAACTAACTCTATTTCTTTTGGTGTTACAAGAGACTTTAAAGTTTAAACGGAATCATCAAAGAGAGGGAAATGTAACCGTTCTTAAGTGGTACTAACTAGGCTACTTCACCAAGTTGGTATAATGGTATGTATTAAGTATTAACTATATTTATCAATAAAATCTATTTTATATAAATACCATATTAAATTTAAATCTCCTACCTATATTATGACTGTTGGTATTGGGATTAGTTTAGTGCTGCGTTTAGATGGCGCCCAATTTGCTAAACTCCAACATATTCTCTAATTTTATAATGCAAAGCCTCCATTGATTCTCTGTCTCAGCTTCTGTGCTCTAGGGAAGTTAATCTTAATCCTTATTTTAATAATAATTAATTAATTTAATTTAATTGTGGCAACGGCAAGAATAAGTGTTGTGTTGTCCTTGCATGCCAAGTGACTACAATGCCCATTTCCTAGCACACACAAACACAATGGCTTTGCTTGCCGTCTCTCTCCATTTTCTTTTTAGTTTCTTCTATAAATTAAGTAATATATTGCAATTAAAAACATGGCTATTTAAAACTTGCAAGTGGATACTAGAAAATAAGAATTAGGTTTGCAGAAATTTCCATTGCACACACAAAAATGTGAGGTCATAAAACCAAAAGCTTATCCATTGAGGTTTTCTTGACCTGCACTAATGTTTTTAATTTGTTTTTTTCATTGGTGGGATAACATGAGTTTATTTGTGTTTTATTTAAATGATAAAATTCTCTGTCATAACAATTATCAAAGACAATTCTTTTTTTTAAATCAAAAATTGTTTTTCTCTAGTTACAACAATAATGTAGTATCTTTTTTATAAATTCTTTTAAGGGACACTTCGATAAAGATGTTTAAAATGTCTTTTTTTAAAGATATTTTTTATTAATTAAAATTTAATACATATAATAGATTAAATTAAATTATTTTTATCAAAATTAGATCAGACAAATTAATTTGGCCAAAAAATCAATAAACCAAATCTTAAACTGATCTAATTAATATTTTTTTATAGAAAATGATTACAATAACTTTATTATAGAAAATAATTGAAATATTTTTATTATATATATTTTTTAATTTTAAAAATCCTAAATTCTAACCCTATAACGATACATAGATTAAAAAAGATATATATATATATATATATATATATATATATATATAGTTATTTTTTATAATAGAAATATTATAATTATTTTTTATAAAAAAATATTAGTTTAGATCGATTTAAAATATAATTTATTAATTTTTTGACCAAATCAATTTATCTGATCTAATTTTAATAAAAATAATATAGTTTAATAAATTATATGTATTAAATTTTTATTATTTAAAAATTTCTTAAAAAAAGCGTTTTAAACGTTTTATTTAAGTGGCTTCCTTCTTTTAAAAGATATTTAGTGAAGAGATAAGATAGTAAGTAAAAAACTAAAATACAAAAATATAAAAGAATAGAAAGGAAGAGTAACAACAGCAGCAATAATCTCTCTCTCTCTATCTTCTTCTAAGTTTTACTGCTCTGGTATTTTCAATTTTTTTCTTTTATTATTTATTATAAAAAATTTTGCTGGAAAACTTTTAATTTGTTATGCTGAAAATTCTATTTTAGTGACTACCGATGATTATGGTATAGGTTAGACGGTGTATTTAGAATTCATGTTTAAATATTTAATGGGGAATAAAAATAATTTTTAATGTGACTAATAAATTTTTATTTATGTTTGTCTTTTGTTAAATTTTATTGAATTATCGTGTTTTTATATAATAAAGAAAAAGTATAGTAGACAATAAACATATTAAACAATGTAAATAATGAATATATTAAATGTTTAATTTATTAAATATATAAATGATTATTCTAATATTAAAATTTAGATAAACAATTTAAGAATATAACATATTTTATTTGAATTGAGCTAATTTTAACACTTACTATTTATATTATTTAAAAAAGTCATTGGTTACCTAACATCACCCTTATATATTAATTTAGCATTCAAAGAAGAGGGGTTTTAGGTGGGTTGCCCACCAACCCGCAATATAGCGAGACAATTAGAGGTTATGATCCATTTTAGTTTGGCGACACTAGATTAAGGGGGGATAGTTTGAGATTTTGGCTAGTGTTGTAGAGTTCAGATAGTTTTATCAATTAGAGTTTATTTTTTATAAGTACAATATCATTTTTGTCTTTTTTTTTAATAAATTTGTCAATATTTAAAATATTTGTAGGTATAGAAATTATAATTTAGCCTATTTTTTTAGAATGTTTTCTCTTATGAGATTAATTACCATTATTGGATGGTAATGAATACTAAAAGAAAAAACAACTCAAGAATGATACTCAATTAAATGTTTTTGTAGAAATGATCATGTGAAAGAATCATCACCCGTTGGTAAAATAGGAAGTGTTACAGTGAGAGTCATATTTTCACTAGTTAGATATAAACTCTCAACAAGACAAATAATATTGTTTTCCATTAAAGAATTGCCAATAAAATTATTAAAATAGCACATGAATCACACTTTGCTACCAATTTTTTTCTTTTTTGAATTTTGACTCAAGTTTAAGATGACGGCATCCCAAACTTGAAGCCAGGGTAACCTTCCTTTAATTTTTTTTCTTTTTCTCTTTTTTGTTCTAAATTGATTTTTGTAACATTATTTCACAACTGTCATGGATTTTAAGTTCAAAAATTAAAGTTAAATAAAATGGTAAGCTAACAATATTTCTACAGGAATTAAATTATTTGATCAGGCCTTAAATTAGGTGCAAGATGGACTATGCAAGTTCTTAATATGTATATTTTTTTAATTTTAATAATGTTTCAATAAGTTAAATAAATAACCTTATCTTATGTCTATGAAGATATACTATCTATTTTCGCCACATGCAAAAAATAATGACACCTATATTTCATAATCAAAAGACAAAATTATTATGTAACCCACAAGAAAGAAAAAAAAGACAAAATTAAGAGCACATCCAAAAGCTCACATTACATATGGCCTCGCTCGTATAATGGAATCAATAACATGAATGTTACTATGAAAATTGTAACTAATAGTAATATATATATATATATATATATATATATATATGCGTCGCTAGCGGTACATGCCAACAAACTATGTTATTCTATTTGTGAATGGTACGTAATAAACTAATAAATAGTTAAGGAAAAGTCTAGGGCCAACAATGTTTTCTGGCCAGCACTTAACCATAAAAAAAAAGTGAGTGATTTCTCACTATTGAATGTAATCTCACACCATTAAAAACACTATTGATGGCCAATTGATGGTTACAAAATACTAAAGTTGCTGGCCCCTTAGCATTGCTGAATAGTTAATTGTTGGACAACATGCACTTGTTGATATTAGCATTCGAAAAGTTTTACTTTATTTTTTTCTTTAACTCTTTTGATTGTGCTTCTAATCCATATAATGGATCCCTAATATTAATTTCTAATAATTCTAAACAGTACTTAGTACCTTTATTACATGCATGCACCAACAAAGTTGAAAGACACGACATATATACATGGATCCCTTGGAACATAATAGTATATATATGATATGACATGTATCTTTCAATCTATGTCGTGTAACTCATCTAACGTGCCTTGATAGAATTGACATGCTGGATTTTCCTTACATGGTTTATGGTCATGGAACACACAATAATGTTGTATCCTTAATTGGTCTGTAACGAAAGTGCCAACGTTTTCGAGGGTACCCAATAGTAATTTTTCATCAAGAATCTTATCAAACCTACTTTTGCCACCACTTTCACTTTCACTTTCACTTTCCCCATTGTATCTTCTGATTAGTAATGTCACTTAGATACATAGATAGATCATACTATGATTATACTTCTGCCTCCTACGTAGAACATGAATAAATAATCAAAATATCCAAGTTACATTTCTCTACCGACTTAATCTAAAATGCTAACAAATTCTCGGGTAACCTATTTTCACTTAGTCGCCTTTAGTTTTCTGTATCATTAAATTGATTCTTCTAATTCTAAATAGGCAACTTATTCGTATACATACAACTACTTGCAACAATTATTATAAAAAATGGATATATTTTGCAGTTATGTACTTATTACGAAATTATTTATTCCAAATATAAATTAAAATCATATATAACTAATTATATATTTTTTTATATGCCATTATTTAACAATATAATTTTTTTGAGGTAATTAATTTTATGATAATATATACTTTAGTGTATTTTCAAACTATGATAAACTACACTAGTTTGCAATAATTATATACAGATTAGTTATCATCTAACATTTGTGGTGATCATTAATACGAATTAAGGTTATTGTAGTTGAAATCTTGAAAATAAGTTATCAACTGATTGAAGAACAATGAAACGAATAGACGAGAGAAAGAAGAGGGAGAATTGGAAACTGAATTGTATTGGATAATTGGATTACAGAGTGAATGAGTTCGCTTACAAAAATAGTTGAACTCTTGCTATATATAGTAATACTCCTAACTACTTAATTTTTAATTTTATCTTTCACAACCTCTCTCAAACTGAGTGTGGGGCTTGAAGCCACACGGAATTCGTCCTTGAACTTGCTAATAAAAAGATGAACGGAGACAGCCTTGGTGAAGATATCAACTACTTAGTCATGGACGGGTATGTTCATGACAAATATTTTTTGGTTTGTAACTTGGTTTCTAAGAAAAAGAAGATCAAACTCAAAATGCTTTGATTTACTGTGAAATATTGGATTTGCGCCTAGTAAACATGCGCTTTAGTTGTTGCAATATATAGTAGAAGAGGGCGAGATAGGAATATTAAATTTCGAATCCATATGAGCTTTGTTTGTGCTGCTACTAGTCCTCACGAGCCTATTGCTTGTTGAATTTCCAGACAATTAAATTCCTTCCAAAGTAAATGCAATAACCTATCATTGATCTACGATCATCTATATTTGCCCCCAAGCAATATTTATGAACGAGATAAGTCTAAACTCAGGGCTTTTAGAAAATATTAAACCTTGGTCCGTAGCATACCTTTAACATATCCAAAGAGCTTTCCAATGGTTTATGGTGGGGTTATGCATGTATTGGCACACTTTTCTAACTGTAAAGATCAGATCTGGTCGAGTAAGTGCAAGTATTATAAGGCACCTGTGATAGATCAGTACATATGAGGACCATCAAAAGGGCTATAGTCATTTTTGCTCAATTTAATAGATAAAACCATTGGGGTGGAGACAGAGTTTGCATCTAGCATCTTAGTCTTTGATAGTATATCTTTTGAGTGATAAAAATACAGTCATGACTAACATAGTTAACTTTCAAACCAAGAAAGTAATTAAACTTGCCTAGGTCCTTTTAAAAAAAAATAGAATTTAACCTCATGATGATGAACTCTAACTCTTGTGGATTATCTCCTGACTTAAAATGTTTGAATATTATGTATATCAAATGTATAGGAAATTATCCTCTTTATAGAGGAATTACTGAAATAGAAATAATTAGAAAATAAAAAAATACTCGTTTAAAATAAAAGAAATTAATCATAAAATTTTTAAAATTAAACTAAATTAAAAAGGAAAGAATATTATAATTAATTTTATTTACAGAAAAGATTTATGAAAGGAATTAAGAATCTAATTTTGATTTTGATTTTGATTTGATCTAGTCAACATTCCCTCTCAAACTGGCTTGAAGATATCCTTCATTGACAACTAGCTTATTATGCTATCAAAAGTCTTCTTGGGTAATCCTTTAGTTAAAACATTTGCTAATTGTTTCATGGTCAAAACATATGAGATATAAATCTGTCATCTCTCAATCTTTTCCTTTATAAAATACTTGTCAACTTCAACATGTTTAGTTCTGTCATGCAGAACTGGATTATGGGCAATAGAAATTACGGATTTGGTATCACAATACAACCTTAATGGTGGAGAAATGGGAACCTTTAGTTCTTGTACGATTTTCTCTACCCATAGTGCTTCACATATTTCATGAGCCACTACTTTAAACTCAGCTTCTGCACTACTTCATGCCACAATACTCTGTTTTTTTACTCCTCCAATTAACCAGGTTTTTTCTAACAAAAGTAAAATACCCAAATATTGATCTTCTATCCATGACATTCCCAACTCAATCTGCATCTGTATAGGCTTCTACTTGAAGATGTCCATAGTTTTGTAGAATAATCCTTTCCCAGGCGACCCCTTCAAGTATTTTAGAATTCTAAAGACAACACCCATGTGTTCTCGGCTAGGTGAATGCATAAACTGGCTAACCATGCTCACAACAAAGGCTTTATCTGGGTGTGTATTGGATAAATAGCTTAGCCTCCCTACCAACCGCTGATATCTCCCTTTGTCCATTACATTTTCTGGTTCAGCTTGCTTCAATTTTAAGTTGGGCTCTATAGGTGCTTCAGTAGCTTTACAACCAAGTAATTCCGTCTTTTTTAAAAGATCTAGGATGTACTTTCGTTGGTTCATAAAAATGCCTTTCTTAAACCTTGAAAATTTAATTCCAAAAAAGAATTTTAATGAGTCAGGTTCTTTGATTTCAAATGCTTTACCAAGCTTCTCCTTTAGGTCTTTTAGCTCCAAGATATCATTACCTGTCAGAATAATGTCATCCACATATACAATTAAAATAGCAGTTTTATTAGATGCTGAATGTTTATAAAAAAGTGTATAGTCAACTTGGCTTTGAGCATAACCAATTTTCTTTACCACCATTCCAAGTCGTTCAAACCAAACTCTTGGAGATTGTTTCAATTCATAGGGAGACTTTTTTAATTTGCATACTTTATTCCTCTCTAGTTCAGCCTTAAATCTGGGTGGAAGTTTCATGAACACCTCTTCTTTTAGTTCCTCATTCAGAAAAGTATTATTTACATCTAATTGATGTAAAGTCTGATTGTAATTCACAGCAAGAGATGAGAGAATTCTCATAGAATTGAGTTTAGCAACTAGAGAAAAAGTATCTTGATAGTCTACTCCATAGGTTTGTGTAAATTCCTTAGTTACTAATCGAATCTTATACCTCTCTAAGCTTCCATTAGCCTTGCACTTGATGGTGAAAATTCACTTATAGCCAACCAATTTTTTTTCTTGTGATAGGTCTACAATCTCCAAAATTTTATTCTTCTTGAGTGCATGCTACTCTTCTAACACTGCTACTCTTTAGTTGGGATCATCTAGTGCTTCCTCTATGTTCCTAAACTCAAACAAATTTATAATTTTAGCAGTAAAGGCTCGATAATTTTGAGAGAGATTTTGGTAAGAGACATAATTGAAAATAGGATGGTTGCTACTGGTTTTGAGTACTTTTTTGGTGCAGGTTCTGGTTTCTTTTCTAAGGGCTATTGGTAAGTTATTATTAGAAGTGGCATTTTCAGATTTACTTGGAAGTTCCTAAAGTACTATAGTTGGACCGTCTTTTGGTTTTTCAGATTGAGTTGGTACAGAGATAATGGGTTAGTCTCTAGTCTTCTTGGGATATTTTCTAACATAACATCGAAGCTCCTTTTCTGATTGTGGTATTTCTTTTCCTATTTGGGTTCCAACTAATTTTGGCATAATTTTAGAATTGGTTTTCACATCTTGTTTTGCAATTGTTTCACAATTTGCTTGATTAGTGAAAGTTGTATTCTTAATATGTAAGATAGGAGTGGGTAAATGTTCATGCAAAAAAAATTTTTCACTTAGACTCTCGCCTGAAGAGAATTTTTTTGAAAAAAGATTTCATGTTCTAAAAAAGTAACATCCATGCTTACATAAAAAATTTTTGTGTGTCGATTGAAACATTTATAACCCTTTTAACTTGGAGAACAGCTAATAAAAATACATTTTGCTGCGTTTGGATCAAGTTTACTTCGATATGAAGGTGTATGCAAAAACACAGTATAACCAAGTACTTTTAAAGGTAAGTTAGAATGCAGCCTACATGTTGAAAAATTCTTTTTAAAAATATACAACGGTGTGTAGTAATTTAATACACGCGTGGACATTTAATTTATGAGATAGACTGCTGTTAGGATAGCATCTCTCCATAAATAATTTGGAACATTACTCTCAAACATAATGGCACATGCTACTTCAAGAAGATGTTTATTCTTCCTTTCAACAATGCCATTTTGTTGGAGTGTATTGGGATATGTAGATTAATGTTGAATACCTTTTCTTTTGAAGAAATTCATCAAGAATTTTATTAAAGTATTCAATGCTATGATCACTTCTTAATATTTGAAATTTTTATGTCAAATTTTGTTTTTGTCATTATTAAAAAATACTTAAAAATTTTAAAAACCTCAGATTTTTCATGCATGAAAAAGATCCAACATAACTGTGTGTGGTCATTGATAAAAATTACAAAATATTTTTTTTCTAAATTAAGTTGTTATTTTTGATGGCCCCTATACATCACTATGAATCAAGTGAAAAGGTTTAGATGCATGATAAGATTGAGAGTAATAAGAAACTCTATGGCTCTTTACACGAATACAATTTTCACATTTAAGTAAGGAAGAATCAATATTCTTAAACAAACTTAGAAACAAATGTTTGAGATATGAGAAACTAGAAGGTCCTAGTCTATTATGCTAGAGCATTATTTGGTTCTTTATAGATATGAAACTTATACTACTAAATTTTTGTGCTACTTTATTCTCTGAAATATCCTCAAAATGATAGAGCCCATCCATCATCTTAGCATTATCAATCATCTTCTCCGAAGTTCGATCCAAAAAAGTTCCATGAGTGTCAAAGAATATCACAGCACAATTAGAATCCTTGCAGATTTTACTAATGGAGAGAAGATTACAAGAAAGTTTGGTACATGTAGAACATTTTTTAGGTCAATATTTTTGGACAATTTAATTGTACTTTTTTCAACAATAGATGAAAAACTACCATCAGCAACTCTAATTTTTTCATTTCTAAAGTAAAGAGAATAAGTTTTAAATAAAGGAGAGAGGTTGGTCATATGGACAGATGCACCTAAATCGATAATCTATGGTGCATTCAAGTTTGAGTGCAGTTAAGGGACATACGAATACTAAAATTACCTGTTTGAGACAAAAAACTACTAGGAGTACTAGACACAGAGTTGGAATTTAACAGTCTTATGAACTGCTCAACCTGTACTATATTAAAGGATGAATTTTCAGCCTCATGAGCAGTTGGGGTAGAACGTATTTTAGGATCAGATTTGCTACCTTTAAAATGTGTTAGTTTTTCATGAATCTTTCAGCAGATTTTTCGGGTGTGATGAGGTTTATTGCAGTGGTCACACCGAAAATTGGAGGGGTACTTTTGATTTGATGAACTTTTAAGTGTAGTAGGTGCCACTAAGAGTGCATTAGACTCCAAAGAAGTCTGTTCAGTCTTGTCTTTTTCCATCATCACCACTTTACGAGTTTCTTCTCTTTTAACTTTAGCAAATACTTCTCTAATGGAGTATGAGTGGTGTTCTTCTTCTATTCATGATTAATGACTGAAGAACTGTCAAGCATAGCTATAAATCAAAGGCACAATTCAAAGATCCTGCTCTGATATCAACTTAAAATATTTGAATATTATATATATCAAATGTACAGGAAATTATCTTTTTATAGAAGAAATACCGAAATAGAAATAACTAGAAAATAGAAAAAATACTAGCCTAAATAAAGGAAAGATTTCTAATCATAAAATTCCTAAAATTAAGCTAAACTAAAAAAGAAAGGATATTATAATTAATTCTATTTATAGAAAAAATTTATAAAAGAAATTAAAAATTTGATTTTGATTTGATCTAGTTAACATCCTGTAATCAAAATGCCGTTAACACATGATAAAAAAATGTTGTAGAATTAGAAGCATATCTAAAGAGTAGAAATGGATCACTTGTTGTGCTATAAAAACCAACCTCCTTAAGATGTTAGACAAACTTAAAAACCAAGTTGTACTTTGAGTTTGTTTTAATGGCTTTGATTAAGATAAATTCTTTGATGCCTTTGAATTTGGTGTCGAATTTGCTGAATTTATGATAAGTATTATATATTTAAAAATTATTTATTTTTATATTTTTAAATTAAATATGAATTTTTATTTTTTTTTAGTAAATTAAACAACTATATATAGGCACCATAGCAATCATCTTTTAGGTAGCGTTTGGTGGAGAGACAGAGACAGAAAGATTGAGATTGAGAGACAGAGGCTAAGAGACAGAGATTGAAATAAATCTCAGTATTCTGTTTGGTGTAAAGTGGGAGACAGAAATTTAAACAAGAATAAAATTCTAATTTAATTTGTACAAAGGATAAAATTAGAATTAATTAATTGAAATGAAGGTATTTTAGGTATAAAATGTTACTAAAATTTCAGTCTCCATCTCTAAAAATTTTACTTCCCTTTGTCCTCACTTTTTAGAGGTACTGAAATACTGAAATTTTGAGGATAGAGACAGAAATTTTAATACCAGTCTCTAAACCAACAAATATAATATTGAGTCTCAATCTCCCAATCTCTGTCTCAATACCTCAAAATAAACGTTACCTCATTGATTAGTGGAGAATCATTACTTATACCTTTTTATCATTGTCTTTTAAGTTTATGTGGATGAGTCTACAATTTTTTTTAAACATGTTTAAAACACAGTAATTAATAGGAAGTAATTAACATAATTTCAAAACTAGTAATTAACACAAAATTTAATAAAACATTAACAAATTATGTATAAAGATTTCACTCATTTTTAAGGTATGTCTAAAATGAGTACAACAATTTTGTGCGCATTAGATGTGCCACATTTATATAAATCATTAGATTTCATTAAATAAAAATCAAAGGTTAATATAAAAAAAGAGCATTGATGGACTCTAATAAATACAGAATATCCTAACATATAAATAAATATTTTTTAATATATAATATTTTAAATGATAATATAATCTTTTATTTTTAAATAAATAAATATAAAATATATTAATATAAAAAAATAAGTATTTTTTTTCTATTAAAATTAATTATTATGCAATAAACTTTTTATAATATTAAAATAATATTTTAAACTCTAATATAAAAATATAAAATAATTAAATTTTATTTTATATTACTTAATAAATAATTAGATTATTATCTTCAAAATTTATTAACTAATTACTATCTTTGTTAAAAATATTATTATATAATATAATTTTTTCTTAAAATATTTTTGAAATTTAATTTTTTTAACTTTATTTAATATGTATACGTAGGTTACACATAGCAAGTTCATTTTTATAAATTTGTCTCATTTGATGACTTTTTTCATATATTAGTTTACTGTCTGAAACAAAAAATAACCTTTATGCATGAACAATTCTATCTTGTGGTGACTAATGCAACTATAAAAACTGATATTTGTATTGGAAAAAGTTTTGGGATTTAACCCTGTTTCGATCAATAAATTAACCAACAATAATTAAACACTAAAAAAGTATTTTAAACTAAAATAATAAAAATATCTAAAATTCAAGTAAAAGAATTTAAAAATTAAATAAAATTAATTTAAGATATAGAGTTTAAAATTTAAGATTTAAAATTTAGAATAAAATATTTAGGGTTAAAATTTTAAATTTAGAGTTCGAATTAAGAATTTAAAATTTGAAATTTAGAATTTAGGATTGTCGAAAACAATAGATGGTTGGTATGGGTAGTCAAGACTAATTAGTGATTAATTGAAATTGTAGTTTTGGAAAAAAGAGAAAAGAAGTACAAAAGAATAAAAGAGTATAGAAAAATTGTAAATATTTTAAATTTCACAAATATTTTAATAAAAAGTTAGATTATATAATAATAATTTTAATAAAAGTAGTTAGTTAATAAGTTTTGAATATAATAATCTAATTATTTGTCGAATAATATAAAATAAAATTTAATTATTTTATATTTTTATGTTCCAATTTAAAATATTATTTTAATTTAATTTTTTAATATTATAAAAATTTTATTATATAATAATTAATCTTAATGAATAAAAAATACTCATATTTTTTATATTTATATGTTTTATATTTATTTATTTAAAAACAAAAAATTGTGTTATTATTTAAAGTATTATATATTAAAAAATATTTATTTATGTAATAAAATATTATGTATTTATTAGAATTTATTAATACTCTTATTTTATATTAATCTTTAATTTTTATTTAATAAAATCTTATAATTTATATAAATATAACATAATTAGTATACACAAAATTATTATGCTTGATTTAAACATACCCCATTTTTATCCTATTCCAACATGGAGACCACTTCGATAAAGACATTAAAAATATCTTTTTTTTTAAAATGTTTATATGTGTTATGAGTCATGATATTATTGGACATTTTTATTAAATCGGTTAATAATTTATTTTTAATAAATAAGAACAAAATCGGTTTATTATAGCAACAATAATAAACCCAATTGTCCGCATTATAATTATTAGACTCAATTTACTCTGATTGATTTACACAATCTAAACTGAATTATGTTTAAATTTTTTGATAAAAAGATAAATATATCCTTGATTTTTGTTTTAAAAAAAAAAACAAAAAAAACCATGATCCAGCGGGTTATGTAAATTAGTTGGTTCGACCGAATCTGATAATAATTGAGTTTTGTTGTTATTGTTATAAAAAAATCGATTTTATTATAATTTATTAAAAAAATTCATAAATAACAAATTCATTAATACGTCTAATAATAATGCAACACATCATATCTTTACAAAAAGACGTTTTACGGGTCGTTATGAAACATCCTCCTTCCAACATACCCTGTAAAATTGATTAAAGAGAAAATTTCACTCCTCTTCCCTACGAGATGCTAAAATGACACTTCCCTCTTCTCTATTTATAAAATGTATATTCTCCTCCTTTATAACTTTTAGAAAACCTCCTCTTTAATTCATTTTAATTTTTTTGTGTTAACTAAGATTAACTTTATCCATTTTTCAAGAAAAATAAATTATTTTTTACAAAAATACCCTTTAGCAAAAATTTATTTTTTTGTCATTAAATTTTACTTACCAAAATACTCTTTAATAAATTATTTTTTATTAATTAAATTATATTTTTACCAAAATATTTTAAAAAAAAATTTAATAATTAAATTATTTTTTTCTAAGATATCTTTCAATAATTTTTTAATTATTAAATTATGATTTTACCAAAATTTTTGTTAACATATTTTTATATTTTACTATTAATTTTTTGATATTCATGTATATTATTTTAACATTAAATAAAGAAATTTTTACCATTGTTAATATGTATAACAATTAATATATATTGATATTGAAAATTTAATAGTAAAATATAAAAAAAATGTTAACAAAAATTTTGATAAAATCATAATTTAATAATTAAAAATTATTGAAGGATATCTTAAAAAAATAATTTAATTATTAATTTTTTTTAAAATATTTTGCTAAAAATATATTTTAATTAATAAAAAAATAATTTATTAAAAAGTATTTTGGTAAGCAAAATTTAATGATAAAAAATAAAATTTTTGTTAAAGGATATTTTTTAAAAAATAATTTATTTTTTTAAAAAATAAATAAAATTAATATTAGTTAACACAAAAAAATTTAAAATAAATTAATTTTTTTTTAAAAATTATAAAAAAATATATATTTTATAAATAAGAAAATAGTATCTGACAGAAAAGAGGAGTAAAATTTCTCTTGATTTAGCAAACAGCATCAATATATATAAAAGTTGCTGCACGACCAACGTGTGGGTCCTCCTCTTCCATATAGTGCCATTAAACCAAATTAAAATATCGTCATTTTTGTTTCTTCTTTTCTACGCTTTCAATTTGCACCATACAATTTCATTTACGCATCATTCTTTCTTTTATTACCTTTTGGTTCCGCCATCTAAATGTAGAAGCTTATAATGTGTAAATTAGACGTTTTATATCTTGAACGCATGATATCACACTACTCTATATATACGGTCCTTTTTCTCTAAAATTAAACATTAACATTATTATTGATTAAGTGAAGAAGCACCAAAACTGAATAAAGAAAAACACCAAACATGAAAGATGAGCAATCGCGTAAATAAGGCTAATTATTAAGATTAGATCAGTTTTCATATATTTTGACTTTTGAGGCATTATTTTTAAATTCAAGCTCAATTTATATTAGGGTCGGTGAGAGGTTTTAGATGAATTAGTAACCGGCCTATATATATATATATACACACACAGTTGTCTTAACAAAAATAAAAAAGACTAGAAAAGAAAATTAAATAAAATGATGACTTTATTAACTCTTTTAGAAATCTGAATTAATGAAAATTAGTATATATATTTGAACAAAATAAAATAAAAAAGATTATGTATAAACAAAAATCAACTGCCAATTAGCTATGATATATTTGTGTATAAATGGTTTACGATAAACAAAATATATTACAGAACTAAGTTACTCCAAGCCAATGATTATTATCAATTACATTTTAATATGAAGCTCAAAAGAAAAAAACTATTGCTTTTCGGACATAAATTAAGCCTAGTTTAGATGGCGGATTAAACTTAAATTTAGACTTATATTGAACATATATAAATTTGTGTTAGTTCAACTCGGGAGACTTTTAGAGTTATATTATTTATTAAGTCAATCCATCATTTGATTAAACTTTACGTTCAAGTTAGTGTATAGTCAATGTATTTTTAATAATAATAACTCTATTAATTAACAGGCATCCCAATAATTTATCCTACTACTATTATATATAATAAGCTGCTCTGAACTATCTATCCTCCTGGAATTTGGAACACAGATATTAAGTTCTTGACAAAGCTCAAGGAATTGGAGTCCTCTCTTAAACCATTTCCTCATCAATGTTTAAATACTGTTCTAGCAATTGATACTTTAATTTCTAATAGCCTAATAATTAAGATTCCTATATTTTGCTAACATTTCATTCTTTCGGAAGTTTCATATGTGCTTCCTTGCCTATTTTTGATTAGTTATTGAAGACTTTACATCGTCTAAAATAATACCAATTGAAAATAGAAAGAATAATATATTGTTCATTCCCACATGCATGCCACAAGCCAGTAGAATGAGGCAATTGAAAATAAGAAGGGTATATATTATGTCCTTTAAAATTAGTTTAAACTTATAAGAAAATTAATAATTTTTTACATATAAATAAGTATTATAAAGCTCTTAAGATGCTAACAAGGATGCTGCAATATAATTGTAAAAAATAAAATTCATTGAGAGAATATAAATATGATTATATATGGTCGAAAAAGAATTAGGCTAGTTTTATCATTAGAGAGAGAGAAAATCAAACACATAAAAAAGAATCTGTTAGGACAAAATAGTATAGTGTTTGATATATTATTATATTTCAAAACTGTAGTTTACTGATTATTAGACAAATTCTATTCTTTCTCATTTTTTTTTTTACTTTGTTAAAGCTTTAGAAAATATTGTATTAAGTCTACATACTCAGCATTTATTTCCACTTCAATAGATTTAAAAAATTTAGGAGGATTTCATGAAAAGGGTAATAGACTAATAGGCTGGCATTTATTATCTTTGCTTCACTAGCTATATGCACATGCTATAGGTACTTCTTTTTCCTAACACGATTTATTTCTATCGTTCTGTTAGTAATTAATCTTGGGCGCTTTTAATTTGTTCTGAAAGCAAAAGAAAAGGCATACAATAAAAGGGAAGGTCTATATATATATATGCTTTGGAGCGTGGAAAGAATGTTGGGAATAAACCTATCTAACTGGTTTGCAAGGAATATTGGAACATATGCTGCCACTTTTAATTCAGCATAACATAGTGCTATTGTTTTATAGATATGCCACATGCCCATCATATCATCTATCTAGTAGATTATATTAAAATTAGATTTTTTTGTATTTAATTAATAATAGAAATGACGTAATTAAAAAATATTTTTAATTTTTTTTAATTTATTAAATCCAATCAATTATAACGAATTAATTATATCAATTAATTAATTAAATTAATTATTTTTTCAATTTTTTATTTCAATTAAATAAATCAAAAAATATAATAATTATTTGTATCAACTAATTGAATTCATTAATTCTTAAAAATATGTTTATTTAAATATGCTAATTATAATTAATCAATTATTCAATTTGATTAGGATAAATATTAAATTTTATTACTAATATAAAAACACAATATTTCATTCTTTTCATTTTTATTTATACTACTATTATAAAAAATCATATATACTAGAAGAAAATTTTATCTTTTTATCAAAATTTTTTTTCATTTGGGTTGTTTTTATAGCAACATTTTATTTACTTTTTTTTTGTTATAATGTACTATTTCTACTCTTTAATTCTTTGATAAACTATAAACCATGATTAAGTGTTATTGTAGTCTATCTATTTTATTTATTTTAGTTTATTTTTATTTATTTAATTTTTTATTTTTTATTATAAATTTTATCATTTTTATCAGTTATATGGTAATTTACTGTAACTCTTTACAGGTTACATATTCAGTCTCCTTAATATTAACATGTCTATCATGAGCGTAATTTTATTGATTCATTAATCATGTGAAAACAAATTTAATTGTTACTAATTCAAATATCCAATAGTACAAAAATGATCAATTTCTTAATTTTATTTACCATGAGTCAATAACATTGTAAAGTATAAATTGTATGTTAGGATAAGACACTATTTTATAAGCGCAAATAATTAGACGTTAAACAAATTTCATTCCACTAGAGCATTTATCTTCTTTTTTAACTCCAAATTATTACTCCTCAAATTGTAATTAGATATTTAATTTTTCAAATCAAAAGCCTTGATAAAAATCATAATATCTATTTTCTCGTGTGTAGAAATATCAATTTAGTTCCAGAATACTTTAGTGATATGTGTATAATTTTTTAGTTGATAAATAAAAATAAAAAAGTTTAAAAAAAATTCTACAAGCTATATATTTTAAAGGAATAGGACACTACTACATAATTTGATGATATAATAACAATAATACTAATCTTTTAATTTTAATATATTAAAATTAAATTTTTCTTCAAACTAATGTCTTCATAATTTTTTATTCTTTTCAAAATAAATACACTCTTATATGTTATTAATCATTTTTTATTTTTTTATTTCTATTTCTAATATTTTCTAAAAATCCTAATTCCAATTATCGCTATTTAATTCACTAATTTTAAATAACAATTAAATTTATTATAATGCTTGCTAATCTTATCTATATTAAATCAATTAATAATAAATACTATTTATAAATTATAAATATTATTTTTTACATTTTCTAATTTAATTCATTTTTATTTTTATTTTTGCTTATTTTTATGCATTTTTTTCGTAATAAATTTATTCCTGCTAATCTTCTCTATAATAATAAAAAATAAGTTATAATAATAAAAGTATTATCATTTATCAATTAAGTACTATGTTCCTCAACATCTCCTTATTATACTATATATTAGTATAATGGTACAATAATTTATGTAGAATAACAATTTCTCAAATAAATAAATAATCATTATTCCGTTTCGCGTTCAAAAAATAAATAAATAAAATTGATCAACCTAAACTAATTTGCATATAAATAAGAACTATATAAAGTGGATAGTGTGTTAAGCAAAATAATATAGGTATATAAATTTTTTTTATAATGGCAGAAAAAAAAGTAGATCATAGTATTCTTTCAAATAGGAAAAGAATATTTTTTTTATTATCAATTCCAAATTACTTATTTTAACTCAATAAATTAATTTCTATCAATTAAAATTAGAAATTATTCAATTATTGTTATTTAATTCACTCTTTTATGGCAACAATTAAATTTATTGTAATTACTGCTAATCTTCTCTATATTCAATAACTAATAATATATGTTAACAACTATTAAATGTATTATAATTCTTGCTGTATATTTAAACATGTATATGATTAGAATTTTTACTGTTTCTTATCAACATGTATATAATTATTACTATATATTTAATGTAATATACATACGATAAAAATTATTACATATTTTTAGGATCGTTTAATTATATTTATTTTGGAAGTATGAATCTTAAAATAAATATGATTATAAAATTTTATTTTTTGTTTTTTATCTTTATTTTGTCATTTTTTTCATAATTTTGTTTTATATTAATATTTATTTTATGTATTTTAATTAATAATTCTTAAGAATGTTATTATTTTGTTTTCTAATTTTCAAATTTTTTGTAATATTTTTTTTTGTAGAAGTTGATAATAGGTTCAGGTCTTTTTTCATAATCTTTTTCTTGTAATGCAATTTTATCAACTGCACGCATTGTCTTTTCTATCTTTTTCTACTTTTTTTATTGTTCTTTTTGTAACATCTTACCACACAAACTTTTATGCTATAGTCGTAAATCAGAGGTGATGAGATATTACGACGCCTAAAAACAAAATATCATATAGATATAAAAGAATAATATCATACCTAGGAGCCCATAAAAATATCAAATGACTGATACTCACACAAGAAAAACGTTAATACGAGTGAACGTCACACACACACAGGTTTTAAAATAAGATACATAATATAAGGACAAAATAATACAAGGCCGGCTAGAAAATATTACAAAATCAGAAGGACAAAATACAATCCTGTTTCTCCAAAATAAAATCTCTAAAAGAAAAGTATACAAATACATGTTCAATAGTGGAGAAATATACTAAGTACAGAATAAACTTCAAAAATAAAGTCTTCTCCGCTTCACCAATGAGCCCCGCACTCTCAACGAAATGCGCCACGTCCTGTTATCTAAAAAATCAACAATTTTCAGAATGGCTGAGAACCCGAAGGTTCCCAGTAGGGTAATAGTTCTGAATAGAGACTATGTAAAACTACATGAACCCACTAGGCAATCCTAATCTCCGAACTCAGAGAAGTTCAAGTCTAGGATTTTCATTTAATTCCAACAGAGTCAATATGCTAAATTCTCAGCTATATCAATAATCTCTAATCTCAGTTCTTCTCAACACATCCCAGCATCTTTATATCCAACATCACAGTTTCTCAGATTAGTATTTAGCTCGATAATATCAATCACAATTAATAATCAATATGGGGTTCATCTTGCCAAATTTAACATAATCTAAACTGTCACTGATCTCATTCACTCCCATAGTCAAAATAACCATTAATCCCAAGTCTCAAGTCTCGATAGTGAAAGCATACATAAACAATAAGCAGTACAAAGCAAGCACAGTTAGAGAACAAGTATAGCAAGTAATACAACTAGCAATTAACAGAATATTCAAATAGGCAAACTAAATACAATATGCACACTCAAACAATAGTAAACAAATACACATGATGCATGCCTGTCCTACTAATCATGAGCTCACGTGTCGGTTAAACTATCAGAACCCGACACATCCGGTAGCTAACCCGGCATCCACACTCTTGGGATAAGGTGCCCGCCACACTCTTGAAATATAGTGCCCGCCATACTCTTGGGATATAGTGCTTGCCACACTTTCTAAGTAGAGAGAAACCATGATACAGCAAGATAAGAAATTCTCAATCTAACTCGCCCACATCACCGTCAGAAATTGAATAAAAGAGAATCTTCAACCTTGCATCCAATTTTCTGATGTAACAAGAGAGGGAATCCTTAACCCCGCTTGTCTACTACAACAAGAGAGGAATTTCTCAACCTCAACTTGTCTGTCCATGAGTGGGACTATGCCACCGTCCTCACAACATCACCACAACCACGAACAAGTGATATAAAACCACCGACCTTGCACAGAACCACGAACAAGTGGGACGACACCACCGTCCTCGTGTAAGAGGGAAACTCTAATAGATACTTTTAGTTTGGTACAATTTAGTTAATCTTTTTACTTGTCTCTTGATTTATGAACTCCTTAATGCAATAGTAATTCTCTCACATTTACAACCTAAAAATTTTAAGTTAAACAACTTACACATCGGTATTAAACCGACAGTGCCATAATATATTCTCCATCTGTTAATAATCTCAGTCTCTAACATTTACCAATTTACGAAACTTAGCGACAATTCAAGGTCACAAATCTCATCTCATCATCCATCTCATATTTCCAGTCTCAAGTTCTCAATAGAATCAGACACAAACAAAACATCTAAGTCAATCACAACAGAATGCAATTAGTTCAAGTAGTACAAGTAGCAGATAGATTAACAAGTAGGAAAACTAAACAATTATGCACACCCAAACAATTACAAATAAATGCACATAATGCATGCCTATCCTACTGGCTATGAGCTCATGTGTCGGTTAAACTACTAGAACCCGACACATCTGGTAGCTAACCCGGACATTGTCTCTCTATTGCACATCTCCAAAAGGAAAATATATCTGAGCTTATCATAAGCCGGTCTCGTAGGGAGAGTGCCCTATACACCTCGCAGGGAGAGTGCCCTGTACACTTCACAGGAAGAGTACCCTATTACACCTCGCAGGGAGAATACCTTGTACATGTCTCGCAGGGAGAGTGCCTTGTACACCTTGCAACCAGAGAGAAAGAGAGAGTGTGTAGGTGGGATGAGACCACCATCCCTACATCACATTACAACTACGGACAAGCGGGATAAAACCTGCGTCCTTGCTTGGTGCATGTAGGTACCAAACCGAATACACAAGTGGGACAAATCTATAATCTTGCCTCGCAAGCATGACGAATCCACGACCTTACCTCTCTAGCGGGAAGAACCTCCGACCTTGCCAAATCGATCATTCAGACCATAATCTGTCATAATCATTTACTTTAATAAATTTTGTAAGTTATTAAATTTATTAATCCCAATTTTTTTTATCAAATATTCAATTTCGTTCTCTCGCAAGCGGAATAACACCACTGTCCTCACCATGGGCGGGACAAGACCACCATCCCCATTTAACCCGGAGCAAGTGGGACAAAGCCACGATCCTTGCATCATACCTAGGCAAGTGTTTAAAATCTTAACCCGGAGCAAGTGGGACAAACCACAACCCTTGCATCTTACCCAGGTGTTTTAACTTTCAACCGGGAGCAAGTTGGACAAACTACAATCCTTGCATCTTACACAGGTAATTAATCAATAATCATTAATATTAATCAATTTTATAACTTACTAGATTCATTAACCCCATTCATTCATTAACAAGCACCCTCATTATTCCGTGAACAGGATGAAACCACCATCCTCACTATAGGCGCGATAAACCATCATACCCACAACTACCCCGCAACACTAAGCAAGCGGGATAAAATCCACGTCCTTACATCTATCAGGTGCAGGTGTCTCATAAATCAATTCTTTTGCGCAAAATAATTCATTAAAATTCATCATATCTACCACCTGTATCACTTATAATTATTATCGACCAATCCCATTATCCTTATCAGATTCACCACTAATCATATTTGCTAGTATAAGTATACACTACAAGAAAATGGAACATTTCTAACAAAAAATTTGTATCAAATTTAAAATTGTTACAAAAAAATAGTATTTTGTAATAATAATATGTGATTGTTACAAAAGAATAATGTTTTGTAACAACATTACAAGTTGTTGCAAAATATGATACTATTTTGTAACAACCTGTTTTATTTTGTTACAAATTATGTTAGTTTTTGCAACGAGACAGTGTTTTGTTACAAAATATTGTAATATTTTGTAACAAAAAAAAAACAAGTTGCAAAAATTCAAAATATTTTGTAACAAATTTTGTTTTTTGTTTTAAAAACTCCAATTGTTTTGTAACAAAAAATTAATTTGTCAGAAAATTCAATATTATTTGTAACAAGTTAATTATTTGTCACAAAATATAAATATATCTTATAACAATTTTTTTTTTCAAAATGTTAAACACTTTAAGAGTAAAAAAAAATTGTGTATATATTTTTTTCAAAATAATTTTATTTTGTAACATCCTGCATTTTTGAAAATCTAAATATAAATAAATTGTGATTTTATTTTATTAAGTTTAAAATTTATAATTTTAGAAATTATTTTATTAGAAATAATTAAATAGATTCGGAGATGATTTCATTATAAACCAATTAAGATTCTTAAATAATTTTATTATAATTGAATATTTTGAGTAATTTTAGTAATTGAAAAATAAGAAAGAATTATATAGCTTAATTTAAGTAACTTTTATCATGAAAAAGTTATAACTTATTATTAATTTAAACTTCTTATTTTATAAACTAATCTATTAAGAGTAATTAAATTAGTTTTATTAATATTTGAAGTTAAATTAATTAATATTCTTGTGCAAATTTTATAATTGGTTATTTGAAATTAAAATTCAATAATAGAAGTATTATAGAATTTGTAAGACCTAGAAATTTTAGAAGATTTTATTAAGAGCTAATTTAGATTTATTTATCATTAAGTATTTAATCTCTGAAATTATTTTATTAAAGATAATTAAAACAAATTTTGATTAATTGAGTTTAAAGTAATTTAAGGTTTTATCTGATTTTATAATTATCGAATTATTTTCTATATTTAAATTATAAAGTTTAGCAAATGAAAAATAATAAAAAATTTTATATAATTTGATTTAAATAATTGAGATTTCAGAATTTAATACAAATAATTTTATAAATAAAGAAATTAATTATATTACCTTATAATTTCAATTAGATTATTTGATTTCAAATCAATTAATATTTTAATATAATAAATAATATTTTAGAGTAATTTTAGAGATTCAATTAGATTCTAGATTAACCCAAAATCCCCAATTTCATATACACACAAAACCCTATTTTACTCTAAATTAAATCCTAACCTCACAGTCACTCGCCATCCACCGCCCCCAAGGCCTATACACCCACATACAGAAGAAATGAAGAAAGGGAAGAGAGAAGTGGGAAGCCTCGAGTGGGGAGGAGGAAAGGGAGAGCACAAAGAGCAGAGGGAGGATAGAGAGAGAGGACGTGCTACTGCCGTCGTCCAGTCGCCGCGCCATGGCCGCTGTTCATATGCCGCCGTCATTGACAAGGGGAGAGACAGAGCTCGCGATGCAGGAGGAGAAGAGAAGCCATCGTCCCGCGTTGATTCCGGTTTCGCCGCGTCATCTCGCCGTCGAGGTCGCAACCACCATCGCCGCCGAAGCCGCGCGTTCGTCCCTGGTCGTGCCGCCGCTATCGTCCAAGGAGCCGCCACCTCTGTTCGTCGACATCGTTCAGGGAAGAAGGAAGAGCCGTGCGAGCGTCAGTGGAGGAGAGAGCCTCTGCTGCGTCACCACCGCGCCTGGATGCTGCTGTCGAAGCCACTCCTGCCACTACTGCTACTAGGGTTTGTCGTCGTCAAGCCCCGCGTTGCCGTCGTTGGAGGAGCCACCGCCGGTGTGGTCGGAGCCGCCGTTGCTAGTTTGGTCGGAGCCGCTGTCGCTGGTGAGAGAGAGAGGCTAGCCAGTTCTGCTTCTGGTTTCTAAAATCTGACAAGAACTCCACTGCAGCTGCTGGAGTTGCTGTTGCTGTTGCTCTGGCTCCGTTTTGAACCGTTAAACCGCAACTGTTTTGGTAAGCCCTACCTTGTTTCTGATTCTACCTTGTTCTACCAATTTGTTTTATCTTAAAGCATGTTGCTGAAACTATTTGTATTGAATAAAGTGCTTATAATAAGTTACGTTACCGTTGCTGCCACGGTCGCCGGTGAGTCATGCACCGCCATGGTTAAGAATTTCTTAATTGACATGAATGACTTGAAATGCATTTGAAATTAGTTAGTTGTTGTGATTATTCTGAGCTGTGATTGAATTTAGATGCTGTTGTGAACAATGATTTAGTTTAATTTATTAAATTGAAATATGCCGAGTTAATTATTGAAAAGCTCTCGTATGGATAATTGATGAATTGAGTTTGGATTGTTGCTGTGAATGTAATTGGTTTTGTTGTTATGAGAGACTAATTGATAGAAATAAGCTTGGTTTGAGATTGTGAAATTTGTATTAAGTTTGATGATGTTTTAGTGTTTCAATTGGAGTATTGAATTCAGGTTATGGCTGTGAATGTTTTTGGGCTTTGTTGTAAGTGTTTGAAGCAGAAATTGATATTGGTTTTTCTGATTTTGATGGAATTGTTGAAAAGTTCTGACTCTATACTGAATTAATTGAGTTGTGTGGCTGAAATTATGATTGGAATGATTGAGATTTTTGAGTGGAACTTTGGTTGAATTCGTTGATTTTTTGAAATTGAATTATAAATTGTTTGATGAGAGATTATTGTGATTTATGTATTTTGATGGATCAAATTGAATATGCTGTTGAACATTACATAAGTGTGGAAATATAGATGTGATTGTGTCAAACGCAACTGCAAATCCTTCTCAATAGCGCCTGTTTTTGGGGTAAATAATTTGATTATGGCTTCAGTCCTTGAATTCATTTAATGTTATCATAGTTTCAATTGGTGTAATATGTTGTTGGAAATGACATAAATACCTTTCGAATAGTTACTTGTGCTTATAGTGATTGCATTGTGTGTGCATTTGTTGTTGAATAATTTCTCACATTAAGTTGTTATTGTTGCTCTATACTTGCTGTTGGTTGCTGCTGATTTTTCCCCCTCATTGCTTGCTTGTTAAATGATTCTTAAATTCAATGAGAAGGGAAATGCTGCTGAGTTATTGTTGTTTGTGTTGGAATAGATGATGGTTGCTGAACTGAGATTGGTTTTATTGATAAATCTGTTGCTGAAATCGTTTAGTTTGGCTTGATTGATTTTCTGTTGAATTAATGGATAAACTGCTGTGCCCCTACTGCTTGCAAGTGTAATGGTTATTGACTTCAATGAATAGAATGCTGTCTGAATCTATTACCTTTGTTCATTTTACTGTTTTGGGTGCTGTATGATGGGTCATTGATTGCTGTTCTGTTGAGTGATGCTCTGCTTCTTGCTGGTCGGATTGGTTTTAATTGTATCCTCATGTTTTCTTGCTGGAATTTGCTTATTTACTTGCTTCTTATGAATTCATTATGATTTTTTGTGTTTTCAACTGTCAAAGAATTCATATGAAATTTGAATTGATTGATTGAAATTGTGAAATAGGCAAATTTACTGCTGAAATGCTGCCGGAATTTATCTTAATCTATTTTCAATATTCATCTTTGATTCAATTGATTGATTGAGTTGGTATTTAATTGCTTTTGGTTTTCAACTATTGCTAAGCTCAATTGATTGATTATCCGGCTAAGTGCTTCACTGTTTTGGTTGTTGGAAGCTAGAAGCTTCGGGTTTTGTTATTCACTATTTGGTTGTTGTCCTATTTGGTTGATCAATTAAACTGCATTGTGTTGTTTGAGCAAACAAGTTCTATTTGACGAATTTCTGTGTCAAAATAGACCCTTGTTTGCTACATGATTTCTGATTGCCTCAAGATATTTTTTTGCAAGTTATGGTCATGCCTTTAACATTCTTTGTCCTTTTTTTTCATACTAAATTACTCCTATGCATTGAATAGTTCAAGTGAATTTTCAAATTGAACACGAACTTGAAACTCTTTTAAAAAAAAGAGCCTCTTTTGCATGCTCTCACAAGGTTAAAGATATATTTCTACCAATGTGGCTAATTTGATTTATTTTATTCATGCCTAACTTACCTTAAGTCACATAGGGCATGAATTTTTCAAGTCTTGTCTCAACCTTGTGACTTTTATGCTTCATTGGAATTTGGTGTTTGAATGTTCTTTGGCTTACATGTTTCTTTATGTTTCTAACTTAGTCAATACCAAATTGTTTTAATTTATGCCACTTACTTGTGATTGATATTTACTTGATTATGTGCTCTACACATACATGTGTATCACTTATTTTGGCATTTTGAATTGTTGAGAAGTGAATACAAACTTGCTTGTTTTGAAAATTTAGAAACTTTTTGAACTTAAGGAACTTTTGACTATGCACCTAACTTTTTGTTTCGGTTTTTTTTATTTACAGGAGTGCTGAAATGGTGACCACATGCTACTTTGAGGGCTCAAGAATATTTTGATTCATAGAGACACTAATCTATGTTAGAACTTTTAACTTTTGGTTGAACTTGTGTAAAACATATAACTTGTAGAACTAATCAATGTACTCACTAATGTTATTTTGTTTTAAAACAATGTTAGATAAATAAGGCATGTTTGAATTATGTATGTTTTTACATATTATATAAATGTAGACTTGCTTAGTAAAATAGTTAATATATTAGTTAATTAAAAAAATAATTTAGTAAATTAGCATGTAATTTGTAATAAAAAAATTGTTACAAAATAATTAATTTGTTTTCATAACTAAAGAAAAAAAATGTTACAAAATCATGTCACATTTTGTAACAAAATTTTTTGATAGGAAAAAAATTGACTGTTACGAAAAATACCTTCAAGATCAAAATTTGTTACCACTTTTGTAACGGCTTCTAGTTTTTTGTATCAGAAAAAATTGTTACAAAATATGGTATTGAATTGTAATAGTTCCATTTTTTGTTACAAAAATTTTTTGTAACGGGAATTACTGCAATGGACCCTTTTTTTGTTACAAAAAACTTTTGTTTCAAAATTTTGACGTTTTGTAACAATATTTTTTGTTACAAATGCGCCTTTTTCTTGTAGTGATATCTCATTCATAATTTTATCATAGGCCTCATATCAATTTTCACTCAACAACAATCATAATATCAACCAATCATAACTCTTTTCGTCTATCCATTAATCAGTATCATTAACTCGTGATTGGGACTAAGTCACCATCCTCACCGTGGGGGGAAGGAGTGGGGATAGGGGGAACCACTATAACACCCTACCACATAGAGCTTTACGCCAAGGACATAAATCAAGGGTGACAAGGCGCTACAACCTCTAAAAATAAAATACATATATAGATATATTAAAAAAAGAGAGTTTTCTAGGAGCCTTTAAAGAAAAGGGTACGATATAAACAAAATCGATGATACAATGCTCACAGAAAATGGAAAGAAAGGAAGCTTATATAGAAAACTAAGAGATAGATATATATATAAGTAGAGTTCCAAAAGATAGTTATATATTCAAGTTCTAGACTCGACCGGCAAAGTAAAAGCCGGCTAGAATATATACATATGCCACTCAAAAATAAACCAAAAGATAAACATAATTCCTATTTCTCCAAGTCAACCTCTAGCAGGGACAAAATACAAAATACAAGGTGGAGAATCTATTACATATATAAATATAAACAAAAATACAAACACCAAGTCCTAAGATAGTTCTTCGCTTCCAAGAGTCTCCAGAATTCTTAGTGCGTCTGATGAACGGATTTTTGTGTGGTCTAGAATTCACAAATATATTCTCGTTAAAGTATTGCTTCTAAACCAACAACAATCCTTTCATACAAAAATTTGGTTGTCACTAAAGCAAACCAAATAAAATAAACCGAAGTATTTAAACCTCGGGTCGTCTCTCAAGGAATTGTAGGAAAGTGTAGTTTATTATTGGTTATGATATTGTATATTTTGAGGTTTTTGAATAAGGAAACAAGAAAATTAAATTGCAAGGAAATTCAAATGATAAAAAGGTCTTGGCAAGATTTGGTCGTCAAGGATCTCTATCTTTATCACTAACCACAACATGAGAATTGGCAAGGATCAATCCCATTAAGTCATCTTCTAACTAGTAGTAAAGGAAAGTTAAATGAGCTATATCAATCCAAGTCCATAAGTCCTAACTCTCCACCAATTCAATTAGTGAGAACTAGAGTAATGGCTCCCAATCATCAATTACTTGGACATTAGTAACTCAAGAGTTCCTAAGTTACCATCCCAAGCCAAGAACATAAAATCCTACTCTAACATCCTTCTAAGCATTTTGTCAAGTACTTGGAGGGCATAACATAAAAACATATAAAATTAATAAGGGAATATTTAATCTAAAACCAACAATTGTAAAATCAATGATAACAAATAATAGAAGAAGCAATAAACATAAAATACTTCAAATTGCATAAAAAGAAAAATCAATCTAACATGAAGAGTTCATAAACTAAATTGTAGAATAAATAGATCAACAAGAGAAGTTAAATAAACTAAACTACTAGAACAAATAGAAGTAGAAGAAAACTAAATTAAAGCAAGATAGAAATATGAATTTAAGAAAAGCTAATCCTAAAATCCTAAAACCTAAGAGAGAGGAGAGAGCCTCTCTCTCTAGAAAACTACATCTAAATTTAAAATTCTGTGAATGAGTGATACTCGGAAACTTGTCTCTCAACAAATTTCCCTTCGGCAAGTATACCAAATTGTCGTCAAGTAAAAACTCACAATAGAGTGAGGTTGAATCCACAGGGATTAAAGGATTAAGCAATCAATGGTTAATTAATTTTCCTAGTTAGACGAATCATTAAGGAGTAATAACTAACAAGGAAATGTAAATGGCATAAAAGTAAAGGAAGAGATAAAGTGCAGAAAAGTAAGATAGCGAGAAAAGTAAATGTAAGAACTAAAAATAAAATGAACATTGGGATCAAGAGATATTGCAATCCTCTGGATCAAGTTCATTCTCATCTCTTCCTCAATCAATGCATTCATTGATCTCCTTGGCAATCTTAAGTGATTGGATCCCAATTCCTTGGCAATCCAATCTCTCTAAGCTTGAACAATTTCCCAATTCCTTGATTTAATTGCTCATGGGAAGAGATGAAGTTTGGTCACTGATTATACCACACACATTCATAGATCAAAGTATTGGTAGGATTAAATGTCATAATATCCATCCAACCCCCAACCTAATCCAATGTGAGAGAGCATTTCTAGCATGCTTTCCTCATTCTTCTTCCAAGGTTCCGAGGAGATCCAATTATGGAGAGCTTCTCTTCCAAGATATCTAACCAATTGGATGAAGATCGAAAGCTCTCTAGTAAAATCAAGAGAAAAGAAAGAAGAAGAAGAATAAGAACTACAATTGATCCATTGAATCACAATAGAGCTCTCTAACCCAATGAAAAGAGTTAGTTGATCATTGCTCTACCAAAATAGAAAAGAAAGAAAGTGCAGAAAAGTAAAGATGAAGATTAAAACTAACATTGAAATATCCAAATTCATAAATGAAAAGTACAAAGAAAAGAAAAGAAAGAGAAGAAAAAGTGTGTGGGGGAGGGAGTCCGAAGACCCCTCTTCAATCCCCAATTCCAGAATCCCAGTCCTGCCTAGAATTTCTTGAATGTAAAAACTAATGCCTTTATATAGGCTCTCCTAAATTACAAAATGAAATTAAAAGCAAATTACAATTAAATGAAAATTCCTATTCTAGATGCTTCTTGTGGTCTTGATTGGTTGACACTTGTGGGCTTGCTTCCTTGAGGTTGGGTGGTCCTTGAAAGATAAGTGAATTAAGTTGAGGTCCAGGTGCTAAGGTTAGTGCTACCGTTAGCCATACTAATGCTACAAGTGTGGCGTTAGTGCTGAAGTTAGTGTGGCTAATGTCACACTTGCTATCCAGTTGGTGTTTTTGGGGCTTAAAAGATGCCTATTGTTTGTGCTTCAATTTCATACCCACTATAGAGTATTATATATCGTTGGAAAGCTCTAAATGTCATCTTTCTAACACAACTAAAATCATCTCAATTGGATCTCTGTAACTCAAGTTATGCTCCTTTGAAGTGGACAAGGTCGCTGGCATAGTCGCTAGCGTTACTGGAAAAAGTGAGTCACAGTAACGTTAGCGATCAGGGGCTTAATATTGCCAGGTTCTGGAGCTCAAACTTAATGTCCACCCCATACTATTATATATTGTTAGAAAGCCCTAGATGTCTACTTTCCAACGCCTTTGAAAGCGCATCATTTGGAGCTCTACAGCTCGAGTTACACCTCTTGGAAGGTGAAGAGGTCAGCTGGCCTTACTACAGGTTGATACCATGTTCATCTTTGCACTTTCGGGGCAGGTTTTCTTCCTCAAATTCAGTGTCCACCATGTAGTGCCATATATGCTTGGAACGATCTGGAATCCTACTTTCCAATTCCATTAGAATCACCTCATTTTGAGCTTTGTGGCTCAAGTTATTCTTGTTTGAAGAAGGCATGGTCAGGCTGCCAGGTGAGACTTTTGTCCACGTTAGTATCCATGTTAGTGTAACTAACGTGGCCATTAACGTGGGTCTTCCTTTGCTTTGCAAACGTTAGTGGTGTTCACCTTTTCCACTAACATTGGCGTTTCTCTTTCCTTCCACGTTAGTTCCCACGTTAATGTAACTAACGTGGGTGTTCTAGCCTTCGCAAACGTTAGTGGCATTCACTTTTTCCATTAATATTGGCGTTTCCCTTTCCTTCCACATTAGTTCCCACGTTAATGTAACTAACGTGGAGACTAACGTGGGTCTTCTTGCCCTTCACTAATGTTAGTGGTGTTTACTTTTACCACTAACATTCCATGCTCTCATTCTTCAAAGTTAATGCCACTAACTTTCTCACTAACGTTGGGGGTTCTCTTTTTTTTCCACGTTAATGGCCACGTTAGTGGCACTAACGTAGCCACTAACGTGGCTCTTCTCTGCTTCTTGTTACATGAAATCAATCAAACAAAGTGCATCAAAGTCTTGCTCTTAATCATGGGATCATGCATCATCCAATTTATCATTCAATTCATGCATAATTCTCTTGAAATCATTCAAAATTCACAATGTTTGCTTGAATCATGGTATGATTGCATTTTCAACCAAATACTTGCTTATTTTCTAAGAAAATGCATGAAACCAACCTAAAGCATACAAAAAATGGCTAGTAAAACTAGCCAAGATGTCTTGGCATCACAACACCAAACTTAAATCTTGCTTGTCCCCAAGCAAGAAAAGAACTATGCACAAAGAATTCTCTTAATTGGAATGTATTGAAGAATTGCTTATGATGCCTTAGTGGGTGAAGTGAATAAGTGACAGTGGGGTGAACTCTAATTTGTATGCTTATACAAGGATTCCAGTGCTCATTAGTCCTTACATTTTGGAAGTCTTAGATCTTAGGACTTCCATTCAAATGATATTATGAAATCCTCTTTATAGATTGTCACCTTGAAGCAGCACTTATTTTCTAGTATTTTTCTTTCTTTGTGGAATTTGGCCTTGACTCTAGGTGTCATGTATCAAAGCGGCTTTTTAAGATAAGCTTTCAATCAATACTCCCAAACCAGTTAGTCTAAGGTATTAGGTGTTGAAGCACCCCTTAGGATTTACTTGCTCAAGCCTCTCTCTTTGATACAAATCCACCACAAGCATTTAACTAGGACAATAACTCTTTGAGTTCTTGTTTTTTTCTTTTTCTTCCTAGAAATTGATGCTCAGAGCCTTGGGCTTGTTCTTTGTTTTTCTTTTTCTTTTGTTTTCTTTTGTTACTACTTCTTGGATCAATAGATGTTTGAGAAATTCCATAATACTTCTCTAAACTTCATTTCCTGTCTATGAGCTCCCATGCAAGTTTTCACAAACATGCAACCTCAATACACAATCATACAATCAGAACCTCCACTCCTTTTAATCTTTTGCTTGCCCCATGATTTATAAAATTCTTCAACATTTTCCTTTCAAAAGAATGATTTCTTTGTTGCATTCTTAAAGATATTGGGTGCAAGTAAAACTCAAGATGATAATCATGATATCATAGCAACATGTTACAAATTAAATATCAAATTATGCTTATTCACAAGGAGTAATCACACATGCATACAAAGAAAATATAAGACAATCATGCAATTTAAAGTGTTGGAAATAAGTAAGAGGAAAAAGGAACTTTACCACCTTGTAGTTCATCTTCAATGTTGTTGCCCTTTTCCTCCTATTCTTCCCCTTCCCACACCAAACTTAGAATGCTTGCTTATACTCAAGCAACAATTAAAACAGTGGTGATGGGGTCTATGATGGATCATGAATGTCTTAGAATAAAGTGTAGTATGCATGTGTTTCAGCAAGCAAGATTAAGGATACAATAAAGGCACAAGAGATACAAACAGAGACATTTTGATTGCATTAGTAAGTGGTGTGCTTGGTACCTTGCATGAAAGATAAGTGGCAACACCAAACTTAGTGTGACACTCTCAATTTAGAATGTCGCAAGTACCAGTGAAGATTGAAAATTAAATTATTGCACGGCAACACCAAACTTAGAATGCAATCATATGCCAAATTATTGAAAGTAAACTAAGCAAAGGAAGGAAATGTTACCTACGGTTGGGTTGCCTCCCAACAAGCGCCCTTTTAATGTCATTAGCTTGAAATGTTGTTCATGACTTTCTTCCTCTTCTTCCAGTTTGTTAAGAGGAATGACCTCAAGAGGAAAGAGGAGCCAGTTAATGCCCCTTGCTTAGAGTGCCTCTCCCCAGCAAGCTTTCTTTTGTTGTTAGCTTGAGGAAACTTACTTGTTGGGGTAGGGGTGGGATGGCTTTTGGTTGACCTTTTCTTCTTCATGGATATTGTCCTTCTTTTCTTGGTCACCGTCCTCTTTTTAGTGCTCATGTTGATTGCCTTCACCCCTTGATTTCAGAACTTGGGTGTTATATGATGGTTGGAGTGTCTTCTTCATCAAGAGCTTCTTGAATTGGTGGTTCAATGAACTCACCTTTTATGCAACTCTCTGTGTCATTAGAGTAATATGGACTCCCTTGATTGACTTCATCCCTTTCTTCTACATGGTGTTGCATTGAGCCTTTTGGGAGTGAGTTTGCATGTTCCTTTGGCACCACTAGTAACCTCTGTGAGTATGGAGCCTTAGGCTTATATACTCTCACAACCTCCTCCTTCTTCATAGAAATCTCACTTGGTATGGGTGCCTCCTTTTCTTGTTCTTCTGATTCCTCCCTTGTGTTTGCCATGGTACCACTGAGAGAATTGTGGGTAGTGATTTCCTTTGATAGATATCCAACTTGTGCCTCAAGCTTCTTAAGGGCAGCCCCTCGATTCTGCATAATGGATTTTACTTGCTCCTTGAAAGTCCTCATGTCCTTAGATTCTTCCAAGAGAATTGCCAATAGGTTCTATATCCTTGACAGCTTATCCTCGAGGGGAGGGTGTGCAACTGGGCTGGATTTTAGAGGTTGAGGGTGGCTATTTTGTGAATGGAATTGGTTGTTTTGTGGTTGTATGTTCTGAGAGTAGTATGACTCTTATGGGTAATGATATGGGTTTTGTGGACTGTGAGAAGAATTTTGTGTGTAATGCAATGAATTGTGTGAGTGGTGAGATGAATTATATAGATGCGGAAAGGAATTTTGTGTTGAGGCATATCCAAGTGGTGAAGTGTTTTGATGCGGAAAGCTAGGAGGTGAGGTTGAATAATTAAAGGATGATGGCTCTTGATGAGTTGGGTGTGAATGAGTGAAATCTCTTTGATTTTGATCTTCCCAGCCACAACTTGAGTAGTGATCAATTTCACCAAAATATGGACCATTTTGTGGCTCTGGAAAGTACCCCGTTTCATGTTCTTGATATTCCCAACCACCATTATCATAATAGCATGAATTATTTTGTGGTGGTGAGAAGTATCCCAAGTAACTTGATTGACCAAAAGATGATCTATACTCCATTTTTCTTCAAATTACTCTGTATCAAACAACAATCACCAAGATAAAAGAGATTTGGAATTCCCCTTGTCACAGATGAGGAAATTCCCAGTGAGGCATTCAATTGAGCTCTACACCAACCTTTGCATTTCAACTTGGAACATACAACCATATTGAACCTTGCCTGACAACTCCTACCACTAATCATCTCCCTCTTACTCTTAAAGCCACAAAGAGCTCTAAGTTGACCATCCATCTCAAGCAAACCATATTCAAGTGGGGGAGTAAAGGTTAAGGACAAGGATTTTACCCACTTGAATGTTGTATTGGAAGGTGATGGCTTTGGGAGAGGTGTTTCCAATGGCCTTGCAAGCTCCACTCGCTTGTGCTCTTCTTTGAATTCTTCCACCTCTTTACAAGCCTCTTCAACTTCAACCACTTCCTCTTGGTAGCTTTCTTCCAATTCAATTTCTTCTTTATTGCCTACCAAGGGCATGGGAGGCTGTGCTTCTTCTTATGTAATCTCCATCGCTTGATCAACCTCTGCAAAGTCTTCAACCATGATATGCCTTGGAGGTTGTACACCCTCCTCAACATCAACATCAAATACCTTGGAAGGAGGCTCTATGATTGGACTTTCCCATGGAGGTTTCGCATCTCCCAAGTCTTCAACCATTTCCTCTTCTGTGATAATTTCGGCTTTCTCCACTTGCTCTAATACAAAATCAAACTCCTCCTTGATGTATTCCTTCACTAAATCTTCAACCACTCCTTCACCGTCAAGGGTATCTACTACCTCCACCTTTAGGGCCTCCTCTAGCTTTTTTTGAAGTATGAATTCGTAAAGATGATCCATTCTCTCTTATTCTAGGTCAGTAGTATCATTGGGATCATGCTGCTCTTGGATTGATGGATATGGTTATTCTTGCATGGAGGGTGGTCGTGCACTAAAGCTTGAGGGCTGAATATTGGAGGTAGAGGGTTGGTTCCTACGGGATATAAGATATTTGAGTTTAGAGGTGAGACCAATGAGCTTAGAGATAAGTGTGTTGTTATCCAACGGAGGTTGGGGTGGGTAGGATGGTTCATTTATTGGGAGAAAGGACCCATAATACAGAAGTGGTTCCTCTTGATAAGGATATGGAGATGGTGTATATTGAGGTGGTGGTTCTTGAGGATAATTGTGTTGGGATTGGGGTGATTCTAAGTATGGCTCATAAGGTTCTTGGTATGGTGGAAAAGGATTAGGATCATAGAAGGGTGTTTGGTAGTGGGTGGCTTGTGAGTATGGTAGTTCAAAGTTATGTTGAGGAGGGGGCTCATAGGTATAGTGTGGTGGGGGTTGATTGTCACGGAAGGGTCCACCATAACCATTGCCTTGATATGCATCACAGAATGGTTGTTGCTTGTACACATTGGAGGAGTTTGTTGCCAAGAGGGTTGATCAAATCCTTGTGGCGCCTCCTATCTTTGGTTGTTCCAACCTTGATGCATGTTCTCATTGTAATCTCCTCTTCCTGTAACACAATGGTAACCAGACTTATAGCCAGAGGGGTGAGAGTTCATGGTAGCTAAAAAAATAAAAAAAACCAGTAAAAATAAGCAACTAAGTCCTAAACTAACAAAAACTAGCAAACAAGCAAAAAGCAAATATTTACAATAACCAATAATAAGGCACACGTTTGCAATTCCCCGGTGGTGGACGAAATTGTGATCACATCAATGTAGTACTCTTTGTTATTGTATGGAATCATTATTATGGCTCTTGGCTATGTGTGGACACAACTCCGTTCAACTTAACCAGCAAGTGTACTGGGTCATCCAAGTAATACCTTACGTGAGTAAGGGTCGATCTCACAGAGATTATTGGTATAAAGCAAGCTATGGTCACCTTGTAAATCTCAGTTAGGCAGATTAAATGGTTATGGGTTTCGAAAATTGATAATAAATAGAAAATAAAAAGGGATAGAAATACTTATGTAAATCAATAGTGGGAATTTCAGATAGGCGTGTGGAGATGCTAGAATCCTTTCGAATCTCTACTTTCTTATTGATTTTATCCAATCCTTCTTACTCCTTTCCATGGCAAGCTGTATGTAGGGCATCACCATCATCAATGGCTACTTTTAATCCTCTCGGGAAAATGGTCCTATGCGCTGTCACTGCACGGCTAATCGTCTGGAGGCATCACCCTTGTTGATTGCTACATCCCATCCTCTCAGTGAAAATGGTCCAAATGCTCTGTCACAGCACGGCGAATCATCTGTTGGTTCTCAATCAGGTTAGAGTAGAATCACTTGATTCTTTTGCGTTTGTCATCACGCCCAGCCTTCAGGAGTTTGAAGCTCGTCACAGTCATTCAATACCGGAATCCTACTCGGAATACCACAGACAAGGTTAGACTTTCCGGATTCCCGGAATCCTACTCGGAATACCACAGACAAGGTTAGACTTTCCGGATCCCCATGAATGCCGCCATCTATCTAGCTTATACCACGAAGATTCTGTTGGGGAATCTAAGAGATATGCGCCCGGCCTAAAGTAGAACTGAAGTGGTTGTCAGTCACGTGCGTTCATGGGTGAGAATGATGATGAGTGTCACGGATCATCACATTCATCAAGTTGAAGTGCAACGTATATCTTAGAATAAGAATAAAAGAGGATTGAATAGAAAATAATAGTGATTGTATTGAAACTTGAGGTACAGCAGAGCTCCACACCCTTAATCTATGGTGTGCAGAAACTCCACCGTTGAAAATACATAAGTGAAAGGTTCAGGCATGACCGAATGGCCAGCCTCCTGAATGATCAAAAGACCGAATGATCAAAGACTAAACAGTCCAAAGATTAAACTGTCAAAAGATGTCTAATACAATAGTAAATTATCCTATTTATACTAGACTAGCTACTAGGGTTTACATGAGTAAGTAATTGATGCATAAATCCACTTCCGGGGCCCACTTGGTGTATGCTTGGACTGAGCTTGATCTATCCACGAGCTGAGGCTTTTCTTGGAGTTGAACTCTGGTGCACGAAATTGTGATCACTACAACTTCGCACAACTAACCAGCAAGTGCACTGGGTCGTCCAAGTAATACCTTACGCGAGTAAGGGTCGATCCCACGGAGATTGGTGGTATGAAGCAAGCTATGGTCATCTTGTAAATCTCAGTCAGGCAAACTCAAATGGATATGGTGATGAACGAAAATAACATAAAAGATAAAGATAGGGATACTTATGTATATCATTGGTGTAAGAGCTTCAGACAAGTGTATGAAGATGCCTTCCCTTCCGTCTCTCTGCTTTCCTACAGTCTTCATCCAATCCTTTCTTACTCCTTTCCATGGCAAGCTCGTGTAGGGTCTCACTGTTGTCAGCAGCTACCTCCCATCCGCGCAGTGAAAGCTAATGCAAAGCACTCTGTCACAGTGCCGCCAATCACCGGTTTGGTTCCCTCCCCTACCGGAATAGAATCACTCTTTTGCGTCTGTCACTAACGCCCAGTAGGTTACAGGTTTGAAGCACATCACAGTCATTCAATCATTGAATCCTACTCAGAATACCACAGACAAGGTTTAGACCTTCCGGATTCTCTTGAATGCCGCCATCAGGTCCTGCCTATACCACGAAGATTCCGAAGAATCCAAGAGATATTCACTAAGCCTCAGATGCTTGTAGAACAAGAATGGTTGTCAGTCACCTTGTTCATGGGTGAGAATGGTGATAGGCGTCAATCATCACCTTCATCATGTTGAAGAACAAGTGATATCTTGGTAAAAGAACAAGCGGAATTGAATGGAAGAACAATAGTAATTGCATTAATACTCGAGGTACAGCAGAGCTCCACACCTTAATCTATGGTGTGTAGAAACTCCACCGTTGAAAATACATAAGAACAGTGTGATCATTGGTTTCGGCCCCTAGAGAGGGAACCAGAAGAACCAAGATCTGATCTAAGAACTAGATGTCCAAAGATGAAAATACAATAGTAAAAGGTCCTATATATAAGAAACTAGTAGCCTAGGGTGTACAGAGGTGAGTAAATGACATAAAAATCCGCTTCCGGGCCCACTTGGTGTGTGCTTGGGCTGAGCAATGAAGTAATTTTCGTGTAGAGACTCTTCCTGGCGTTTAACTCCAGCTTTTATGCCAGTTTGGGCGTTTAACTCCAACTTTTATTCCTGTTCCGGCGTTTAACGCTGGAATTCCTGAGGCCGGATTGCTTCGCGGGTTTGGGCCCTCAAATCTTGGACAAAGTATGGACTATTATATATTGCTGGAAAGCCCTGGATGTCTACTTTCCAACGCCGTTGAGAGCGCGCCAATTGGGCTTCTGTAGCTCCAGAAAATCCACTTCGAGTGCAGGGAGGTCAGAATCCAACAGCATCTGCAGTCCTTTTTGGTCTCTGAATCAGATTTTTGCTCAAGTCCCTCAATTTCAGCCAGAAAATACCTGAAATCACAGAAAAACACACAAACTCATAGTAAAGTCCAGAAAAGTGAATTTTAATTAAAAACTAATAAAAATATACTAAAAACTAACTAAAAGATATCAAAAACATACTAAAAACAATGCCAAAAAGTATACAAATTATCCGCTCATCACAACACCAAACTTAAATTGTTGCTTGTCCTCAAGCAACTGAAAATCAAATAAGATAAAAAGAAGAGAATATACTATAGACTCCAAATTATCAATGAAACTTAGCTCCAAATTAGATGAGCGGGACTAGTAGCTTTTTGCCTCCGAACAGTTTTGGCATCTCACTTTATCCTCTGAAATTCAGAATGATTGGCTTCTTTAGGAACTCAGAATCCAGATAGTGTTATTGATTCTCTTAGTTAAGTATGATGATTCTTGAACACAGCTACTTATTGAGTCTTGGCTGTGGCCCAAAGCACTCTGTCTTCCAGTATTACCACCGGATACATACATGCCACAGACACATAATTGGGTGAACCTTTTCAGATTGTGACTCAGCTTTGCTAAAGTCCCCAATTAGAGGTGTCCAGGGTTCTTAAGCACACTCTTTTTGCCTTGGATCACAACTTTATTTCTTTCTTTTTCTTTTCTTTTTCTTTCTCCCTTTTTTTTCGTTTTTCTGCTTCTCTTCTCTCTTTTTTTTTTTTTTGTATTCACTGCTTTTTCTTGCTTCAAGAATCATTTTTATGATTTTTCAGATCCTCAATAACATGTCTCCTTTTTCATCATTCTTTCAAGAGCCAACAATTTTTAACATTCATGAACAACAAATTCAAAAGACATATGCACTGTTCAAGCATACATTCAGAAAACAAAAGTGTTGCCACCACATCAAACTAATTAAGCTAGTTTTAAAGATGAATTTGAAATCCTGTACTTCTTGTTCTTTTGTGATAAAAACAGTTTTCATTTAAGAAAGGTGATGGATTCATAATGATAGCTTTAAGGCATAGACACTAAGACACTAATGATCATAAGACACAAACATAGATAAACATAAAGCATAATTTTCGAAAAACAGAAAAGCAAAGAACAAGGAGATTAAAGAACGGGTCCACCTTAGTGATGGCGGCTTGTTCTTCCTCTTGAAGATCCTATGGAGTGCTTGAGCTCCTCAATGTCTCTTCCTTGTCTTTGTTGCTCCTCTTTCATGATCCTTTGATCTTCTCCAATTTCATGGAGGAGGATGGCATGTTCTTGGTGCTCCACCCTTAGTTGTCCCATGTTGGAACTTAATTCTTCTAGGGAGGTGTTCAGTTGCTCCCAGTAGTCTTGTGGAGGAAAGTGCATCCCTTGAGGTATCTCAGGGATTTCTTGATGAGAGGGGTCTCTTTGTTTGCTCCATCTTCTTCTTAGTGATGGGCTTGAGGTCATGCCTTCTCAGTTGAACCGGCTTTGGATGCCATAAATGGTTATGGAAAAACAAAGAGTAATGCTTTTACCACACCAAACTTAAAAGGTTTGCTCGTCCTCGAGCAAAAGAAGAGGGAAGAGAGTAGAAGAAGAAGAAATGGAGGAGAGGGAGATGGCTTTGTGTTCGGCCATGTATGGGGAGAAGTGGTGGTTTATGAAGGATGGATGTGAGTGGTGAAGAGAAAGAGATGTTGAGGTGATTGATGAATGGGTGAAGAAGAAGAGAGAGTGGTGGGGTTGTTTGGGGATCCTGTGGGGTCCACAGATCCTTAGGTGTCAAGGAAAAGTCATCCCTGCACCAAATAGCATCAAAATCCACGTTTTGAGCCATTTCTGGCGTTAAACGCCGGGCTGGTGCCCATTCCTGGCGTTTAACGCCAGGTTGGTGCCCATTACTGGCGTTTAACGCCAGTCTGGTGCCCCTTTCTGGCGTTAAACGCCCAGAATGGCACCAGACTGGGCGTTAAACGCCCATCTGCTAGCCTGGCTGGCGTTTAAACGCCAGCAGGTTCTTCCTCCAGGGTGTGCTGTTTTTCTTTCTGTTTTTCATTCTGTTTTTGCTTTTTCAATGGATTTTGTGACTTCTTATGATCATCAACCTACAAAAAACATAAAATAACAAAAGAAAATAGTCAAAATATAACATTGGGTTGCCTCCCAACAAGCGCTTCTTTAATGTCATTAGCTTGACAGATGGCTCTCATGGAGCCTCATAGATACTCAGAGCAATGTTGGAACCTCCCAACACCAAACTTAGAGTTTGAATGTGGGGGTTCAACACCAAACTTAGAGTTTGGTTGTGGCCTCCCAACACCAAACTTAGAGTTTGACTGTGGGGGCTCTGTTTGTCTCTGATTTGAGAGAAGCTCTTCAAGCTTCTTCTCCATGGTGACAGAGGGATATCCTTGAGCCTTAAACACCAAGGATTCTTCATTCACTTGAATGATTAGTTCACCTCCATCAACATCAATCACAGCCTTTGCTGTGGCTAGGAAGGGTCTGCCAAGGATGATGGATTCATCCATGCACTTCCCAGTCTCTAGGACTATGAAATCAGTAGGGATGTAGTGGTCTTCAATCTTAACCAAAACATTCTCTACAAGTCCAATGGAATCTCTATGGTCTCATTTTGAGCCTCAGATTCCCATGGTTCCTCTTTGAGGAACTCAGAGGAGATTGGTACACGCCCACTGAGGTCTTCCTCAGTGGCGTCCTCCTCCTCTCTTTCCTCTCCATATTCGGCCATGTTTATGGCTTTGCACTCTCCTTTTGGATTTTCTTCTGTATTACTTGGGAGAGTACTAGGAGGGAGTTCAGTAATTTTCTTGCTCAGCTGTCCCACTTGTCCTTCCAAATTTCTGATGGAGGACCTTGTTTCATTCATGAAACTTTGAGTGGTCTTTATTAGATCAGAGACCATTGTTGCTAAGTCAGAAGTATTCTGCTTAGAACTCTCTGTCTGTTGCTGAGAAGATGATGGAAAAGGCTTGCCATTGCTAAGCCTGTTTCTTCCACCATTATTATTGAAACCTTGTTGAGGTCTCTCTTGATTCTTCCATGAGAAATTTGGGTGATTTCCCCATGAAGAATTATAGGTGTTTCCATAGGGTTCTCCTAGGTAATTCACCTCTTCCATTGAAGGGTTTTCAGGATCATAAGCTTCTTCCTCAGATGAAGCATCCTTAGTACTGCCAGGTGCATTTTGCATTCCAGACAGACTTTGAGAAATCAAATTGACTAGCTTTTCCCATGAGCCCAGGCTTTCTTTAGGTTGAGAATCCAACCATATTCTAGCCCTGTCTCTTACAGCAAAAGGGAATAGCATCAGCCTATAGACCTCAGGGTTAACCCCATTAGTCTTGACTGTGTCACAGATTTGCAAGAACTCAGCTAAAAACTGATGAGGATCTTCCATTGGAAGTCCATGGAACTTGCAATTCTGTTGCATTAGAGAAACTAATTGAGGCTTTAGCTCAAAGTTGTTTGCTCCAATGGCAGGGATAGAGATGCTTCTCCCAGAAAAATTGGGAGGAGGTGCAGTAAAGTCACCCAGCACCTTCCTTGCATTGTTGGCATTGTTGTTGTTTTCGGCTGCCATGTGTTCTTCTTCTTTGAAGAATTCGGTCAGCTTCAAGAATGCCTTTGTCTTTGTTCCTGCTCATATGAAAGAGAATAGAACAAGAAAATATGGAATCCTCTATGTCACAGTATAGAGATTCCTTGAGGTGTCAGAGGAAGAAAAATGGAAGACAGAAGTAGAAAATTCGAACTTATCAAAGAAGATGGAGTTCGAATTTTGCATTAAAGAATAGAGTTAGTCCAGAAATAGAAGGATGTGAGAAGAAGGGAAGTAATTTTCGAAAATTAAGTGAAAGATTTTGAAAACATTTTTGAAAAACACTAATTGATTTTCGAAAATAAAAGTGGAAAAGAAATCAAGTGATTTTTGAAAAAGATTTTGAAATTAGAAATCAAAAAGATTTGATTGAAAACTATTTTGAAAAAGATGTGGTTAAGAAGATATGATTGGTTTTAAAAACATGTGATTGAAAAGATATGATTTGAAAACAATTTTAAAAGATATGATTTGAAAACAATTTGAAAAGATATGATTTTAAAAATTAATGACTTGCCTAACAAGAAAAGATATGATTCAAACATAAAACCTTCCTTAACAGAAAAGGCAAAAAATGTTCAATCAAATCATTAATTGTTAGTAAGTATCTTTGAAAAAGGAAAGAAATTAATTTTGAAAACATTTGATTGAAAAGATATGATTTGAAAAAGATTTGATTTTGAAAAACTTTGAAAACTTGAAAAAAATTGATTTTGAAAACAAAATCTTCCCCCTTTGCCATCCTGGCGTTAAACGCCCAGAATGTGCACATTCTGGCGTTTAACGCCCAAACCTATACCTTTTTGGGCGTTAAACGCCCAACCAGGCACCCTGGCTGGCGTTTAAACGCCAGTCTGTCTTCTTCACTGGGCATTTTGAATGCCCAGCTTTTTCTGTGTGATTCCTCTGCAGTATGTTCTGAATCTTCAATTCTCTGTATTATTGACTTGAAAAGACACAAATTAAAAATATTTTTGGATTTTCAATAATAGGGAAAAATTAAAATGCAACAAGAATCAAATAACAATGCATGCAAGACACCAAACTTAGCAGTTTGAGCACTACTGACACTAATGCATATGAGAAACAACAAAACACTCAAGTCAATAGAATTCAAAGATCAAAACAAAGAAATCATCAAGAACAACTTGAAGATTAATGAAGACACATGCATGAATGCAATAAGAACAGAAACATGCAATTGACACCAAACTTAAGATGAGACTCTAGACTCAAACAAGAACATAAAATATTTTTGGTTTTTATGATTTTGTAATTTTTTTTGGCTTTTTCGAAAATTAAGTGAAAAGGAAAATAAAGGTATCAAAATTCTTAATGAGAATTCCAGGAATCATGCAATGTTAGTCTAAAGCTTTAGTCTAAAGGAATTAGACATGGCCGGCTAAGCTTCAGCAAGACATTGCATTCAAGAGCTAAATTGATGATGATCAATCAGCTTTGGTGATGATAAGAACATCACCTTGAAACACTAGAATTCATTCTTAAGAACTCTGAAGAAAAATAATACCTAATCTAAGTAACAAGATGAACCGTCAGTTGTCCATACACAAGAACAATCCCCGGCAACGGCGCCAAAAACTTGGTGTTGTTGCCGGATCAAAATATGGCACTGTTATTGCAGGGAACAAATGCGAAACTGTAGTTAGGACATTTAATTCCCCGGCAACGGCGCCAAAAACTTGGTGCACGAAATTGTGATCACTACAACTTCGCACAACTAACCAGCAAGTGCACTGGGTCGTCCAAGTAATACCTTACGCGAGTAAGGGTCGATCCCACGGAGATTGGTGGTATGAAGCAAGCTATGGTCATCTTGTAAATCTCAGTCAGGCAAACTCAAATGGATATGGTGATGAACGAAAATAACATAAAAGATAAAGATAGGGATACTTATGTATATCATTGGTGTAAGAGCTTCAGACAAGTGTATGAAGATGCCTTCCCTTCCGTCTCTCTGCTTTCCTACAGTCTTCATCCAATCCTTTCTTACTCCTTTCCATGGCAAGCTCGTGTAGGGTCTCACTGTTGTCAGCAGCTACCTCCCATCCGCGCAGTGAAAGCTAATGCAAAGCACTCTGTCACAGTGCCGCCAATCACCGGTTTGGTTCCCTCCCCTACCGGAATAGAATCACTCTTTTGCGTCTGTCACTAACGCCCAGTAGGTTACAGGTTTGAAGCACATCACAGTCATTCAATCATTGAATCCTACTCAGAATACCACAGACAAGGTTTAGACCTTCCGGATTCTCTTGAATGCCGCCATCAGGTCCTGCCTATACCACGAAGATTCCGAAGAATCCAAGAGATATTCACTAAGCCTCAGATGCTTGTAGAACAAGAATGGTTGTCAGTCACCTTGTTCATGGGTGAGAATGGTGATAGGCGTCAATCATCACCTTCATCATGTTGAAGAACAAGTGATATCTTGGTAAAAGAACAAGCGGAATTGAATGGAAGAACAATAGTAATTGCATTAATACTCGAGGTACAGCAGAGCTCCACACCTTAATCTATGGTGTGTAGAAACTCCACCGTTGAAAATACATAAGAACAGTGTGATCATTGGTTTCGGCCCCTAGAGAGGGAACCAGAAGAACCAAGATCTGATCTAAGAACTAGATGTCCAAAGATGAAAATACAATAGTAAAAGGTCCTATATATAAGAAACTAGTAGCCTAGGGTGTACAGAGGTGAGTAAATGACATAAAAATCCGCTTCCGGGCCCACTTGGTGTGTGCTTGGGCTGAGCAATGAAGTAATTTTCGTGTAGAGACTCTTCCTGGCGTTTAACTCCAGCTTTTATGCCAGTTTGGGCGTTTAACTCCAACTTTTATTCCTGTTCTGGCGTTTAACGCTGGAATTCCTGAGGCCGGATTGCTTCGCGGGTTTGGGCCCTCAAATCTTGGACAAAGTATGGACTATTATATATTGCTGGAAAGCCCTGGATGTCTACTTTCCAACGCCGTTGAGAGCGCGCCAATTGGGCTTCTGTAGCTCCAGAAAATCCACTTCGAGTGCAGGGAGGTCAGAATCCAACAGCATCTGCAGTCCTTTTTGGTCTCTGAATCAGATTTTTGCTCAAGTCCCTCAATTTCAGCCAGAAAATACCTGAAATCACAGAAAAACACACAAACTCATAGTAAAGTCCAGAAAAGTGAATTTTAATTAAAAACTAATAAAAATATACTAAAAACTAACTAAAAGATATCAAAAACATACTAAAAACAATGCCAAAAAGTATACAAATTATCCGCTCATCAAACTCCAAGTTATAACGTGTTTTGGACGTTCAACTCCGGATCATGACGTGTTTCTGGCGTTTAACTCCAGACAGTAGCATGTTCTTGGCGTTCAATGCCAATTTACGTCATCAATTTCCGAATAAAGTATAGACTATTATATATTAATGGAAAGCTCTGGATGTCTACTTTCCAATGCCATTGAGAGCGCGCCATTTGGAGTTTTGTAGCTCCAGAAAATTCATTTCGAGTGCAGGGAGGTCAGATTCCAACAGCATCAGCAGTCCTTTTGTTAGCCTTTTTCAGAGTTTTGCTCAAGTCCCTCAATTTCAGCCAGAAATTACCTGAAATTATAGAAAAACACACAAACTCATAGTAAAGTCCAGAAATGTGAATTTAACATAAAAACTAATGAAAACATCCCTAAAATTAGCTTGAACTTACTAAAAACTACCTAAAAACAATGCCAAAAAGCGTATAAATTATCCGCTCATCACAACACCAAACTTAAATTGTTGCTTGTCCCCAAGCAACTGAAAATCAATTAGGATAAAAAGAAGAGAATGTACTATAAATTCCAAAATATCAATGAATTTTAATTCTAATGTAGATGAGCGGGACTTGTAGCTTTTTGCTTCTGAACAGTTTTGGCATCTCACTTTTTCCTTTGAAGTTTAGAGTGATTGGCGTCTCTAGGAACTCAGAGTTCAGATAGTGTTATTGACTTTCCTAGTTAAGCATGTTGATTCTTGAACACAGCTACTTGTGAGTCTTGGCCGTGGCCCTAAGCACTTTGTTTTCCAGTATTACCACCGGATACATAAATGCCACAGACACATAACTGGGTGAACCTTTTCAGATTGTGACTCAGCTTTGCTAGAGTCTCCAGTTAGTGGTGTCCAGAGCTCTTAAGCACACTCTTTTTGCTTTGGATCCTTTTTACCCTTGCCTTTTGGTTTTAAGGGCTATTGGCTTTTTCTGCTTGCTTTTTCTTTTTCTTTCTATATATATTTTTTTTCGCCATTTTTTTTCACAAGCTTTTGTTTTTCACTGCTTTTTCTTGCTTCAAGAATCAATTTCATGATTTTTCAGATCATCAATAACATTTCTCTTTGTTCATCATTCTTTCAAGAGCCAACAGTTTTAACATTCATAAACAGCAAGATAAAAAATATGCACTGTTCAAGCATTCATTCAGAAAACAAAAAGTATTGTCACCACATCAATATAATTAAATTAAATTCAAGGATAAGTTCGAAATTCATGTACTTCTTGTTCTTTTGAATTAAAACATATTTCATTTAAGAGAGGTGAAGGATTAATGGAATTATTCATAACTTTAAGACATAGTTACTAACTACTAATGATCATGAAGTAGAGACACAAAACATAGATAAACACAACATAGAAACCGAAAAACAGAAAGAATTAAGAACAAGGAATGAATCCACCTTAGTGGCGTCTTCTTCTTGAAGGACCAACAATGTCCTTAAGCTCTTCTATGTCCCTTCCTTGCCTTTGTTGCTCCTCCCTCATTGCTCTTTGATCTTCTCTTATTTCATATAGAATGATGGAGTGCTGAATGAATTCCAACCATCCTCTAGCCACAGGCTTGAGGTCCAGTCTTCTTAGTTGGACTGGCTTGCCTTTGGAGTCTCTCTTCCATTGAGCTCCTTCCACACATATGTCCATAAGGACTTGGTCCAATCTTTGATTAAAGTTGACCCTTCTAGTGTAGGGGCGTACATCTTCTTGCATCATGGGCAAGTGGAACGCCAATCTCACATTCTCCGGACTAAAATCTAAGTATTTCCCCCGAACCATTGTGAGATAATTCTTTGGACTCGGGTTCATACTTTGATCATGGTTCCTAGTGATCCATGCATTGGCATAGAACTCTTGAACCATTAAGATTCTGACTTGTTGCATGGGGTTGGTTAGGACTTCCCAACCTCTCCTTCGGATCTCATGTCGGATTTCCGGATACTCATTTTTCTTGAGCTTGAAAGGGACCTCAGGGATCACCTTCTTCTTTGCCACAACATCATAGAAGTGGTCTTGATGGCTCTTGGAGATGAATCTTTCCATCTCCCATGACTCGGAGGTGGAGGCTTTTGTCTTCCCTTTTCCTTTTCTGGAGGATTCTCCGGCCTTAGGTGCCATTGATGGTAATGGAAAAACAAAAAGCTTATGCTTTTACCACACCAAACTTAAAATATTGCTCGTCCTCGAGCAATAGAAGAAAGAAGAGAAGAAGAAGAAGAGGAAAATGGAGGAGAGTGAGAGGAGATGGATTCGGCCAAGGTATAGAAGAGGGAATAGTATTGTGTGAAAATGAAGTAGAATGGAAGGGTATATATAGGGAGAGGGGAGAGTGAAGGTTCGACCATATAGGGTGGGATTGGGTGGGAAAGAAAATTTGAATTTGGAAGGTAGGTGGGGTTTATGGGGAAGAGTGGATGGATGTGAATGGTGAAGAGGGTAATTGGGAAGAGAGATTGAGGTGATTGGTGAAGGGTTTTGTGAAGGAGTGTTTATTGGGAAGAGTAAAATAGGATTAGGAGGTAAGGTGGGAATATGTTAGGTGGGGATCCTGTAGGGTCCACAGATCCTGAGGTGATCCTGTGGGGTCCACAGATCCTGAGGTGTCAAGGAATTCCATCCCAGCACCAAATAGGCATGTAAAATGCATTTGCATCCCAGCTTTTCCTCTAGGCACATTTCTGGCGTTCAGACGCCAGAATGTTGCTTGTTTCTGGCGTTCAGCGCCAGATTCATGCTCTATTCTGGCGTTGAACGCCAGCCAGATGCTTCTTACTAGCGTTGAACGCCAGTCTGTGCTTCCTCTAGGGTGTGATTTTTCTTCTGCTGTTTTTGATTCTGTTTTTAATTTTTATATTTTTTTCGTGACTCCACATGATCATATACCTAATAAAACACAAAATAATAATAGAATAAAATAAAATAAAAATTAGATAAATAAAATTGGGTTGCCTCCCAACAAGCGCTTCTTTAATGTCAATAGCTTGACAGTGGGCTCTCATGGAGCCACAAGGTGATCAGGTCATTGTTGTATAGTCCCAACACCAAACTTAGAGTTTGGATATGGGGTCTTAACACCAAACTTAGAGTTTAGTTGTGGCCTCCCAACACCAAACTTAGAGTTTGACTGTGGGGGCTCTTCTTGACTCTGAACTGAGAGAAGCTCTTCATGCTTACTCTCTTTTGTCACAGAGGGATGGCCATGTGCCTTAAACACAAGGTAGTCCCCATTCAATTGAAGGACTAATTTACCTCTGTTGACATCTATCACAGCTCCTGCTGTGGCTAGGAAAGGTCCTCCAAGGATGATGCATTCATCCTCTTCTTTCCTAGTGTCGAAGATTATGAAATCAGCAGGGATGTAAAGGCCTTCAACCTTTACTAACACGTCCTCCACTATTCCATAAGCTTGTCTCAATGACTTGTCTCCCAATTGTAATGAGAACAAGGCAGGTTGTACCTCAATGATCCCCAGCTTCTCCATTACAGAGAGTGGCATAAGATTTATCCCTGACCCCAGATCACACAGAGCTTTTGCAAAGGTCATGGTGCCTATGGTACAAGGTATCAAAAACTTGCCAGGATCTTGTTTCTTTTGAGGTAAAATTTGCTGAGTCCAGGTATCCAGTTCACTAATGAGCAAGGGAGGTTCACTTTCCCAAGTCTCATTACCAAACAACTTGGCATTCAGCTTCATGATAGCTCCTAAATATTGAGCAACTTGCTCTCCAGTCACATCTTCATCCTCTTCAGAGGAAGAATAGTCTTCAGAGCTCATGAATGGCAGAAGGAGATATAATGGAATCTCTATGGTCTCTATATGAGCCTCAGATTCCTTTGGATCCTTAATAGGAAACTCCTTTTTGCTTGAGGGACGTCCTAGGAGGTCTTCCTCACTAGGATTTTCGTCCTCCTCCTCCCTTGTGCATTCGGCCATATTGATTATATCAATGGCCTTGCACTCTCCTTTTGGATTCTCTTCTGTATTGCTTGGGAGAATACTGGGAGGAGTTTCAATGACTTTCTTACTCAGCTGGCCCACTTGTGCCTCCAGATTTCTAATGGAGGATCTTGTTTCACTCATGAAACTGAAAGTGGCCTTTGACAGATCAGAGACTAGATTGGCTAAATTAGAAGTGTTTTGTTCAAAATTCTCTGTCTGTTGCTGAGAAGATGATGGAAAAGGCTTGCTATTGCTCAGTCTGTTGCATCCACCATTGTTAAAGCCTTGTTGAGGCTTTTGTTGATCCTTCCTTGAGAAATTTGGATGATTTCTCCATGATGAGTTATAGGTGTTTCCATAAGGTTCACCCATGTAATTAACCTCTGCCATGGCAGGGTTCTCAGGATCATAAGCTTCTTCAGAAGCTGCCTCTTTAGTACTGTTGGATGCATGTTGCCATCCATTCAGATTTTGAGAGATCATGTTGACCTGTTGAGTCAACACTTTATTCTGAGCCAATATGGCATTCAGAGCATCAATTTCAAGAACTCTTTTCTTCTGAGGTATCCCATTATTCACGGAATTCCTCTCAGAAGTGTACATGAATTGGTTGTTTGCAACCATGTCAATGAGTTCTTGAGCCTCTTCAGGCGTTTTCTTTAGGTGAATAGATCCACCTGCAGAATGGTCCAATGACATTTTCAAAAATTCAGATAGACCATAATAGAATATATCTAATATGGTCCATTCTGAAAACATGTCAGATGGACATCTTTTGGTCAGCTGCTTGTATCTTTTCCAAGCTTCATAGAGGGATTCACCATCTTTTTGTTTGAAGGTTTGAGCATCCACTCTCAGCTTGCTCAGCTTTTGAGGAGGAAAGAATTTATCCAAGAAGGCTGTGACCAGCTTATCGCAGGAGTCCAGGCTATCCTTAGATTGTGAATCCAACCATATTCTAGCTCTGTCTCTTACAGCAAAAGGGAAAAGCATGAGTCTGTAGATTTCAGGATCAACTCCATTCGTCTTTACAGTCTCACAGATCTGCAAGAACACAGTTAAAAATTGATAAGGATCTTCAGATGGAAGTCCATAAAACTTGCAGTTTTGTTGCATTAAGGCAACTAGCTGAGGTTTCAGCTCAAAGTTGTTGGCTCCAATGGCAGGAATGGAGATGCTTCTTCCATCAAACTTGGACGTTGGCTTTGTGAAGTCACCAAGCATTCTCCTTGCATTATTATTATTTTCGGTTGCCATCTCCTTCTCTTGTTCGAAAATTTCTGAAAGGTTACCTTTAGATTGTTGTAATTTAGCTTCTCTTAGTTTTCTCTTTAGAGTCCTTTCAGGTTCAGGATTAATTTCAACAAGAGTGCCTTTTTCCTTGTTCCTGCTCATATGAAAGAGAAGAAAACAGGAAAAGAAAGAGGAATCCTCTATGTCACAGTATAGAGATTCCTTTATGTTAGTAGAAAAAGGGGAGAAGAGTGAAGAAGAATGAATAGTCTGTATAAAGAGTAAGGATAGGGGAGGTGATAAGAGATGAAGAGAAGTGTTAGTAAATAAATAATTAAATAGAATAAGAAAAGAGAAGGGAAATTTTGAAAATAATTTTGAAAAATGTGTTAGTAATTTCGAACATAAAAGATAAGATAGAATTAAAATTAAAATTAAAATTTGAAATAATTAGTTAATTAAAAGAATTTTGAAAAAGAGGTGAGCTATTTTCGAAAATTGAAGAGGGAAAAGTACTTAAGTGGTTTTGAAAAAGATAAGAAACAAACAAAAAGTTAGTTAGTTGATTGAAAAAGATTTGAAATCAAATTTGAAAAGATACGAAGATAAGAAGTTAGATAAGATATTTTGAAATCAAATTTTGAAAAAGATAAAGTTTTTGAAAAAGATAAGATAAAAGATAAAAAGATTTTATTCAAAAATTTGAAATTATTTACTTCACTAACAAGAAACTACAAGATAAGATTCTAGAACTTAAAGATTGAACCTTTCTTAACAAGAAAGTAACAAACTTCAAATTTTTGAATCAATCACATTAATCATTAGTGAATTTTTGAAAATATGATATAAAGATAAGAAAAAGATTTTGAAAAAGATTTTTGAAATTTTTGAAAAATAAAAAAAATGAAAAAGATATAATTTTAGAAAAAGATTTTGAAAAGATAAGATTTTTAAAATTGAAAATTTGACTTGACGTGTAAGAAACAACTAATTTTAAAAATTTTTGACCAAGTCAACCCAAAATTTCAAAAATTTGGAGAGAAATAAGGAAAAGATATTTTTTTGATTTTTGAATTTTTTTATGATGAAAGAGAAAAACACAAATATGACCCAAAACATAAAAATTTTGGATCAAAACACAAGATGCATGCAAGAACACTATGAATGTCAAGATGAACACCAAGAACACTTTGAAGATCATGATGAACATCAAGAACATATTTTTGAAAAATTTTTGAAGCAAAGAAAATATGCAAGACACCAAACTTAGAAATCTTTAATGCATGGACTCTAACAAACGAAAAATGCATATGAAAAACAACAAACAACACAAAACAAGAAAACATCAAGATCAAATAAGAAGACTTGTCAAGAACAACTTGAAGATCATGAAGAACACCATGAATGCATGGAATTTTTGAAAAATGCAAGAAAATTTTTTAAAAACATGCATTTGACACCAAACTTAAAAATTGACTTAAGACTCAAACAAGAAACACAAAATATTTTTGATTTTTATGATTTTATGATTTTTTTGGATTTTTATTAATTTTTTCGAAAATATTTTTGGAAAAACGAAAAAGAAAAGAAAAATTTTGAAAAATTTTTTGAAAAGAAAATTACCTAATCTGAGCAACAAGATGAACCGTTAGTTGTCCAAACTCGAACAATCCCCGACAACGGCGCCAAAAACTTGGTGGACGAAATTGTGATCACATCAATGTAGTACTCTTTGTTATTATATGGAATCATTATTATGGCTCTTGGCTATGTGTGGACACAACTCCGTTCAACTTAACCAGCAAGTGTACTGGGTCATCCAAGTAATACCTTACGTGAGTAAGGGTCGATCCCACAGAGATTGTTGGTATGAAGCAAGCTATGGTCACCTTGTAAATCTCAGTTAGGCAGATTAAATGGTTATGGGTTTCAAAAATTGATAATAAATAGAAAATAAAAAGGGATAGAAATACTTATGTAAATCAATAGTGGGAATTTCAGATAGGCGTGTGGAGATGCTAGAATCCTTTCGAATCTCTACTTTCTTATTGATTTCATCCAATCCTTCTTACTCCTTTCCATGGCAAGCTGTATGTAGGGCATCACCATCATCAATGGCTACTTTTAATCCTCTCGGGAAAATGGTCCTATGCACTGTCACTACACGGCTAATCGTCTGGAGGCATCACCCTTTTTGATAGATACATCCCATCCTCTCAGTGAAAATGGTCCAAATGCTCTATCACAGCACGGCTAATCATCTGTTGGTTCTCAATCAGGTTGGAGTAAAATCCCTTGATTCTTTTGCGTTTGTCATCACGCCCAGCCTTCAGGAGTTTGAAGCTCGTCACAGTCATTCAATACCGGAATCCTACTCGGAATACCACAGACAAGGTTAGACTTTCCGGATTCCCGGAATCCTACTCGGAATACCACAGACAAGGTTAGACTTTCCGGATCCCCATGAATGCCGCCATCTATCTAGCTTATACCACGAAGATTCTGTTGGGGAATCTAAGAGATATGCGCCCGGCCTAAAGTAGAACTGAAGTGGTTGTCAGTCACGTGCGTTCATGGGTGAGAATGATGATGAGTGTCACGGATCATCACATTCATCAAGTTGAAGTGCAACGTATATCTTGGAATAAGAATAAAAGAGAATTGAATAGAAAATAATAGTGATTGTATTGAAACTTGAGGTACAGCAGAGCTCCACACCCTTAATCTATGGTGTGTAGAAACTCCACCGTTGAAAATACATAAGTGAAAGGTTCAGGCATGGCCGAATGGCCAGCTCCCTAAATGATCAAAAGACCGAATGATCAATGACTAAACAGTCCAAAGATGAAACTGTCAAAAGATGTCTAATACAATAGTAAATTATCCTATTTATACTAGACTAGCTACTAGGGTCTACATGAGTAAGTAATTGATGCATAAATCCACTTCCGGGGCCCACTTGGTGTATGCTTAGGCTGAGCTTGATCTATCCACGAGCTGAGGCTTTTCTTGGAGTTGAACTCCAAGTTATAACATGTTTTGGGCGTTCAACTCCGGATCATGACGTGTTTCTGGCGTTTAACTCTAGACAGCAGCATGTTCTTGGCGTTCAACGCCAATTTATGTCGTCAATTTCCAAATAAAGTAATAACTATTAGATATTGTTGGAAAGCTCTGGATGTCTACTTTCCAACGCCGTTGAGAGCGCACCATTTGGAATTCTGTAGCTCTAGAAAATCCATTTCGAGTGCAGGGAAGTCAGATTCCAACAGCATCAGTAGTCCTTTTGTCAGCCTTTTTCAGAGTTTTGCTCAAGTCCCTCAATTTCAGCCAGAAATTACCTGAAATTACAGAAAAACACACAAACTCATAGTAAAGTCCAGAAATGTGAATTTAACATAAAAACTAATGAAAACATCCCTAAAAGTAGCTTGAACTTACTAAAAACTACCTAAAAACAATGCCAAAAAGCGTATAAATTATCCGCTCATCACCCGGCAATGGCGCCATTTTGATGAACTGATTTTTGTGTGGTCTAGAATTCACAAATATATTCTCGTTGAATTATAGCTTCTAAACCAACAAGAATCTTTTCATACAAAAATTTGGTTGTCACTAAAGCAAACCCAATAAAATAAAATGAAGTATTTAAACCTCGGGTTGTCTCTCAAGGAATTGCAGGGAAGTGTAGTTTATTATTGGTTATGAGATTGTATATTTTGGGGTTTTTGAATAAGGAAACAAGAAAAGTAAATTGCAAGGAAATTCAAATGATAAAAAGGTCTTGGAAATGTTTGGTGGTCAAGGATCTCTATCCTTATCACTAACCACAACATGAGAATTGGCAAGGATCAATCCCATTAAGTCATCCTCTAACTAGTAGTAAAGAAAAGTTAAATGAGTTATATCAATCTAAGTCCATAAGTCCTAGCTCTCCACCAATTCAATTAGTGAGAACTAGAGTAATGGCTCCCAATCATCAATTACTTGGACATTAGTAACTCAAGAGTTCCTAAGTTACCATCCCAAACCAAGAACATAAAATCCTACTCTAACATCCTTCTAAGCATTTTGTTAAGTACTTGGAGGGCATAACATAAAAACATAGAAAATTAATAAGGGAATATTAAATCTAAAACCAACAATTGCAAAATCAATGATAACAAATAATAGAAGAAGCAATAAATATGAAATACTTCAAATTGCATAAAAAGAAAAATCAATCTAATATGAAGAGTTCATAAACTAAATTGTAGAATAAATAGATCAACAAAAGAAGTTAAATAAACTAAACTACTAGAACAAATAGGAGTAGAAGAAAACTAAATTAAAGCAAGATAGAAATCTGAATTTAAGAAAAGCTAATCCTAAAATCCTAAAACCGAAGAGAGAGGAGAGAGGTAGAAAACTATATCTAAACCTAAAATCCTGTGAATGAAAGTGTCTATTCATTCGTCCACTATGCAGCCTCTAATCTGTGTTTTTCAGGCTTGGGGCCAAAAGCAGCCCAGAAATCGCTGGGGGCGAATTCTGATACGCTGAAAATTCGCAGATGAACGCGTGCGCATAATGCACTCGTGCGCGTCACCTAGCTATATGGCCACTATGGCAAATTATATATCATTTCGAAGTCCCAGATGTTAGCTTTCCATTGCAACTGGAACCGCCTCATTTGGACCCTTGTAGCTCAAGTTATGACCATTTGAGTGCGAAGAGGTTAGTGTTGACAGCTTTGCAGTTCCTTCAGCTTCTTGTATTCCTTCCACTTTTGCTTGCTTCCTTTCCATCCTATAAGCCATTCCTGCCCTGTGATCTCTGAAAACACTTAACACACATATCAAGGCATCGAATGGTAACAAGAGCAGATTAAAATTAGCAAATTTAAGGCCGAAGAAGCATGTTTTCAATCATAGCACAAAATTAGGAAGGAAAATATAAAGCATGCGAATTCAATGAATAAATGTGAGAATAGTGGATAAAATCCACTCAATTAGGCACAAGATGTACCACGAAATAGTGGTGCATCAGCGCCACTTCGTGTCCAGTATCTAAATGCAACAATATATGTATGGAATAAGAACTGGAGATTTTCAGTATGGTAAAGGTCCCCACATAGTTAATATATAAGGTCCAGGGAAAGCCAGAGGTAATCCTTGAACTCTGACACTTAGATTTAAACTTAAAGGAATAACTAAACCAGAAATTTGGTAACTGTCTAAGCTTCTCAAGTTCTGAATCTAATCCTAACTCAACACTTCACTTTTGCTTCCTCAAACCCTCCGAAACACCAGTAGAACTACCCTCGTCACACCTCTGCCAAACAAGGGATCTCTCAGTTGCAAAGACAAACAAATAGACAAGAAATACACAGATATAGATAGCAGTTACAACAAGTAGAATAAGTAGCAGATAAGCAGTGATAAAGCAGTTAAGCAAACCAAAAGAATGCACACTCAAGCAAAACATACAAATGCACATGATGTATGCCTGTCCTATTGGCCGTGAGCTCATGTGTCGGTTACTCTGCCAGAATCTGATAGACCCGGTAGCTAATCTAGATATCGTCTTCATGAATCCGTATTTGATGGAAATTTTTGGATTAAATTGAATGTATTTCATCATATAAACCTACATTTATTCACTTAAATAGCATACTTTGTGTTTTCTCTCTAAATTGTATCTAATTGTGAAAACATGCTCTTTTTTTGTGCTTAATTTAATCAATTTAAATTCCACTTTCATTCCATTCGATGCCTTGATGGTTTTTTATGAGTGATTTCAGGTGTAATAAGTAGGAATGGCTTGACAAGAGTGGAAAAGAAGCATACAAAGGGGAGAAAACATGAAGAAACAAAGGAGAAGAGCATTTCAGAGTGTGCGTACGCACAACCTCCTGTGCGTACGCACGAGATATAAATCAGCAAGTGTACGTACACACAAGTCCCAGCGCGTGACTTCATTAAAAAGTCATGTAGCTCGCGATTTTGAAGGCTTTCTGGCCCATTTCTGCTTGCTCTGAAGCATATATGGAAGGGTTAGCAAGGGGAGAAAATACCATATGATACTTAGGTATTTTTAGATGGTTTTAGGTAGTTTTAGTTTTAGTCTTTTCTCTTTAGGTTTTCTCTCCACTTTGTTAGGGTTTAATTAGGGTTTATACTACAAGTTTACATTTTCTAATTTTGATCTTGGATTCTAGCTTGCTTTCATTGTAAGTATTTCTTAATTTTCTCTTTCATTACATTACTTGTTCTACACTTTCATATATTTTAATTCACTTCATCAATATTTAATGGTTATTACATGTTTGTTTGCGTTGCCATTGTTGATTTTGTTTATTGATTGTTCATAGTTTTAAGTATTTTTGTAATTTTGCCATGTTTTATGATTATACACGCCAGATGTTTGTGAAAATGTCAACTTTGAATATGGAGTAAATTTTCACTCCTTGGCTTGGGAAAAATGAGTATATGGGATACTAGAGTCATAATGTTTGATATTTAGTGATAATTCTTGGATTGTTAGTTGTTCTTGTTTCCATTAACGCTAGCTTCTTACTAACATGATTAGTAAGTTAGCTAGGATTTGTGGATTAAGAACAACTATGCTCACTTGACTTCGAGTTAAGGGTTGACTAGGTGAGATTAACCCATTATAATTATCATAGTTGTGGTTATGATAAGGAAGGGATTCTTTAACTCAACCCAAGCCAAGGTTCCATTTATGTTTTGCACCACAATTCAATCATTTTAAGCTTTACTTTATCTTGCTACATTGATAGTTCTTTAATTCAATTGGGATGTAAAGCACAATTGAGTGGATTCTGAAAAGTGTGTGGGGGTGCTTTAAGGGTAATATTGGAGTTTTCCATCTAACTTGAAGCATAGAGATCAACAAGAAGGTGAATAGAAAACGAGAATATGGGATCCCGGAGGACCTTTGAAGTGCAAATTTGGGTGGGGATTCAAGGAGGAATGAAAACATAAGCCACCTTAACAAGAGTCTCTTTAAGAAGTCCAACTTAAGGACTTTAAATAAAAGTTCTAGGTGAGAGACACTCCTCCATGGTAACATCTTTCTAACCCTCTCCTTGTTTATAGTCTTGGTTTATTGCATTTTGCTTCTTTTAGCTAGTTTAGGTTTCATTTAATTTTGAGCTTAGTTAGATTGATTTTTGGTATGGATAATTAGTTTTTGAAGTTCTGGATGTTTTTGGAACTTTAGAATTCGATGAAAAGTTTTTGGAGAAACAGAGCAGTGTGCGTACGAACACACTTGTGCGTACGCACACCCTTGTGCGTACGCACACCCTTGTGCGTATGCACACCAACCCTAAATCCTGCACTTTGTGCATACGCACCCATATGTGTATATGCAAACTCAATTGCAAACCCTCCGCTGCGAGCGCTCGTACACCCCTGTGCGTTTGCAACCCAGCCTTTTTTGCCTTCTGTGCATATGCATGCCCATGTGCGTACAAACACATGATCCTTTTTCAGTAAAAAAAAAAAACAAACCTTCTGTGCGTATGCACCAAGCTATGCATACGCACACCTCTTAATAGCCTCTCTGCTGGGTGCGCACACACAAGTACAGTTTTGGGCATAATTTTGATTGCACTTTGAATTAAGCGCTAACGTACTTCTGCCTCCCCTCCATCCCTCTCTTCTCTTGCTTTTGCACTGTTTTTTACTTATTCTAGTTTGTTTTAATTACATTTTATTTTGAGTTTAGTAATTATATTAGGTCTAGATTAGTTGTTTATTAATTAAATAAGTTGCAAGTGTTTGTTTGATGTTAATTGGGTTGCTTGTTGATCGAAATTTGGCTTAAATTTGATGAATATGTGCACTAAGCATTAAGTGTTTGTTTAACTGCCTAAATGAATTTTGAGTTTGATTCATATGTTGTAGCTACCATATGCGTTAAACTATATCCTTGTTTGGAAACTTAATCATGAATTGTGCACCTTATATGATTGTTGATGTTATTTAAGATTGCATTTCATCAAAACACTTATACTTTGCCTTAAACTACTAGCACCTAAATGGATTTGCACATTTACATTTCTTTGCATATTAGGTGAAATTTTAAGTAAGTGCATTAAATTTAGTGAATTGAATTGAATTGCTTCTTCATCATGGTTTTCAAATCAACATAATCACATACCAAGGTCTTTGTTATTTAATGCTTTGCATTTGTTTGAGTGACTTGATTGGATTCTTATTGAGCTTGTCACTTTTTGCAATAAGAACCTTGTCCGTGTGATAATTTCCTTATTCTTGCAGATGAATAAGTAGTTTTCTTTTCATTATTGAATTGGTTATTGTTTGTTGTGCTATTTTATATTAATCTTGCGCATTCACTTGCACAATTCCAATATCCAATATCTCAAATATTCAATTCACTTTTGTTGTGTTTACCTAACCTTGCTGATGCCAGGGCATCTAGGCCAGTTTCACTGACCTTTTCTTTACTATTTTAGGGTAGTTTCATACATTTTCTTAGAGAATGAGGCAAGTTTTGGATGAAAATACACTCACACCTTGATTCAAGCACCTATTGTGAATTTTACGTGATTTCATGAGGATCTTGCAAGGATTGCATGACAAATTGATGATGCATAATCTCATAACTTTGACTAGAGCTTTGATGCACTTTATTTGCTTGATTTCAGGACAAAGGAAGAACCATGTTAGTAGCCACGTTAACCTAGTTAACGTGACCACTAACGTGGAATGGGAAAGAGCTTGCAACGTTAACGAGAAAAGTGATCACCAATAACGCCTGCAAAGCCATCATAAGCCCACGTTAATTGCCACGTTAACTAAATTAACGTGGTAGTTAACGTGGAGGCAAAGAAAGCTCCAACGTTAGTGGTAAATGTGAACACCACTAACGCTCCAAAATATGGCAATGAGCCATGTTAAGAGTCACGTTAACTTAGTTAACGTGAACTCTAACGTGGAAGAGAGGAACAATGCCAACGTTAGTGACACTCACTTTTGTCACTAACGTTGGATCAAACTAGCATTGCCCACGTTAGTGGTCACGTTAAGACCACTAACGTGAAAGTTAACGTGGAGCTAAGATTGATGAGCCAATGTTAGTGACACTCACCTTTGTCACTAACGTTGGAGATGGCATTCACTACCATGTTAACTTAGTTAACGTGAGCTTTAACGTGGAGAGTAGGGGCACTTGGAGCGTTGGTGACAAAGGTGAGTGTCACTAACACTCTCGAAGATGAGGCATACCCACATTAAGAGCCACGTTAGTTACACTAACGTGAACTCTAACGTAGGGACAAGGGGCACAAGGCAACGTTATTGGGAAAGGTGAGTCCCAATAATGCTTGCGAAGGTTTATAAGGCAACGTTAGTGGTCACGTTAGTGCCACTAACATTGGAGTTAATGTGGGTTATATGGGATTGGAACGTTAGTGAAAAAGGTGATTGCCACTAACGTTCTCGAACCCACAATGTCACTTAATGTTAACTTCACTAACGCCCATGCCTAATTCATACTTTTCTGCAAGCTGAGCCCACTAAAGATTGTAACTGCTTCAACTCAAGATCTAAGGCCCACATCCAAGGCTTGAAGAACTCACTAGAAGATCAAGAGAAGTAGTATATATAGGAGTAGTTTTGAACTATAGAGAAGCTTGGCACTTTGGAGAACTACCCTCTGTATATTTACTTTTCTGCACTTTTAGCTAAGGATGTATTCTTTTCTGCCATTTTCCATTTCTAGAGCTATGAACAACTAAACCTCTTTCATTGGGTTAGGGAGCTCTGTTGTAATTTGATGGATCAATTATAGTTTTCATTCTCTTCTTCTTTCTTCTCTTTTGATTTACTAGAAAGCTTTCGATCTTCATCCAATTGGTTAGTTGTCTTAGAAAAGAAACTCTCTATAATTGGATCTCCTCTGAGCCTTGGAAAAGGGGTGAGGAGATCATGCTAGAAATGCTTTCTCATGTTGGACCAAATTGGGGTCTGGGCGGATATAGTGACATGTAATCCTCCCAACACTTTAATTTGGAAATACATGTGGTATAATCAGTGACCACACTTCATCTCTTCCCATGAGCAATTAAATCAAGGAATTGGGCAATTGTTCAAGCTTAGAGAGATTGGGTTGCCAAGGAATTGGAACCCAATCACTTAAGATTGCCAAGGAGATCAATAGATGCTTTGATTGAGGAAGAGATGAAAATGAATTTGATCCGTAGAATACAACATCTCCTGAGCCCAATGAATTTCCCATTTCTGATCTTACCCATTCTCTTTACTTTCTGCCATTTATTTACATGCTCATTTCCCTAAATCCCCATCTAAGATTCTGCACTTTATTTTCTGCTATTTACTTTCCCGCCATTTAATTTTTAGCAATTCTCAAACTACATTCTGTTTAGCTCAACTAGCATACTCATCCAACTAAAGTTGCTTGACCAATCAATCCCTGTGGGATTCGACCTCACTTTATTGTGTGTTTTTACTTGACAATAATTCGGTATACTTGCCGAAGGGAAATTTGTTGAGAGACAAGTTTTCATGCATCAAGTTTATGGCGCCGTTGCCGGGGATTAATTTTGTATCAATAATGATTAAGTTGGAAGTTCACTAGATTGAGTATTTTTCTTTTGTTTGTTTACGTTATTCAGTTGTTTACCTTCAGTTTGTTTTGTTTCTTCCTCACCCCCTATACCCCCTCTGTTTTCTTTCTTTCTTTATTATTATTTACAATTCTGCTCACTAACCCACTAACTGTTTGATAATTTGCACCACTCACACTAACAATCACTCTAACAAGAATAACCTTTTCATTTTATCTCTTTCTGTGTGTTTTGTTAGTTGTATGACAGGGAGAAGAGGGGGAGCTTCAACTTCCTTCGATTCAGAACCTGAAAGAACCCTCTGGAGACTAAGGAGGGAAGCAAGAGGGAAAGGAGTTGTTGGTGCTGAGGAAAAGGAAGAGTATTTTGAAACCAATATGGAGGAGAACTTGGAAAACAATCATGAAGGAGAAGCTCACAACCATGCTAGAGAAGGCCCTACAAACCATGCTGGGCAAGAGAGGAGAGTTCTAGGCTCCTACATCAATCCAAATCTAGGAAATTGTGAAAGTAGCATCCAAAAGCCCACCAAACATGCCAACAACTTTGAATTAAAACCCCAGCTAATCACCCTTGTTCAGAACAATTGCTCATTTGGAGGAAGTGCTCAAGAAGACCCCAATCAACATCTAACCACCTTCCTGAGAATTTGTGACACTGTGAAGTCTAATGGAGTCCACCTGGACGTCTATAGGCTACTTTTGTTCCCATTTTTACTCAGGGACAAAGCATCCAAGGGGCTTGAATCCTTCCCAAAGGAGAGCTTGACAAATTGGGAAGATATGGTGAACAAGTTTTTGGCAAGATTTTACCCTCCTCAAAGAATTAATAGGCTGAGAGCTGAGGTGCAAACCTTCAGGCAACAAGATGGTGAGACTCTCTATGAGGCATGGGAGAGGTTCAAGGACTTAACAAGAAGATGCCCACCAGATATGTTCAATGAATGGGTTTAACTTCATATTTTCTATGAAGGTCTTTCTTATGAGTCAAAGAAGGCTGTAGACCATTCATCAGGGGGCTCTCTAAACAAGAAGAAAACCATTGAAGAAGCTATAGATGTCATTGAAACAGTAGCTGAGAATGACTACTTCTATGTCTCTGAAATAAGCAATACTTGAGGAGTAATGGAGCTGAACCACATGGATGCATTACTAGCTTAAAATAAGATGATCACCAAGCAGCTAGCAAATCTTACCAAGAAGGTGGAGGAAAACCAAGTTGCAGCAGTCATCACTTTATCACCAGCTCAAGAATGAGTGAATATAGGAGAAGAAGGTGACTGGGAATAAGCCAACTATGTTGGAAACTCACCTAGACAAATCCACGATCCATACTCCAAAACTTACAACTCTGGATGGAGAAATCACCCCAACTTTGGGTGGGGAAATCAACAAGACCAAGGCCAAGACCAAAGACACCACAACCACAACCCCAACAACAATGCAACTCACCAACATCCCTCACAGAGGTCCTATCAACAACCACCTAATCCTAACCCACCATCACTAACCGAGGATAGACTTTCAAAGATTGAGACTCTACTTGAAGACATATGTAGAGAAATCCAAGACAATAAGGTGTTTAAGGAGGAAGTGCGAGCCAATATCAAAAACCAAGGGGAAAACATCAAGAAACTGGAGTCTCAAGTAGGGTATCTAGCTCAACAAATTCCCAAACTGACTGATGGTTTTCTAAGTGACACAGAGAAGAACCCAAGAGGAGAAACAAAGAAAGTAAGGTGGGAAGAATGTAAGATGATCACCACAAGTGATGAGAGGAGTATGGAGGAAGTAGAACACCTCCAAGACAGTCCAAAGGAAAATTATGAAGAAAGAAACTCTGCACCTCAACTCACACTCAAGGAAGAGCTGAAGAAGAGGGAGATACTGAACCCATATGCACCCTTCCCCCACAAGCTTAAGGGTGGTGTAGCAGGGAGAATGTATTCAAGGTTCCTCGACATGTTTGCATCTCTTGATGTAAATATACCATTCATTAAGGCCCTCCAGCAAATGCCTCCTACATCAAGTATATAAAGGAGCTACTAGCCAGAAAAACTTCATTGAAGGGTGGACAAACAATAAAGATGAACAGGGATTGTAGTGCTTTCATTCAAACAGAGCCACCCACAAAGAAGAAGGATCTAGGGAGTTTCCACATTTCCTGTGCTATAGGAGAGACAATGATTGATAAGGGGCTCTGTGGCCTGGGAGCGAGCATCAACTTAATGCCTCTATCCCTCATGAAAAAGCTTCAAATCAATGAGCTAACACCCACAGATGTAATCATCAAACTGGCTGATAAAACCCAAAAGCAGGCATTAGGAGTGGTTGAGAATGTGTTAGTGAAGGTTGGGAACTACTTCCTCACCACAGACTTTGTCATCCTGGAAATGGATGAGAATCCTATTCACCCCATCATTCTGGGAATACCATTCTTAGCCACAGCCAGAGCACTTATAGATGTGGAGCGAGGAGAGCTAGTATTGAGAATACATGATGAACAGCTCACCTTCAATGTTTTCAAACTCTCACAAAAAGCAGATCATGATAACAAAGAGCTGAAGGAAGAGTCAAACAAGGGAGCTCAAGCACTACCCCTAAGAACTCCTGTGGCTAACAACCAATGTGATCAGAAGGAGCAACAGCCAAGTGTAATCCAAAAGGAACCAGACCCACCAGAGTCATATGAGATAAGCAACAAAACCATTCTTAAAGAGGAAATCACAAGGAACAAATTGACATCAAGGGACAAAAAAAAGGTCCCAAGGGGATGGAAAAATAAGAAGATCCCTACAGAAGATTTCTCTCTAGGAGATGAAGTGGTCTCTACATACTTTCCATCTATACCACCTCACCTCGCCACTATTCCATCTCAGCTGCCTCCAGTGTACACCATCAACAAAATCTTGTCCTTAGAGCATGTGGAACTTGTCAACAAGGCCAATGGAAACAGATTCACTGCAAGGTGGGAAGATTTTAAGCACTACCAACTACCTTGACAAGGACCAAATGTCAAGCTAATGACGCTAAAGAAGCGCTTCATGGGAGGCAACCCATGTTCTATACCCTCTCTCTTTAATCTCTAATAGTAGTAATAAAGCAAATTTCATGGATTTTTAAATTAATTTTGACAACCAATATAAGACTCCTTACATGCAGCATATAGTACATGATAAGTTTGGTGTTCAAGGCACACCAAGAGGGCTTGAACACACTTCATGATGAGAGATTATTTCCGAATCTTGTTGCACCATATGATCACAAACAAGTTTGGTGTACCAACGTTGCATGCATGGACAATTTAGTGGTTGATTGATTTACATTCATAAAAAGAATTTAGTATTTAAAAACAAAAGAAAAAGATTTTTTTTCTAGTAGCTAGTTCACACCTTAAGTCTTCCCACCAAAAATCTCAATTAACCGTTTGCATTCTTTTTTGTCTTGTATAGGAAATCAAAAAGGACATTGATGGTACTTGATAGGACAATCAAGGAAGGGAGATTCGGCCACTATACCAAGGAACTTATACACTTGTCTCCAAGGGGAGTATCTTGGAAAGTGTTGCCATGCAACATTGGGAGTTGGAGAAGCCTTGGAGACCAAACCAAAACCCTCATAAAAGGGGTGATCCTCGTGCTTATCCAATGACAAACCCCAACCGTCCGTCACTAAACCAACACTAGCAATCTACACCTTTCAAACACCCATCACTCTCTATATAAATGATCCTCATTTTGCACCCTCTCCGTGCACTTTGATAAACCACTATTTTATGGTTTATCTTATGCTCAATTGAGTGGTTTTTATTAACTCTTTACTCACTTATTCATACAATTCGCATGTTTTACATTTTCCTTCCTGATTTTGTGCTATGATTGAAAACATGCTTCTTTGATCTTTTATTTACTTATTATTAATCCTCTCTTATTACCATTAGATGCCTTGATATGTGTGTTAAGTGTTTTCAGATATTATAAGGCAGGAATGGCTTGGAGGATGGGAAGGAAGCATGCAAAAGTGGAAGGAATACAATAAGTTGGAGAAATTGCTAAGCTGTCCAGCCTGACCTCTTCGCACTCAAATGGCTATAACTTTAGCTACAGAGGTCCAAACGACGCGATTCTAGTTGCGTTGGAAAGCTAACTTCTGGGCTTCGATTTGATATATAATTTGCCATAGCTGCCCCGACGCCAGGCGATGCAAACGCGTGAGTCACGCTGATGCGTGACCTGGCAGGAACGCAACCCGCGCGGCCGCGTGAGCCATGCGGCTGCGTCACTTTTCCGTGATCTGTACGGACCAGAAAGCACTGGAAGTGACTTATGGGCTGTTTCTGACCCAGTTTTTGGCCCAGAGAACACAGATTAGAGGCTATAAAGTAGGGAAATGCATCCATTCATTATCAGGCACTCATAATTCACTTTTTACAATTTTAGATGTAGTTTTTAGAGAGAGAGGTTCTCTCCTCTCTCTTAGGATTAGGATTTAGGACTTCTCTTAGTTTTAGGAGTGACTCTCAATCCCAGGTTTAATGTTCCTTTCTATTTAATTTCATTTATATTTTTATTCATTTTGGTACTTTAATTGAAATTTATCTTTTGAATTTGGCTTATGACTTTCATGTTAGGATTTTCTTAATTAATGTTATTTGAGATATTTCAGTTTATGATTGTTTTATTTATGAATGCTTTTTCATTAATTTAGATAGTTTCCCTTTTGGCTTTGGTTGAATAATTGGTGACTCTAGAGTTATCAAACTCATTGTTGATTGAAAATTGGATTTCTTCATTTCATTAATTCATATTCCAATAACTCTAGCCTTTCCCAAAGAAGGACTAGGACTTGAGGAATCAGAATTAATTCATCCACTTAACTTACCTTCATAGTTGGAGGTTAACAAAGTGGGAGAAAAATCCAATTCTCATTACAATTGATAAGGATAACCAGGATAGGACTTCCAGTTCCCATACCTTGCCAAGAGTTTATTTTATAGTTATTTATTTATTTTTCTTATTATTTTTTGTGCAACATACTGCCCCCTTACTTCCAAAACCCCAATTTTACCTTTTTCATAGCCAATAATAAGAACATACCTCCCTGCAATTCCTTGAGAAGACGACCCGAGGTTTAAATGCTTCGGTTATCAATTTATTTAGGGGTTTGTTACTTGTGACAACCAAAACGTTTGTACGACGGGATTTCTGTTAGTTTAGAAACTATATCTACAACGCGACTATTTTTATAAATTCTTTACTAGCAAAAATCCTAACGTCACACTTCTTGTTCTCATTCATCTCCCTTTTCTTCTTTTGAACACACATATTTCATCCTCCACCAAAAGTTCCATACACACCCTCCTGATCACGTCTTGTGAACCGCAACCATACCAACTATCATGGCTTCGTCCAGCTCTAAAAAGAGAAGAGGGAAGGAGCCCATGGAGCAGCCTCCTTCCGATGCCGTGAGATTCAAGACTGCCTTTCATGAGCTTCAATATGAACGGATCAAAAATAAGAAAATCTTGCCAGAATTGACATTCCAGTTCAACGAGGATGAATGCCCTAAGATCAGGGAGAAGATTGCACAGAGGGGCTGGCAAAAGCTCACCAACCCAGAGACAAAGATAAATGCAAACCTCATCAAAGAGTTCTATGCAAATGTGGTCAGAGAAGACAGCATTAGGGCTCCTACTTTCAAAAGTTATGTAAGGGGAACAGAGGTGGACTTCAGCCCCAATGCTATAACAAGGACTCTTCAACTGAAATCACCATATTTTGATGAGCTTAGCTATCAAGTAAGAATAAGTAATGCTCCCGAAGAAGATGAACTTGAAGAAATTGTGAATGATATGTGTGTCATTGGGTCTGATTTGGAAAGATACTCAGACAAGAGACCGAGGTTCATTAGGAGAGGAGACCTTATCCCAGAAGCTAAGGGATGGTTTGAGCTAGTAAGGAGATCTATCCTTCCAGCCGCAAACAATTCTAAGGTCAATATTATTCGAGCCACCATGGTACATGGCATAGTAAAGGGTGGAAGCATCAATGTGCATGAAATTACAGCTGAAGGGATCCAAGATTCAGCCGAGAAGAATGATCCGGATGCTAGACTTTGGTACTCCAGCACCATCCTGAGACTATGCATGAAAGCCAAGGTGGTGTTCAAAGACAACAATCCACAATGGGTAAATCCTGGGAGGCTAGTCACGTTCCAACGTATAAACTATGTGACACCTGCTCAACAACAAAGAAGATCTCGGATAGGGAAAAGAACTGCACAAGAAGAGCCCCACCAAGAAGAACCTCACCAAGAAGAACCCCAACAAACAGGAAACTAGCAAGAAGGACAATTTGATCCAAAAAATATAAATCTGTTTCACATCAAGGAAGCCATTGAGTATGTGGAAAGTAGATATATGGAGGGACAAGAACAACAACTACATGTCCAAGCTCAAAGGATGGATCATCAAGAAAAACTACTCTCTAGTTGGATGGATAAACAAAGAGAGTGGCAGAAATAGCAAATGGAGTTGCAACAGGAGCATTACTCCCAGCTCACCCAAGCCATCAATCAAGTGTCCGAAAGGCAAGAAAGCCAGGACAAACACCTTCAAGAACTCAACCAACGCCAGATAGCTTAGATGAAAGTCTTCAACAAATTCAGTGTGCTCAATGAAGGAAGGTAATTGCATCGAGAAGAATTTAGCATAAACACTCAGGCCAAGTTAAACTATATGACTGGGCATATGCATAACTTGCACCCTGCCATCACAAGTTATGAGGCAGTCCGCAAGGACTTAACAGAGCAAGAAGAGGGGAAGGTGAAACAGCAAAAGGAAGCATTAAAGAAGAAGATGGAGGATGCTGGTTTCTGGAAAAAGCTGATAGGGAAGCGCAAAGGGAATGGGGACTCAAGCAATCAAGGAGGATCCCAAGACAAAGGAACATGAGCATTACAATAAGTGAAAGGTGGTGGAGTTCCTTCTTAGTTCTATCTCTTTCAAACTTTAAATAAGGAAAATCATGTATGAAATAGAACATGCTTCCATGAGTAGCTTAGGATTTTCAATTCTGCATTTAAGGTCTTCATTGTTTAGGTCCATGTTATTGAGCTTAATGTCCCTAGTGTTCGCTTTCATCTTCCTTACTTGTATGCTTGTCCTTTAAGTTAATCAAAAAGAAAATGTTATGATAAGAACAAGAGTTGCCCTCTTACAGAGCACTTAGCCAAAAAAAGAATTCAATAAATCTTGAGAAAACAAAAGAAGGAAGGATCAACAACTAGGAAGTCTCAAGGGATGTAAGTAAGCAAGTGTTCAAAGGCATGATAAAGGCCTAAAACCTGGTAAAGGAATGAACCTAAGTTGCTATGCATAAACCCCATAAACCAGGAATTTTACTTTTATATTGTTCATCTTGTTCTTTCATTCATTATTCCTATGTTCCAGTACTTGCTTAGGGACAAGCAAGCTTTAAGTTTGGTGTTGTGATGCCAGGACATCTAGGCCAGTTTCACTAACCTTTTCTTTACTATTTTAGGGTAGTTTCATGCATTTTCTTAGAGAATGAGGCAAGTTTTGGATGAAAATACACTCACACCTTGATTCAAGCAACTATTGTGAATTTTGCATGATTCCATGAGGATCTTGCAAGGATTGCATGACAAATTGATGATGCATAATCTCATAACTTTGACTAGAGCTTTGATGCACTTTATTTGCTTGATTTCAGGACAAAGGAAGCAAGAAAGAACCACGTTAGTAGCCACGTTAACATAGTTAAGGTCTTAACTATGTTAACGTGGAGGCAAAGAAAGCTCCAATGTTAGTGGTAAATGTGAACACCACTAACGCTCCAAAATATGGCAATGAGCCACGTTAAGAGTCACATTAACTTAGTTAACGTGAACTCTAACGTGGAAGAGAGGAACAATGCCAACATTAGTGACACTCACCTTTATCACTAACGTTGGATCAAACTAGCATTGCCCACGTTAGTGGTCACGTTAAGACCACTAACAAAAATTTAACGTGGAGCTAAGATTGATGAGCAAACGTTAGTGACACTTACCTTTGTCACTAACGTTGGAGATGGCATTCACTACCACGTTACTGGCCATGTTAACTTAGTTAACGTGAGCTCTAACGTGGAGAGTAGGGGCACTTGGAGCATTAGTGACAAAGGTGAGTTCCACTAACGCTCTCGAAGATGAGGCATACCCACGTTAAGAGCCACGTTAGTTACACTAACGTGAATTCTAACGTAGGGACAAGGGGCACAAGGCAACGTTATTGGGAAAGGTGAGTCCCAATAATGCTTGCGAAGGTTCATAAGGCAACGTTAGTGGTCACGTTAGTGCCACTAACGTTGGAGTTAACGTGGGTTATATGGGGTTGGAACGTTAGTGAAAAAGGTGATTGCCACTAACGTTCTCGAACCCACAATGTCACTTAAGGTTAACTTCACTAACGCCCATGCCTAATTCATACTTTTCTGCAAGCTGAGCCCACTACAGATTGTAACTGCTTCAACTCAAGATCTAAGGCCCACATCTAAGACTTGAAGAATTCACTAGAAGATCAAGAGAAATAGTATATATAGGAGTAGTTTTGAACTATAGAGAAGCTTGGTACTTTTGGAGAACTACCCTCTGTATATTTACTTTTCTGCACTTTTAGCTAAGGATGTATTCTTTTCTGCCATTTTCCATTTCTAGAGCTATGAACAACTAAACCCCTTTCATTGGGTTAGGGAGCTCTATTGTAATTTGATGGATCAATTATAGTTTTCATTCTCTTCTTCTTTCTTCTCTTTTGATTTACTTGAAAGCTTTCGATCTTCATCCAATTGGTTAGTTGTCTTGGAAAAGAAACTCTCTATAATTGGATCTCCTCTGAGCCTTGGAAAAGGGATGAGGAGATCATGCTAGAAATGCTTTCTCATGTTGGACCAAATTGGGGTCTGGGCGGATATAGTGACATGTAATCCTCCCAACACTTTGATTTGGAAATATATGTGGTATAATCAGTGACCACACTTCATCTCTTCCCATGAGTAATTAAATCAAGGAATTGGGCAATTGTTCAAGCTTAGAGAGATTGGTTTGCCAAGGAATTGGAACCCAATCACTTAAGATTGCCAAGGAGATCAATAGATGCTTTGATTGAGGAAGAGATGAAAATGAATTTGATCCGGAGAATACAACATCTCCTGAGCCCAATGAATTCCCCATTTCTGATCTTACCCATTCTCTTTACTTTCTGCCATTTATTTACATGCTCATTTTCCCAAATCCCCATCTAAGATTCTGCACTTTATTTTCTGCTATTTACTTTCTCGCCATTTAATTTTTTGCAATTCTCAAACTACATTCTGTTTAGCTCAACTAGCATACTCATTCAACTAAAGTTGCTTGACCAATCAATCCCTGTGGGATTCGACCTCACTCTATTGTGAGTTTTTACTTGACGATAATTCGGTATACTTGCCGAAGGAAAATTTGTTGAGAGACAAGTTTTCATGCATCACTTGCCTATACTTTAATCTTTGCTTATTCATTGCATGCATCTTAGGCTATTTAATTGAGGAACGCACACTTACTGTTTGATTGTGTGGTTGCCATTTTCAACGGTCAATGTGTGTGTTCTAACCGCATGCACATTTAGAATACACATATTGTCTCTTATCATACCATACTCATATGAACTCGTCCTCAATTCCTGTTTATTTATTTTATACAGTAGCCTAAGCCCTAGTGCCCACCAGCTGTAGGTGGAGCCTTTTAGTTCCTCACCTCCCGGATTGTATGCATGCAAAGAGGACCATGCAAGGATTAAATATGGGAGAGGATCCGTAATTTTAGGGCGTAAATTTCTCTTTCTAAATACTTTGCACTATTTTATAGTTTTTAGTGATTATGTCTTTTGTGAATATTTGTTGTTATTTTATTACATTACACTTTGCTTAGTTTGCTTTTATATATATATATATACATATATATATATATATATATATATATATATATATATGTTTTGGCTTGCTTCTAGTTTCTTGTAGTAAATATTTGCATGTTGCCTAGTATAGGAAATAAGTTTGGTAAAAACAACAAAGGAATTTTCAATAAATCTCTTTTAGGGCGTTCTATTGATTAGATTTGAAAACGTTTATTTCAAACTTGCTTGAACTATTTTTGTGGAACATAGCAAAGAGCTAGAATAAGACATCAAGAAAGATTTGAGCTTCAATTGTGTGGTTACATATTTTCAACCACAATGTTTGTTCTTGTGTGCTATGCTCCTTAATGATTGTGATGTTAGATTTTCTTGATTCTTTATGTCCAATACTTGATGTTTTGGATACATTTAGCATGATTGAGACCATCTTTGAAATAAAAACTCACTGACCCATATGGCCATACCCTTATATCTACCTTTGTAACCCACTTTTGAGCTTTTTTATTCCCCTTTTTGTTCTAATTTTAAGCACATCATTCTCCCTAAGCAAAAAACCATTAATGTCCATGAATTTTATGTTTGATTAGCTTAAGTTAAGGAGTATGTGTTATTCAAGCGTGGGGGAGGATTTGTAGAGAAACATTGGTAGTGAGGAAAAAGTTTACTTTGCTTATTCATTGAAAGATTTTGGAAAAATGGGTAAACACTCATGCATTCATAAATTAAAACATATGCATCTCTTTTTGGTGATAAAAAAAAATTTGGTGTACCTAAAAAAAGGATAGAAATGATAATAATAATGCTAAATAGAGGATGCATATATGTGTGTGTGAATTAGAAAGAAGATGCATGAGTGAATGTGAAAAAAAAAGATGAATGAGAAGTTAGGTTGTTTTCTTTTGTGTACATAGGTTGATATAGAATTAGGTGAGATACTTGAGCTAATAAAAGATCCAATCTGCTAGTCCACTTAACCACATTAATCCTATCCTTGCCCTAACCCCATTACAATCCTCTAAAGACTTCATGATACTTGCATTCGTGCATCAAGTATTTGTTGATTGTTAGATAACTAGCAAATCCTAGAAATCATAATTAATGGAAAATGGAGTGATTAAGCCCTAAACACTGAGCGATTAGAGTGTATACACATCTGGTGAGGGGTTCGATTGCTCAATTCTATGTTTTCACCTCTTATGTTTTGTTTTCTTGCAAGTTGGCTTAGTAATTTTAAGAATTTCGAATCAACACTTTAGGTCTTGACCATATTGCACTATTTCTTTGCTTTAGCCCTAAAGAACTATTTTGGATGGATTGGAATTTAATTGTTTGTTTTTTCCAAACTCAATAGGAAACCATGATATAGATACAAGTAGATAGCAATTAGCATAGTTGCATGCATATCGGTAGTTGCATTAAATAAGTTTCTTACCCTTTTACCCTTCTCTTTTGATTGTGGAGAAATTGATGAATCCATATTTGATGGTAAATTTTGGATTAAATTGAATGAATTTTATCATATAAACCCATATTTATTCACTTAAATAGCATACTTTGTGTTTTCTCTCTAAATTGTGTCTAATTGTGAAAACATGCTCTTTTGTGCTTAATTTAATCAATTTTATTCCACTTTCATTCCATTTGATGCATTGATTGTTTATAGTTTTAAGTATTTTTGCGATTTTGCCATGTTATATGGTTATGCACGTCAAGTGTTTGCAGAAATGTCAACTTTGAATATGGAGTAAATTTCCACTCATTGACTTGGAAAAATGAATATATAAGATACTAGGGTCAAAATGTCTGACATTTAGCGTTAATTCTTGAATTGTTAGTTGTTCTTGTTTCCATTAACGCTAGCTTCTTATGAAGGTGATTAATAAGTTTGCTTGGATTTGTGGATTACGAACAACTATGCTCACTTGACTTACTCTTCGATGTTAAGGGTTGACTAGGTGAGATTAATCCATTATAATTATCATAGTTGTAGTTATGGCAAGGAAGGGATTCCCTAACTCAACCCAAGCCAAGGTTCTATTTATGTTTTGAACCACAATTCAATCATTTTAAGCTTTACTTGTTATTTCTACATTGATAGTTCTTTAATTCATTCATTAGTTCATTAATTGCAATTTTGCTTGTTTTTAATTCATTTAATTATTTGCTTCATTATTGAAACCCTCAATTTCACAACCAAACTTATAAACTTGTGGTCACTAGTTCCTTGGAAATACGACCCAGGACTTCAAACTCCCAATCATTTTGTTTTGATTGTGATGAACCTTTAAATTAAACTTTGATTGAGGGTTACTTGTCGGTTTAAACTATGCTTGCAACGAGATTCTATTTTGTGAGATTCTAGACTGGTAGTTGATGAGCGGATAATTTATACGCTTTTTGGCATTGTTTTTAGGTAGTTTTTAGTAAGTTCAAGCTACTTTTAGGGATGTTTTCATTAGTTTTTATGTTAAATTCACATTTCTGGACTTTACTATGAGTTTGTGTATTTTTCTGTGATTTCAGGTAATTTCTGGCTGAAATTGAGGGACTTGAGCAAAACTCTGAAAAAGGCTGACAAAAAGGACTGCTGATGCTGTTGGAATCTGACCTCCCTGCACTCAAAATGGATTTTCTGGAGCTACAGAACTCCAAATGGCGCGTTTTCAACGGCGTTGGAAAGTAGACATCCAGAGCTTTCCAGCAATATATAATAGTTCATACTTTATTCGGAAATTGATGACGTAACTTGGCATTGAACGCCAAGTATATGCTGCTGTCTGGAGTTAAACGCCAGAAAAACGTCATGATCCGGAGTTGAACGCCCAAAACACGTCATAACTCGGAGTTCAACTCCAAGAGAAGCCTCAGCTCCTGGATTGATCAAGCTCAGCCCAAGCATACACCAAGTGGGCCCCGAAAGTGGATTTATGCATCAATTACTTACTCATGTAAACCCTAGGAGCTAGTTTATTATAAATAGAACATTTAACTATTGTATTAGACATCTTTTGACAGTTTAATCTCTTGACTGTTTAGCCTTTGATTATTCGGTCTCTTGATCACTCAGGGTGCTGGCCATTCGGCCATGCTTGAACCTTTTACTTATGTATTTTCAACGGTGGAGTTTTTGCACACCATAGATTAAGGGTGTGGAGCTCTGCTGTACCTCAAGTTTCAATACAATTACTATTACTTTTCATTCAACTCTCTCTTATTCTTTTTCCAAGATATTCATTCGCACCCAAGAACATGATGAATGTGATGATTATGTGACGCTCATCATCATTCTCACCTATGAACGCGCATGATTGACAACCACCTCCGTTCTACATGCAACCGAGCTTGAATGTGTATCTCTTAGATTCCCCAACAGAATCTTCGTGGTATAAGCTAGATAGATGGCGGCATTCATGAGGATCCGAAAAGTCTCACCTTGTCTGTGGTATTCCGAGTAGGATCCTGGGAATCCGGAAAGTCTAATCTTGTCTGTGGTATTCCGAGTAGATCCGTAATGACTGACTGTGACGTGCTTCAGACTCGCAAGTGCTGGGCGTTAGTGACAGACGCAAAAGAATTAAGGGATTCTATTCCAGTAGGAGCGGGAACCAACCAGTGATTAGCCGTGCTGTGACAGAGCGCGTGAGCGTAGTTTTCACTGCGAGGATGGGATGTAGCCTTCGGCCAGTGTGATGCCTCCAGACGATTAGCCATGCGAGTGACAGCGCAGAGGACCATTTTCCAGAGAGGATACAAATCCATCGTCGAACGGTGAACCCCTATACACAGCTTGCCATGGAAAGGAGTAAGAAGGATTGAGTTGAAGCAATAGGAAAGTAGGCGTTCTTGAGCCATACAGTATCTCCATTCGCTTATCTAAAATTCCCACCAATGACTCTGCATAAGTATCCCTTTTATTATTTCTATTTTATTATTAATTTTCGAAACCATAAACCAATTTAATCTGCCTAACTGAGATTTACAAGGTGACCATAGCTTGCTTCATACCAACAATCTCTGTGGGATCGACCCTTACTCGCGTAAGGTTTTTACTTGGACACCCAGTACACTTGCTGGTTAGTGAACGGAGTTGTGAATTCAATAGAGCCAATTATTAATTTCATACAAGTACAAAGACAATAGATCACAATTTCGTCCACCAAGTTTTTGGCGCCGTTGCCGGGGATTGTTCGAGTATGGACAACTGACGGTTCATCTTGTTGCTCAGATTAGGTAATTTTCTTTTCAAAAAATCTTTTTCAAAATTTTCTTTTATTTTTCGTTTTTCTAAACTTTATTTTCGAAAAAAATTAATAAAAATTCAAAAAAATTCATAAAATCATAAAAATAAAAAAAATTATTTTGTGTTTCTTGTTTGAGTCTTGAGTCAATTTTAAGTTGGTGTCAATTGCATGCTTTAAAAATTTTTCTTGCATTTTTTTCGAAAATCCCATGCATTCATGGTGTTCAAAAATATGTTCTTGATGTTCATCTTGATCTTCAAAGTGTTCTTGGTGTTCATCTTGACATTCATAGTGTTCTTGCATGCATCATGTGTTTTGATCCAAAATTTTCATGTTTTGGGTCATTTTTATGTTTTTCTCTCTCATCATTAAAATTCAAAAAATCAAAAAAATATCTTTTCCTTATTTCCCTCCAAAAGTTCGAAATTTTGGGATTGACTTGGTCAAAAATTTTCAAAATTAGTTGTTTCTTACAAGTCAAAGTCATAATTTCAATTTTAAAAATCTTATCTTTTCAAAATCTTTTTCAAAAATCATATCTTTTTCATTTTTTTCTTATTTTCGAAATTTTTAAAAATTATTATTTCAAAAATCTTTTTCTTATCTTTTATATCTAATTTTCGAAAATTAGCTAACAATTAATGTGATTGATTCAAAAAAATTTGAAGTTTGTTACTTTCTTGATAAGAAAGGTTCAATCTTTAAATTCTAGAATCTTATCTTGTAATTTCTTGTTAGTTAAGTCATTTTAAAAATTAAATCTTTTTCAAAATATCTTTTTTCAAAATTTTATCTTATCTTTTTATCTTATCCTTTTTAAAATTTTATATTTTTCAAAATTTGATTTCAAAATATCTTATCTAACTCCTTTTCTTCTTATCTTTTTAAAATTTAATTTCAATATCTTTTTCAATCAACTAACTAACTTTTTGTTTGTTTCTTATCTTTTTCAAAACCACCTAACTATTTTTCCCTCTCTAATTTTCGAAAATATCTCACCCCTTTTTCAAAAATTCTTTTTAATTAACTAATTGTTTCATGTTTTAATTTTAATTACATTTTATCTCTAATTTTCGAAAATTACTAACCCCTTTTTCAAAATTAATTTCGAAATCTCCCTTCTCTTTTCTTCTTCTATTTAATTATTTATTTACTAACACTTCTCTTCACCTCTCTCCATCTAATTATCCGAAGCCCCTCTTCTACATTCTTCTCCCCTTTCTTTTTCTACTAACATAAAGGAATCTCTATACTGTGACATAGAGGATTCCTCTTTCTTTTCTTGTTCTCTTCTCTTTCATATGAGCAGGAACAGGGACAAAGGCACTCTTGTTGAAATTGATCCAGAACCTGAAAGGACTTTGAAGAGAAAATTAAGAGAAGCTAAATTACAACAATCCAGAAACAACCTTTCAGAAATTTTTGAACAAGAGAAGGAGATGGCAGCCGAAAATAATAATAATGCAAGGAGAATGCTTGGTGACTTCACAAAGCCAACGTCCAAGTTTGATGGAAGAAGCATCTCCATTCCTGCCATTGGAGCCAATAATTTTGAGCTTAAGCCTCAACTAGTTGCTTTAATGCAACAAAACTGCAAGTTTTATGGACTTCCATCTGAAGATCCTTATCAGTTTTTAACTGAGTTCTTGCAGATCTGTGAGACTGTAAAGACGAATGGAGTTGATCCTGAAGTCTACAGACTCATGCTTTTCCCTTTTGCTGTAAGAGACAGAGCTAGAATATGGTTGGATTCACAACCTAAGGATAGCCTGGACTCCTGGGATAAGCTGGTCACTGCCTTCTTGGATAAATTCTTTCCTCCTCAAAAGCTGAGCAAGCTGAGAGTGGATGTTCAAACCTTCAAACAAAAAGATGGTGAATCCCTCTATGAAGCTTGGGAAAGATACAAGCAGCTGACCAAAAGATGTCCATCTGACATGTTTTCAGAATGGACCATATTAGATATATTCTATTATGGTCTCTCTGAATTTTCGAAAATGTCATTGGACCATTCTGCAGGTGGATCTATTCACCTGAAGAAAATGCCTGAAGAGGCTCAAGAACTCATTGACATGGTTGCAAATAACCAGTTCATGTACACTTCTGAGAGGAATTCCGTGAACAATGGGATACCTCAGAAGAAAGGAGTTCTTGAAATTGATACTCTGAATGCCATATTGGCTCAGAACAAAATGTTGACTCAACAGGTCAACATAATCTCTCAAAATCTGAATGGATGGCAACATGCATCCAATAGTACTAGAGAGGCAGCTTCTGAAGAAGCTTATGATTCTGAGAACCCTGCCATGGCAGAGGTTAATTACATGGGTGAACCTTATGGAAACACTTATAACCCATCATGGAGAAATCATCCAAATTTCTCATGGAAGGATCAACAGAAGCCTCAACAAGGCTTTAACAATGGTGGACGCAACAGGCTGAACAATAACAAGCCATATCCATCATCTTCTCAGCAACAGACAAAGAATTCTGAACAAAACACCTCTAATTTAGCCAATGTAGTCTCTGATCTGTCAAAAGCCACTTTCAGTTTCATGAGTGAAACAAGATCCTCCATTAGAAATTTGGAGGCACAAGTGGGCCAGCTGAGTAAGAAAGTCATTGAAAATCCTCCTAGTATTCTCCCAAGCAATACAGAAGAGAATCCAAAAGGAGAGTGCAAAGCCATTGACATAGTCAATATGGCCGAATGCACAAGGGAGGAGGAGGACGAAAATCCTAGAGAGAAAGACCTCCTGGGACGTGCCTCAAGCAAGAAGGAGTTTCCTATTAAGGATCCAAAGGAATCTGAGGCTCATACAGAGACCATAGAGATTCCATTGAATCTCCTTCTGCCATTCATGAGCTCTGAAGACTATTCATCCTCTGAAGAGGATGAAGATGTAACTGGAGAGCAAGTTGCTCAATACTTAGGAGCTATCATGAAGCTGAATGCCAAGTTGTTTGGTAATGAGACTTGGGAAAGTGAACCTCCCTTGCTCATTAATGAACTGGATACTTGGATTCAGAAAATTCAACCTCAAAAGAAACAAGATCCTAGCAAATTCTTAATACCCTGTACCATAGGCACCATGATCTTTGAAAAAGCTCTGTGTGATCTGGGGTCAGGGATAAATCTTATGCCACTCTCTGTAATGGAGAAGCTGGGGATCATTGAGGTACAACCTGCCTTGTTCTCATTACAACTGGCAGACAAGTCATTGAGACAAGCCTATGGAATAGTAGAGGACGTGTTAGTAAAGGTTGAAGGCCTTTACATCCCTGCTGATTTCATAATCTTAGACACTAGGAAGGAAGAGGATGATTGCATCATCCTTGGAAGACCTTTTCTAGCCACAGCAGGAGCTGTGATAGATGTCAACAGAGGTGAATTAGTCCTTCAATTGAATGGGGACTACCTTGTGTTTAAGGCACATGGCCATCCCTCTGTGACAAAAGAGAGTAAGCATGAAGAGCTTCTCTCAGTTCAGAGTCAAGAAGAGCCCCCACGGTCAAACTCTAAGTTTGGTGTTGGGAGGCCACAACCAAACTCTAAGTTTGGTGTTAAGACCCCATATCCAAACTCTAAGTTTGGTGTTGGCAACTATACAACATTGACCTGATCACCTTGTGGCTCCATGAGAGCCACTGTCAAGCTATTGACATTAAAGAAGCGCTTGTTGGGAGGCAACCCAATTTTATTTATCTAATTTTATTTTATTCTATTTTATTGTTATTTTGTGTTTTATTAGGTACATGATCATGAGGAGTCACGAAAAAATCATAAAAATTAAAAACAGAATCAAAAACAGCAGAAGAAAAAAATTCACACCCTGGAGGACGCACAGGCTGGCGTTCAACGCCAGTAAGGTGCATCTGGCTGGCGTTCAACGCCAGAACAGAGCATCATTCTGGCGCTGAATGCCAGAAACAAGCAACATTCTGGCGCTGAACGCCAGGAATGTGCCCAGAGAAGAAAAACTGGCGCTGAACGCCAGTAACAAGCATGAAACTGGCGTTCAACGCCAGAAACATGCTTTACATGGGCGTTGAACGCCCAGAATGTGTACCAATGGGCGTTTAAACGCCAGAATGATGCACGAAGGCATTTTACATGCCTATTTGGTGCAGGGATGGAATTCCTGGACACCTCACCTGTGGACCCACAGGATCACCTCAGGATCTGTGGACCCCCAGGATCCCCACCTAACATATTCCCACTTTACCTCCTAATCCTATTTTTGATTTCTCCCTTCACCATTCACATCCATCCACTCTTCCCCATAAACCCCACCTACCTTCAAAATTCAAAACCAATTTCCACCCATTCCCACCCTAATGGCCGAATACACACTTCCCTCTCTCCCTATAATACCCTTCCATTCTCCTTCATTTTCACACAACACAACCCCTTCTTCTTCACCTAGGCCGAACCTACCTCTCTCCCTCTCTACCATATTCTCTTCTTCTTCTTCTTCCCTTCTTTCTTCTCTTACTCGAGGGCGAGCAATATTTTAAGTTTGGTGTGGTAAAAGCATAAGCTTTGTTTTTTCCATTACCATCAATGGCACCTAAGGGTATCCTCTAGAAAAGGAAAAGGGAAACAAAAGCTTCCACCTCCGAGTCATAGGAGATAGAAAGATTCATCTCCAAGAGCCATCAAGACCACTTCTATGATGTTGTGGCAAAGAAGAAGGTGATCCCTGAGGTCCCTTTCAAGCTCAGAAAAAATGAGTATCCGGAGATCCGACATGAAGTCCGAAGAAGAGGTTGGGAAGTCCTAACCAACCCCATGCAACAAGTCAGAATCTTAATGGTTCAAGAGTTCTATGCCAATGCATGGATCACTAGGAACCATGATCAAGGTATGAACCCAAGTCCAAAGAATTATCTCACAATGGTTCGGGGGAAATACTTGGATTTTAGTCCGGAAAATGTGAGGTTGGCGTTTTACTTGCCTATGATGCAAGGAGATGAACGCCCCTACACTAGAAGGGTCAACTTTGATCAAAGGTTGGACCAAGTCCTTATGGACATTTGTGTGGAAGGAGCTCAATGGAAGAGAGACTCCAAAGGCAAGCCAGTCCAACTAAGAAGACTGGACCTCAAGCCTATAGCTAGAGGATGGTTAGAGTTCATTCAACGCTCCATCATTCCTACTAGCAACCGATCTGAAGTTACTGTGGATCGGGCCATCATGATTCATGGCATCATGATTGGAGAGGATGTAGAAGTTCATGAGGTCATCTCCAATGAAATCTACAAAATAGCCGACAAGCCTTCACCCATGGCACGGCTAGCTTTTCCTCACCTTATTTGCCATCTATGTTACTCAGCTGGAGTTATCATAGAAGGAGACATCCTCATTGAAGAGGATAAGCCCATCACCAAGAAGAGAATGGAGCAAGCAAGAGAGACCCCTCATAGTTCTCAAGAGATGCATGAGGAAGCTCATCATCAAGAAATCCCTGAGATGCCTCAAGGGATGCACTTTCCTCCAAACAACTATTGGGAACAACTCAACACTTCCTTAGAAGGTTTGAGCCACAATGTTAAACAACTAAGGGTGGAACATCATGAGCACTCCATCATTCTCCAAGAAATAAGAGAAGATCAAAGAGCAATGAGGGAGGAGCAACAAAGGCAGGGAAGGGACATAGAAGAGCTTAAGGACATTGTTGGTCCTTCAAGAAGAAGACGCCACTAAAGGTGGATTCATTCCTTGTTCTTTATTTCTTTCTGTTTTCGGTTTTTAATCTTGTGTTTATCTATGTTTTGTGTCTTTACTTCATGATCATTAGTATGTAACCATGCCTTAAAGCTATGAATAAATTCCATTAATCCTTCACCTCTCTTAAATAAAAAATGTTTTAATTCAAAAGAACAAGAACTACATGAATTTCTAATTTATCCTTGAATTTAATTTAATTATATTGATGTGGTGACAATACTTCTTGCTTTCTGAATGAATGCTTAAACAGTGCATATGTCTTTTGATCTTGTTGTTTATGAATGTTAAAATTGTTGGCTCTTGAAAGAATGATGAACAAAGAGAAATGTTATTGATGATCTGAAAAATCATGAAATTGATTCTTGAAGCAAGAAAAAGCAGTGAAAAGTAAAAAAGTGGCGAAAAAAAAAACAAAATAGAAAAAAAAAGAGAAGGAGCAGTAGAAAAAGCCAATAGCCCTTAAAACCAAAAGGCAAGGGTAAAAAGGATCCAAGGCTTTGAGCATCAATGGATAGGAGGGCCCAAGGAAATAAAATCCAGGCCTAAGCGGCTAAATCAAGCTGTCCCTAACCATATGCTTGTGTCATGAAGGTCCAAGTGAAAAGCTTGAGACTGAGTGGTTAAAGTCGTGATCCAAAACAAAAGAGTGTGCTTAAGAGCTTTGGACACCTCTAACTAGGGACTTTAGCAAAGCTAAGTCACAATCTGAAAAGGTTCACCCAGTTATGTGTCTGTGGCATTTATGTATCCGGTGGTAATACTGGAAAACAAAGTGCTTAGGGCCACGGCCAAGACTCATAAGTAGCTGTGTTCAAGAATCAACATGCTTAAACTAGGAAAGTCAATAACACTATCCAAAATTCTAAGTTCCTAAAGAAGCCAATCATTCAGAACTTCAAAGGAAAAAGTGAGATGCCAAAACTGTTCAGAAGCAAAAAGCTACAAGTCCCGCTCATCTAATTATAATTAATATTCATTGATATTTTGGAATTTATAGTATATTTTCTTCTTTTTATCCTATTTGATTTTCAGTTGCTTGGGGACAAGCAACAATTTGAGTTTGGTGTTGTGATGAGCGGATAATTTATACGCTTTTTGGCATTGTTTTTAGGTAGTTTTTAGTAAGCTCAAGCTACTTTTAGGGATGTTTTCATTAGTTTTTATGTTAAATTCACATTTTTGGACTTTACTATGAGTTTGTGTGTTTTTCTGTGATTTCAGGTAATTTCTGGCTGAAATTGAGGGACTTGAGCAAAACTCTGAAAAAGGCTGACAAAAAGGACTGCTGATGCTGTTGGAATCTGACCTCCCTGCAATGGATTTTCTGGAGCTATAGAACTCCAAATGGCGCGCTCTCAATGGCGTTGGAAAGTAGACATCCAGAGCTTTCCAGCAATATATAATAGTCCATACTTTATTCGGAAATTGACGACGTAACTTGGCGTTGAACACCAAGTACATGCTGCTGTCTGGAGTTAAACGCCAGAAAAACGTCATGATCCGGAGTTGAACGCCCAAAACACGTCATAACTCGGAGTTCAACTCCAAGAGAAGCCTCAGCTCGTGGATTGATCAAGCTCAGCCCAAGCATACACTAAGTGGGCCCCGGAAGTGGATTTATGCATCAATTACTTACTCATGTAAACCCTATGAGCTAGTTTATTATAAATAGAACATTTAACTATTGTATTAGACATCTTTTGACAGTTTAATCTCTTGACTGTTTAGCCTTTGATTATTCGGTCTCTTGATCACTCAGGGGGCTGGCCATTCGGCCATGCCTGAACCTTTTACTTATGTATTTTCAACGGTGGAGTTTCTGCACACCATAGATTAAGGGTGTGGAGCTCTGCTGTACCTCAAGTTTCAATACAATTACTATTACTTTTCATTCAACTCTCTCTTATTCTTATTCCAAGATATTCATTCGCACCCAAGAACATGATGAATGTGATGATTATGTGACGCTCATCATCATCCTCACCTATGAACGTGCGTGATTGACAACTACCTCCGTTCTACATGCAACCGAGCTTGAATGTGTATCTCTTAGATTCCCCAACAGAATCTTCGTGGTATAAGCTAGATAGATGGCGGCATTCATGAGGATCCGGAAAGTCTCACCTTGTCTGTGGTATTCCGAGTAGGATCCTGGGAATCCGGAAAGTCTAACCTTGTCTGTGGTATTCCGAGTAGGATTCCGGTAATGAATGACTGTGACGTGCTTCAGACTCGCAAGTGCTGGGCGTTAGTGACAGACGCAAAAGAATCAAGGGATTCTATTCCAGTAGGAGCAGGAACCAACCAGTGATTAGCCGTGCTGTGACAAAGCGCGTGAGCGTACTTTTCACTGCGAGGATGGGATGTAGCCTTCGGCCAGTGTGATGCCTCCAGACGATTAGCCATGTGAATGACAGCGCAGAGGACCATTTTCCAGAGAGGATACAAAGTAGCCATCGTCGAACGGTGAACCCCTATACACAGCTTGCCATGGAAAGGAGTAAGAAGGATTGAGTTGAAGCAATAGGAAAGTAGGCGTTCTTGAGCCATACAGTATCTCCATTCGCTTATCTGAAATTCCCACCAATGACTCTGCATAAGTATCCCTTTTATTATTTCTATTTTATTATTAATTTTCGAAACCATAAACCAATTTAATCTGCCTAACTGAGATTTACAAGGTGACCATAGCTTGCTTCATACCAACAATCTCTGTGGGATCGACCCTTACTCGCGTAAGGTTTATTACTTGGACGACCCAGTACACTTGCTGGTTAGTTGAACGGAGTTGTGAATTCAAATAGAGCCAATTATTAAATTTCATACAAGTACAAAGACAATAGATCACAATTTCGTCCACCAGTAGTAACTCTCTCATCACGTCTCTCTGACATGCCTCTACACCATAGTTATCAGAACCGACTCGACACAGCCGGTTCGACTGAAAACCCAGTCACCCGGTCACCTGGTCGGGCCGAGCCACTAGTTGAACTGGATGTGCAATGGACCCGGTCGAACCCGGTTTGATCCGATGGGTTTTCAAGAAACCCAATGACCCGGCGGTTAATTTGACCCAGCCCGATTTTTTTTATCCTAAAATGGTGTCGTTCAGAACACACCCCCTCTTCTCTTTTCCCTTTCAATGAAACCTAATGCCCAAATCCAAAATCTGAGACTCTGAATGTGAGTGGGAGTGTGGAATGGTGGAATCCCCCTCACCCAGCCAAGCTCTAGCCTCGTCTTTGTGGTTTGTGCTCTCTCCGTCTCACTCGCTGGCTCATAGTCTCACCTTGACCTCGTCGCTCTCAACCTCCCATGGCCTCACTTCGTCGCTCTCTCAGTCTCTCATCTTGTCCCCTCACCTCGGTTACCGTCGCCATCCGGTGCCCCTGTGTTCGGTTCGTCGGCAGCAGAAGCAGACGGAACCAGTCAAGCAACCGTTGCTTTGTCGGGTGGAGGTGGTCGTCATCTTGTGTTGCGGCAGTCGCGGTGTTGGAACCCGTCAATCAGGTGAGCTCCCTTCAAGTTTTACTAGAATCGATGTTGAATCTGGTGGTTATTACTATTGTATTTGGTTTTAGAGTTGTTGAACTGGAGAGAATCAGAAACTTAGAATTGTTATTGAGTCTGGTTAATGTTGCTGTTATATTTGGTTTGAGTTGTTGAAATTGAAAAAATTTGAGTTAGAAACTTAGAATTATTATTGAATCTAGTTAATGTTGCTGTTGTATTTGGTTTTAGAGCTGTTGAATTTGAGAAAATTTGAGTTAGAAACTTAGAATTGTCATTGAATCTGGTTAATGTTGCTGTTGTATTTGGTTTTAGAGTTGGTAAAACTTGAGAAAATTTGAGTTAGAAACTTAGAATTGTTATTGAATCTGGTTAATGTTGCTGTTGTATTTGGTTTTAGAGTTGTTGAATTTGAGAAAATTTGAGTTAGAAACTTAGAATTGTTATTGAATCTGGTTAATGTTGCTGTTGTATTTGGTTTTAGAGTGGGTGAACTTGAGAAAATTTGAGTTAGAAACTTAGAATTGTTATTGAATATGGTTAATGTTGCTGTTGTATTTTGAGAAAATTTGAATACTTGCTGGATAACAGAATTGCTTGTTGGATAATGGTTTAGTTGAATACTTGAATTTTGTTGCTGGATGATAATGTTTGAAACTTTGAATTGAATACTTTGGTGGTTGTTGTTGTGTTGCTTAAAAATTCATTTAGGTAAATTTTTGGTTGCTGAAAATATTTTATTTCTTTTGCTAGAATTTTAAAAATGTCTTCATCTTAAACACCATCAGAAACGCCACCATCTCAAGAACAAGTGGTGGACGAAATTGTGATCCTCTTTGTATTTGCATGAGATTTATTTAATGGCTATTGGCTATGTGTGGACACAACTCCGTTCAACTTAACCAGCAAGTGTACTGGGTCATCCAAGTAATACCTTACGTGAGTGAGGGTCGATCCCACAGAGATTGTTGGTATGAAGCAAGCTATGGTCACCTTGTAAATCTCAGTTAGGCAGATTAAATTGGTTTATGGTTTCGAAAATTAATAATAAAAAGAAAATAAAAAGGGATAGAAATACTTATGTCAATCAATAGTGGGAATTTCAGATAGGTGTATGGAGATGCTGTATTCCTCTTGAAACTCTACTTCACTACTCACTCTTCCTTCAATCCTTCTTACTCCTTTCCATGGCAAGCTGTATGTAGGGCATCACTATCATCAATGGCTACTTTTAATCCTCTCGGGAAAATGGTCCTATGCGCTGTCACTGCACGGCTAATCGTCTGGAGGCATCACCCTTGGTTGATAGCTACATCCCATCCTCTCAGTGAAAATGGTCCAAATGCTCTGTCACAGCACGGCTAATCATCTGTCGGTTCTCAATCAGGTTGGAATAGAATCCATTGATTCTTTTGCGTTTGTCATCACGCCCAGCCTTCAGGAGTTTGAAGCTCGTCACAGTCATTCAATACCGGAATCCTACTCGGAATACCACAGACAAGGTTAGACTTTCCGGATTCCCAGGATCCTACTCGGAATACCACAGACAAGGTTAGACTTTCCGGATCCTCATGAATGCCGCCATCTATCTAGCTTATACCACGAAGATTCTGTTGGGGAATCTAAGAGATATGCGCCCGGCCTAAAGTAGAACGGAAGTGGTTGTCAATCACGCGCGTTCATTAGTGAGAATGATGATGAGTGTCACGGATCATCATATTCATCAAAGTGTTGTGCAACGTATATCTTGGAATAAGAATAAAAGAGAATTGAATAAAAAGTAATAGTAATTGTATTGAAACTTGAGGTACAGCAGAGCTCCACACCCTTAATCTATGGTGTGTAGAAACTCCACCGTTGAAAATACATAAGTAAAAGGTTCAGGCATGGCCGAATGGCCAGCCCCCTGAGTGATCAAGAGACCGAATAATCAAAGGCTAAACAGTCAAGAGATTAAACTGTCAAAAGATGTCTAATACAATAGTTAAATGTTCTATTTATAATAAACTAGCTCCTAGGGTTTACATGAGTAAGTATTTGATGCATAAATCCACTTCTGGGGCCCAATTGGTGTATGCTTGGGCTGAGCTTGATCAATCCACGAGCTGAGGCTTTTCTTGGAGTTGAACTTCAAGTTATGACGTGTTTTGGGCGTTCAACTCCGGATCATGACGTTTTTCTGGCGTTTAACTCTAGATAGCAGCATGTACTTGGCGTTCAACGCCAAGTTACGTCGTCAATTTCCGAATAAAGTATGGACTATTATATATTGTTGGAAAGCTCTGGATGTCTACTTTCCAACGCCGTTGAGAGCGCGCCATTTGGAGTTCTGTAGCTCTAGAAAATTCATTTCGAGTACAGGAAGGTCAGATTCCAACAGCATCAGCAGTCCTTTTGTCAGCCTTTTTCAGAGTTTTGCTCAAGTCCCTCAATTTCAGCCAGAAATTACCTGAAATTACAGAAAAACACACAATCTCATAGTAAAGTCCAGAAATGTGAATTTAACATAAAAACTAATGAAAACATCCCTAAAAGTAGCTTGAACTTACTAAAAACTACCTAAAAACAATGCCAAAAAGCGTATAAATTATCCGCTCATCACAACACCAAACTTAAATTGTTGCTTGTCCCCAAGCAACTGAAAATCAAATAGGATAAAAAGAAGAGAATATACTATAAATTCCAGAATATCAATGAATATTAATTATAATTAGATGAGCGGGACTTGTAGCTTTTTGCTTCTGAACAGTTTTGGCATCTCACTTTTTCCTTTGAAGCTTAGAATGATTGGCTTCTCTAGGAACTTAGAATTTCGGATAGTGTTATTGACTTTCCTAGTTAAGCATGTTTATTCTTGAACACAGCTACTTATGAGTCTTGGCTGTGGCCCTAAGCATTTTGTTTTCCAGTATTACCACCGGATACATAAATGCCACAGACACATAACTGGGTGAACCTTTTCAGATTTTGACTCAGCTTTGCTAGAGTCCCCAGTTAGAGGTGTCCAGAGCTCTTAAGCACACTCTTTTTGCTTTGGATCACGACTTTAACCACTCAGTCTCAAGCTTTTCACTTGGACCTTCATGACACAAGCACATGGTTAGGGACAGCTTGGTTTAGCCGCTTAGGCCTGGATTTTATCTTCTTGGGCCCTCCTATCCATTGACGCTCAAAGCCTTAGATCCTTTTTACCCTTGCCTTTTGGTTTTAAGGGCTATTGGCTTTTTCTGCTTGCTTTTTCTTTTTCTTTGCTATTTTTTCGCCACTTTTTTTTTCCGCAAGCTTTCTTTTTCACTGCTTTTTCTTGCTTCAAGAATCAATTTCATAATTTTTCAGATCATCAATAACATTCTCTTTGTTCATCATTCTTTCAAGAGCCAACAATTTTAACATTCATAAATGATGAGCGGATAATTTGTATACTTTTTGGCATTGTTTTTAGTATGTTTTTGTTATGATTTAGTTAGTTTTTATTATATTTTTATTAGTTTTTAGTTAAAATTCACTTTTCTGGACTTTACTATGAGTTTGTGTGTTTTTCTGTGATTTCAGGTATTTTCTGGCTGAAATTGAGGGACCTGAGCAAAAATCTGATCCAGAGACTGAAAAGGACTGCAGATGCTGTTGGATTCTGACCTCCCTGCACTCGAAGTGGATTTTCTGGAGCTACAGAAGCCCAATTGGCGCGCTCTCAACGGCGTTGGAAAGTAGACATCCTGGGCTTTCCAGAAATATATAATAGTCCATACTTTGCCCAAGATTTGATAGCCCAAACCGGCGTTCAAAGTCACCTCAAGAAATTCCAGCGTTAAACGCCGGAACTGGCACCTAATTGGAAGTTAAACGCCCAAACTGGCACTAAAGCTGGCGTTTAACTCCAAGGAGAGTCTCTACACGAAAAAGCTTCATTGCTCAGCCCAAGCACACATCAAGTGGGCCCGGAAGTGGATTTTTATGTCATTTACTCATCTATGTACTAGTTTTCTATAAGTAGGACCTTTTACTATTGTATTAGAGAGCTTTAGAGAGACTTTTGGTAGCTATCTTTGTTTTATGCTATCTTAGACCTTTGGGAGGCTGGCCATTAGGCCATGCCTAGACCTTGTTCTTATGTATTTTCAACGGTGGAGTTTCTACACACCATAGATTAAGGTGTGGAGCTCTGCTGTACCCGAGTATTAATGCAATTACTATTGTTCTTCCATTCAATTCCGCTTGTTCTTTTACCAAGATAGCACTTGTTCTTCAACATGATGAAGGTGATGATTGACGCCCATCACCATTCTCACCCATGAACAAGGTGACTGACAACCATTCTTGTTCTACAAGCATCTGAGGCTTAGTGAATATCTCTGGATTTCTGATTGCATGATGCATGGTTGATCGCCTGACAACCGAGTGCTCGCCTGACAAACGAGCCAACCATTCCGTGAGATCAGAGTCTTCGTGGTATAGGCAAGAACTGATGGCAGCATTCAAGAGAATCCGGAAGGTCTAACCTTGTCTGTGGTATTCTAAGTAGGATTCAATGATTGAATGACTGTGACGTGCTTCAAACCTGTAACCTACTGGGCGTTAGTGACAGACGCAAAAGAGTGATTCTATTCCGGTAGGGGAGGGAACCAAACCGGTGATTGGCAGCACTGTGACAGAGTGCGTGCATTAGCTTTCACTGCGCGGATGGGAGGTAGCTGCTGACAACAGTGAAACCCTACATGAGTTTGCCATGGAAAGGAGTAAGAAGGATTGGATGAAGGCAGTAGGAAAGCAGAGAGACGGAAGGGAAGGCATCTTCATACACTTGTCTGAAGCTCTTACACCAATGATATACATAAGTATCACTATCTTTATCTTTATGTTATTTTCGTTCATCATCATATACATTTGAGTTTGCCTGACTAAGATTTACAAGATGACCATAGCTTGCTTCAATGCTAACAATCTCCGTGGGATCGACCCTTACTCACGTAAGGTATTACTTGGACGACCCAGTGCACTTGCTGGTTAGTTGTGCGAAGTTGTGTAATGCCATGGAATTGAACCACCAAGTTTTTGGAGTTCATGACCAGGGATTATGAGAGTTGTGAAAAGTATTATGAGAAGCCATGTCTAATCTGATTGGACCGAGGTTTCAACTTATCACCACAAGAGCTTGTTGATTTTCATCATCTTGCTTTTGGAGCAGTGATCTGCTAAGGCTTGGCTGACCTTTGGTCATGTCTAGTGTTTTGGACCGAAGCTTTCTTTGAAAGCTTGGCTGGCTGTGAAGCCATGTCTAATGCCTGGACCGGAGTCTTAGACTAGCATTGCACTGATTCCTGGAATTCTCATTAAGAATTTTGATGTTTTCACTTAATTTTCGAAAATCACAAAAAAATCACAAAATAATAAAAAACCAAAAATATTTGATGTTTCATGCTTAAGTCTAGTGTCTCATCTTAAGTTTAGTGTCAATTGCATGCATTCATTCATGTGTCTTAAGGATCCTCAAGTAATTCTTGATGATTCTTATGTTCTAATCTTTGAATTCTATTGACTTGAAGCATTTTGTGTGTCTCATATGCATTCTCATATTGTTAGTGTCAGTGGTATACAAACTGCTAAGTTTGGTGTCTTGCATGCATTGTTAATTGATTCCTTTTGCATTTTGATTATTAAAAATCCAAAAATATTTTTAATTTGTGTCTTTTCAAGTCAATGATACAAAGAATTGAAGATTCAGAACATACTGCAGAGGAATTATACAGAAAAAGCTGAGCATTCAAAAATGCCCAGTGAAGAAGGCAGACTGGCGTTTAAACGCCAGCCAGGGCACCTGGTTGGGCGTTTAACGCCCAAAGAGGTAGCATTTTGGGCGACGCCAGAATGTATACCATTCTGGGCGTTTAACGCCAGGATGGTGCTAGGGGGAAGATTTTGTTTTCAAAATCAATTTTTTTTCAAGTTTTCAAAGTTTTTCAAAATCAAATCTTTTTCAAATCATATCTTTTCAATCAAATGTTTTCAAAATCAATTTCTTTCCTTTTTCAAAGATACTTACTAACAATTAATGATTTGATTGAACATTTTTTTTTTGCCTTTTCTGTTGAGGAAGGTTTTATGTTTAAATCATATCTTTTCTTGTTAGGCAAGTCATTAATTTTTCAAATCATATCTTTTCAAATTGTTTTCAAATCATATCTTTTAAAATTGTTTTCAAATCATATCTTCTCAATCACATCTTTTTAAAACCATAACTTTTCAATTAAATCTTTTTAACCACATCTTTTTCAAAATAGTTTTCAATCAAATCTTTTTAATTTCTAATTTCAAAATCTTTTTCAAAAATCACTTGATTTCTTTTTCACTTTTAATTTTCGAAAATTATCAATCAAATTTTCAAAATGTTTTCAAAATCTTTTAATTGAATTTTCGAAAATTCTCTTCCTTCCTTCCCACATCCTTCTATTTATGGAGTACCACTCCTTCTAAATGCACAATTCGAACCTTATCTAATTAAAGTTCGAATTCTTCTTCTCCTTCTTCTTACTATTTCTCTTTTCCTCTGACATTTCAAGGAATCTCTATACTGTGACATAGAGGATTCCACTTTTTCTTGTTCTCTCCTCTTTCATATGAGCAGGAGCAGAGACAAAGGCATTCTTGTTGAAGCTGACCCTGAACCCGAAAGGACCTTAAAGAGAAAGCTAAGAGAAGCCAAGGCACAACTCTCTTTAGAGGACCTGACCGAATTCTTCCAGGAAGAAGAACACATGGCAGCCGAAAACAACAACAATGCCAACAATGCAAGGAAGGTGCTGGGTGACTTTACTGCACCTACTCCTGATTTCTATGGGAGAAGCATCTCTATCCCTGCCATTGGAGCAAACAACTTTGAGCTTAAGCCTCAATTAGTTTCTCTAATGCAACAGAATTGCAAGTTCCATGGACTTCCAATGGAAGATCCTCATCAGTTCTTAGCTGAATTCTTGCAAATCTGTGACACAGTCAAGACTAATGGGGTTAACCCTGAGGTCTATAGACTGATGCTATTCCCTTTTGCTGTAAGAGACAGAGCTAGAATATGGTTGGATTCTCAACCTAAAGAAAGCCTGGACTCTTGGGAAAAGCTAGTCAATGCCTTCTTGGCAAAGTTCTTTCCACCACAAGATGGAGTAAGCTTAGAGTGGAAGTCCAAACCTTCAGACAGAAGGATGGAGAATCCCTCTATGAAGCTTGGGAAAGATACAAACAATTAATCAGAAGATGTCCTTCAGACATGCTTTCTGAATGGATCATCATAGGTATTTTCTATGATGGTCTCTCTGAACTATCCAAGATGTCTTTGGATAGCTCTGCTGGAGGATCTCTTCATCTGAAGAAGACGCCTGCAGAAGCTCAAGAATTGATTGAAATGGTTACAAATAACCAATTCATGTACACTTCTGAAAGAAATCCTGTGAACAATGGGACTAGTCAGAAGAAAGGAGTTCTTGAGATTGACACTCTGAATGCCATATTGGCTCAGAACAAGATATTGACTCAACAAGTCAATTTGATTTCTCAAAGTCTGTCTGGAATGCAAAATGCACCAAACAGTACTAAGGATGCTTCATCTGAGGAAGAAGCTTATGATCCTGAGAACCCTTCCATGGAAGAGGTGAATTACCTAGGAGAATCCTATGGAAACACCTATAATTCTTCATGGAGAAATCACCCAAATCTCTCATGGAAGAATCAAGAGAGACCTCAACAAGGTTTCAATAACAATAATGGTGGAAGAAACAGGTTTAGCAATAGCAAGCCTTTTCCATCATCTTCTCAGCAACAGACAGAGAGTTCTAAGCAGAATACTTCTGACTTAGCAACAACGGTCTCTGATCTAATAAAGACCACTCAAAGTTTCATGAATGAAACAAGGTCCTCCATCAGAAATTTGGAAGGACAAGTGGGACAGCTGAGCAAGAAAATTACTGAACTCCCTCCTAGTACTCTCCCAAGTAATACAGAAGAAAATCCAAAAGGAGAGTGCAAAGCCATAAGCATGGCCGAATGTGGAGAGGAAAGAGAGGAGGAGGACGCCACTGAGGAAGACCTCAGTGGGCGTGTACCAATCTCCTCTGAGTTCCTCAATGAGGAACAATGGGAATCTGAGGCTCAAATTGAGACCATAGAGATTCCATTGGACTTACTACTGCCTTTCATGAGCCCTGATGAGTATTCTTCCTCTGAGGAGGATGAGTATGTTACTGAAGAGCAAGTTGCTAAATACCTTGGAGCAATCATGAAACTAAATGACAAGTTATTTGGAAATGAGACTTGGGAGGATGAACCTCCCTTGCTCACCAAAGAACTGGATGGCTTGTCTAGGCAGAAACTGCCTCAAAAGAGGCAGGATCCTGGGAAGTTTTCTATACCTTGTACCATAGGCACCATGACCTTCAAGAAGGCCCTGTGTGACTTAGGGTCAAGTGTAAACCTCATGCCCCTCTCTGTAATGGAGAAATTAGGGATCTTTGAGGTGCAAGCTGCAAGAATCTCATTAGAGATGGCAGACAATTCAAGAAAACAAGCTCATGGACTTGTAGAGAATGTTTTGGTGAAGATTGAAGACCATTACATCCCTACTGATTTCATAGTCCTAGAGACTGGGAAGTGCATGGATGAATCCATCATCCTTGGCAGACCCTTCCTAGCCACAGCAAAGGCTGTGATTGATGTTGATAGAGGAGAGTTGACCATTCAAGTGAATGAAGAATCCTTGGTGTTTAAGGCCCAAGGACATCCTTCTATCATCATGGAGAGGAAGCATGAAGAGCTTCTCCCAAAACAGAGCCAAGCAGAGCCCCCACAGTCAAACTCTAAGTTTGGTGTTGGGAGGCCACAACCAAACTCTAAGTTTGGTGTTGAACCCCCACATTCAAACTCTAAGTTTGGTGTTGGGAGGTTCCAACACGGTTCTGAGTATTTCTGAGGCTCCATGAGAGACCTCTGTCAAGCTAATGACATTAAAGAAGCGCTTGTTGGGAGGCAACCCAATGTTTTTAGTTAACTATTTTTCTTTTGTTATTTTATCTTTTTTGTAGGTTGATGATCATAAGAAATCACAAAAACAATGAAAAAAGCAAAAACAGAATGAAAAACAGGAAGAAAAACAGCACACCCTGGAGAAGAAGAAGCTGGCGTTCAAACGCCAGTGATGCTAGCTGTTGGGCGTTTAACGCCCAGTCTGGCACCATTCTGGGCGTTTAACGCCAGAAAGGGGCACCAGACTGGCGTTAAACGCCAGTAAAGGGCAACAACCTGGCGTTAAACGCCAGGAATGGGCACCAGCCCGGCGTTTAACGCCAGAAATGGCTCAAAACGTGAATTTTGATGCCACTTGGTGCAGGGATGACTTTTCCTTGACACCACAGGATCTGTGGACCCCACAGGACCCCACCATCACTCTCTCTCTTCGTCCCCCATTCACCAATCACCTCAATACCTCTTCCCCAAAAACCCTTCACCTATCAAATCCCATCTTTCTCTTCACCACTCACATCCATCCTTTATAAATCCCCACCAACCTCACCCTTCAAATTCAAACCACTTTCCCTCCCAAACCCACCCACCATGGCCGAACCATTACCCCCCCTCTCTCCTATAAATACCCTTCTTCAACCCTTCATTTTCACACAACCTAAACACCCTTTCTTACCCTTCTTGGCCGAACACACCACCTTCCCCCTCTTCCTCATTTCTTCTTCTTCTACTCTCTTCTTTCTTCTTTTGCTCGAGGACGAGCAAACATTTTAAGTTTGGTGTGGTAAAAGCGTTGCTTTTTTGTTTTTCCATAACCATTTATGGCATCCAAGGCCGGAGAAACCTCTAGAAAGAGGAAAGGGAAGGCAAAGGCTTCCACCTCCGAGTCATGGGAGATGGATAGATTCCTCTCAAGGGTGCATCAAGTCCACTTCTATGAAGTTGTGGCCTTGAAAAAGGTGATCCCCGAAGTCCCCTTTTCACTCAAAAAGGGTGAATATCCGGAGATCCGCCATGAGATCCGAAGAAGAGGTTGGGAAGTACTTACCAACCCCATTCAACAAGTCGGAATCTTGATGGTTCAAGAGTTCTATGCCAATGCATGGATCACCAAGAACCATGACCAAAGTGTGAACCCGAATCCAAAGAATTATCTCACTATGGTTCGGGGGAAATACTTGGATTTTAGTCCGGAGAGTGTGAGGGTGGCGTTCAACTTGCCTATGATGCAAGGAGATGAGCATCCTTACACTAGAAGGGTCAACTTTGATCAAAGGTTGGACCAAGTCCTCACAACCATATGTGAAGAGGGCGCACAATGGAAGCAAGATTCAAGAGGAAAGCCGGTTCAATTGAGAAGGCATGACCTCAAGCCCGTGGCTAGAGGATGGTTAGAGTTCATACAACGCTCAATCATTCCCACTAGCAACCGGTCCGAAGTTACCATAGACCGGGCCATCATGATCCATAGCATCATGATTGGAGAAGAAATAGAGGTTCATGAGGTTATAGCCCAAGAACTCTACAAGGTGGCGGACAAGACCTCCACTTTGGCAAGGTTAGCCTTTCCTCACCTCATCTGTCACCTCTGTTATTCAGTTGGAGTTGACATAGAGGGAGACATCACCATTGATGAGGATAAGCCCATTACCAAGAAAAGGATGGAGCACACAAGAGACCCCTCTCATCAAGAGATCCCTGAGATTCCTCAAGGGATGCACTTTCCTCCACAAAACTATTGGGAGCAATTAAACACCTCCCTAGGAGAATTGAGTTCCAACATGGGACAACTAAGGGTGGAGCATCAAGAACACTCCCTCATCCTCCATGAAATTAGAGAAGACCAAAGAATTATGAGGGAGGAGCAACAAAGACAAGGAAGAGACATTGAGGAGCTCAAGCACTCCATAGGATCTTCAAGAGCAAGAAAGAGCCGCCATCACTAAGGTGGACCCGTTCCTTGATTTCCTTGTTCTTTATTCTTCTGTTTTTCGATTTTTATGCTTATGGTTATCCATGTTTGTGTCTTGTGATCATTAGTGTCTTAGTGTCTATGCCTTAAAGTTATGAATGTCCTATGAATCCATCACCTTTCTTGAATAAAAACGTGCTTAATTGAAAAGGAAAGAATTGCATGAATTCTGAATTTTACAATAGTTTAATTATTTTGATGTGGTGGCAACACTTTTGTTCTCTGAATGTATGCTTGAACAGTGCATATGTCTTTTGAATTTGTGGTTCATGAATGTTGGCTCTTGAAAGAATGATGAAAAAGGAGACATGTTACTGAGGATCTGAAAAATCATTAAAAATGATTCTTGAAGCAAGAAAAAGCAGTGAATGCAAAAAAAAAAAAAAAGAGAAAAAGCAAACGAAAAAAAAAAGAAAGAAGAAAAAAGAAAGAAATAAAGTTGTGATCCAAGGCAATAAGAGTGTGCTTAAGAACCCTGGACACCTCTAATTGGGGACTTTAGCAAAGCTGAGTCACAATCTGAAAAGGTTCACCCAATTAAGTGTCTGTGGCATGTATGTATCCGGTGGTAATACTGGAAGACAGAGTGCTTTGGGCCACAGCCAAGACTCATAAAGTAGCTGTGTTCAAGAATCA